>NC_088848.1:18196791-18611791 GCF_904066995.2 Poecilia reticulata | reverse complement strand
CTCACTGAGCGGTGCAGCTCTGATCTCAATGCCAAAGACGTTTCTACTTAATTTGATTTCCTAAACAAATAACATATTTAAAGTTTCCTTTACAGTTGGTAAGAATGCCTGAAATGAATAAATCTAATTGTTAAATTTGAATGTGTCAGATCTAAATTGTTGTATTTTTGGTAAAAAAAAAAAAAAAAACCACAAAAACTTGCACAGCATTCCGTAGGTTACCCAGCTTTAGGCTGTTTCACAGCTTTTCTTGTTTTGAACCGTTTTGTTTCTAAAATTAGTGCTACCTCTAATCTACCATTTAGTTAATGCACATTCCTTGAAGCAACTGGGATCTGGCAGTGCGACCGGCTCTTGGAAATGTATGCTACATTGCTAAAATATTTGCTCTTCTGCCTGCAAAAACACAGGTACAGCTACAAAAATTATTAATTAATATTACACAGATGTTTTCTAATGAGTGAGGCGCATAAACAGCGGCATTCCAGATGCTTGTTTGAAATGTTTTGGATGTAAAGACTTGTTGTTTTACTGTGTCCGGGGCTGCCCTGAGCTCCAAAATTACTGGAAGATGGTGGTGCGCACGTTGATGTGATGCAAACTCTGTCTGCTGGTTATCTACTCAAAAAAATCTTGGCCCCTAAATATTAATTAACTTTTACATGCAAAAGTTATCATTAATGTGAAGAAAAACGGATCCGGTATCGGCAAAGGCGCGTGAAGGCAATGTCACCCTTTGCTATATTTGGAGAAATAACCTGTATTGCCACAGGAAAGAGTTTAAAATGTTTGGATACCTTTACTGGATTTCTTGAGGCACAATAGCTCAAACTTTATTAGACATCATCAGGCTGTTCTACTTTTTTTATTTTATTTTATATGTTTATTTACAAAACGAGGCCAGAAAACAAACATAGTTTACAGAAATTCTGAATTGTTTTACATGTATATATTATCTACCAGCCCTAAATAGGAGTATTTAGTTTATTTTCTTTACTTTGGATCAACATTATTAGCTTTTTCTTCTTTTGCTCTTTCTTTTGGTTTGTTATTTTGTTTGTATTTCCTTTTAAATCCTGTAAAGCACTTTGTATTGCCTTGTTGTTGAAAATGTGCTATATAAATAAAATTACCTTTACCTTTACTTTTTTTTTTTTTCAGAATCCCATTCATGAGGTCAGACACTGATGTTGGACAAGGAGGCCATGCTCACAGTTTCAGCTCTGATTTGTTTCAAAGGTACTCCAGATTCACACAGACATTTTAGGACTGGAAAGGGGATATTAACCAAACAGTTTCCAGAAAGCTGGGAGCATGAAGTTGCCCCTGACATGTCGTCCTTTCACTGAAACGAACTGCTGTTCTGCACCACACGTTAACATTTACATAGAACTACAACGACTTATCCCAGAAAATATTGCGATAAATTATAATGTCGTCTTGAGATTGTTTTTCAAGTGACATATTGATAATGGCAAAAATGATGCAAGTTTCTGTTCTCAAAAACTAATAAACTTTAAAGAAAGTTTGTAAAGAAAATGCCACACTGGAACTGGACAATATTTTAAATATCCAAAATAAAGCACAAATAAAAGGGATTATGATGTTTTTTAAACAACAACAAAATAAATTGTGATCAAAATTAAAATTATCAAGCTCATTTGCGATTAATTAATTGCTTGTTGTGACCAGTAACTTCACTGTCCCAGAGGCAAATGCGGTGTGTCAAGAGCCTTTTAAGATATTCTTTTAAATTTTTAAGACGTTACAAAACAGTTGACTCATCTCAATCTTTTGCTTTACGACAGACCTATTTTAAAAGCCATGAAACTTCCACGTCTCAGGAGTGTGAGCTATCATACCTCATTAAACTGCTGAAGCAAGAATTTAAGCCTTTGTGGTCAGTGAGATCCAGTAAACACAATTCTTTCCCATGTGATAAGAAAACTACAAAACCTTTCCAAGGAAATGATGCTGACATGAAGTCATGGCATTTCTCTCAGCTACTCTAATGACAACATCAAGTTTTCTCGTGCTGGAAGCAGCCAACAACAACAAGGGCAGCTATAACTTCTACTTTTTTTATTATCTCTTTAAACTTGGGAGAGTTTGCCGTCGGTCGCAAGACTAGCGGTACAATACGGCTCTCCTCCTTTCATTGTCATTACTCACCGGAAGGAGCGCAAACACGCATTTATTGAGCTTTAGAAGACTACATTAAGTGCTTTTAGGAGTCGGATAAATAATTTTTTCCTGTTTGAGTGACGTATGCAGTGAACAATCCGACGGAACGCGGCAACGAGGCCGTAACTCCAGTCGAAGAATTTACAGCCCTGACCATTCGTCCAGACCGATGCCCGTTCTTGACAGGTTTACTTTGGTCTTTTTTGGGCCTGTTATTTTGATCTACAATACGTACACTCGAGGCAAGAGTCAGAGCGAGAGAACTGAAACGAGAAGAAACACAACCTCTTTGTACTTGGATTGTTAATCAAGCACATCATGTACCCAAATATCACAGCTCTCCCATTTCAACAGAGCAATCTTTTTCTGGTACTTTGACTCAGGGGATTTTTGGTATGGTACTTATGTGAGCTGAGTAGATGTCACTTTCACATCACATCGGACTTTAATCATATTGACAGGCCTGCGCTCTAGATACCAAAAGCGGAGGATTACATCAGAGCTCGTTTTGCTGCGGCGCACCTTCCGCGTTTCCTTTTGATTCCCTTGGATCAGAGCGAGTTCTAAAGACGGAGCCAGTTCACTTTTCTGGAATTTGTCAGCAAATATTTACTTTTTTGAATATTCCAGCACTGAATAGGCAAAAGGCAATGTCCTGGAATGGTATCTGCTCCGTCAGTAAATGCCAAGGGTATATCAGAGTTCTCAATTCACCTGACAAGCTTGATTATGAACTCTGGGATGCAACGTCAGGCTGAAGTTCCTCCAGAACATCATTGCAGTGACATTACATGCAGCTCCACTTAACTTTAACTTTGGGCCAGGTTGTTTGAGATGTTTCCTTGAATAAATGAAGGAATTATTTGAAAACTGTCCTTTTTGTATTTACTCAAGTTACCCTGGATATTTAAATTTAAAAAAGATAAGTAGAACAAACCTTTAAAGGGGAAAATACCTTTGTCAGCAGCACATTATTTAAATCTTATGATTTATATTGTTATCTTGTACTGTATCGTTTCACCCCTACTGAAAGAGTTATCTTCTGTCCGTAAGTTACCGACTGACCAGACTTGGACGGTCTATTTAAAGCTCTCTCGTTAAACAACAGGCAACATAAAACACTGTAATGTTGTATTTTCTGTGTCTTTGTTGTGACATTTTCAAGTGAGCTGCTGTGTTACATGTTTGTTATGAAACTAAACAGCATCTCTTGGCAGTTCTGGACTGACGTGAAACGGCTCGTATCGCCGCAATTAAAAAATTTGTAAAGCAATCCCCCCCGACCGTTGGCTTTTTCTCTGCTGTCGTTTGGAGGACATGTACAGCAATTTCCTCGTAACGGTTCACGAGAAGTGTCATAAAGTTGCAACTCAATTACCAGGCCTCCGTAGCAACGCGAGCGGCCAACCGTGGAGGTGTCCACAAAGGAACCTAGTCCCACTGAAGAGGAAACATCTCTTCAGCCAATTACCCGTGAGCTTATATGTTGCCAAAACAGCCAATAATCCGAGCGGTGAGCGCACAGAAAGCTAGAGCAGCTTCCGAAGCCTCGTCAAGACTCGGATGACTCATGAGACAAAAGAGAGACTGCGTGGTATTAAAAGCAGATGAATCATGCACGTTTATGTCTAGCAATAAGAGATCATACTTGAAACCATGTTTCTTCATTTAAGGTTTGTCAGGCTACTTAGAAGTAACAATTGATTAAATCCAGGTTCCAAACTTTAAGCGGACCGTCCAGGACATTCTCTCCCCGTCTGTCTGCGAACGGTTGTCAAGTTGGGACCCGGGTAATGGAAAACGGTTGCTGCACCTTAGCGGAGCGTGACATCTAGCATGTGTCGTTCTCTCTGCAAACTAGCTAACGGTGTGTGTGAGACGATGTACAGTGAAACACTGCACATAAAAACTGAGCGGCGTACACAAGTGAAACCAGAGTCGGACCTCTCGTGGGTAAACAAAGCAACATTAAAGCAGCACATATCTGTGCTCTAGATATGAGCCACATGACCCAAAGACGGCACATCAGCAGAGGTCAGAACTGACAGAGCACAGATAACGAGCATTGATCAAAAATATTGGTCAGACGGAGGAATTAGTAAGTCAGTGGGGATTTGAAAGTATAGTTTTTTAAAGCGTATCAGTTTTGTATGAATGCTTTGTTCCTGCTTTTGCATTAAAATGTGCAAAAACTATGACGTAGAGTTGGAGCCACGCTAAGAAAATACAAAAACATGAAAAAAATTAAGTCATAAAATTACAAGAATAAAGTAATATTGAATAACATACCTTCTGGTGATATTATGACTTTATTCTCATATTATTTCCACTATTTTTGTAATATGACTTTATTCTTGTGATATTACAACTCTATCCTTATATTATTTGGCCTATTTTTGAAATACTTTGACTTGTATTATTTGTATGAGTTTATTCTCGTTGTATAATGATTTTGTTCTCGTAGTTTTATGACTTTATTCTCGTAATTTTACTTTTTTATCTTTCCTCGGTATGGCTGTAGTACTAGCCTTCTATTGGTTGCGACTCAAACTGTTTCCCCTATTGAGGATTTGCCTAATTTACCTTTCAGCATAACTCGATTTTGACTTGCTTGGCGCTGAAAGAACAACAGTCTTCTTTAGGCCGCTAAATGCTAGCTCTGAGTTAAGGCTTTAATGATGGGAAAAATGCAAAAATATATTTTTTCTATTTTACAGGTGTAGCCTGTTTAAAAAGTGTATTTTTCCTTCATTTACATGTCACTGCAAGAGTTCAGAATAAAAACAAGTTGAAGGTAATGTGGGACCTGGAGCCGTCACACCTCGGTGGAGTATTTCAGTTTGTAGACGTTGCACCTGGGTCTTTTCTCTACGCATACACTAGAACGTCCTTTAGGGGAAGACGGCCTGAGCCTCTGTGTCATCATGTAAATACATTTTGAAGATTCAGAAATTTAGCACAAACCTCAAATTGAACTCCAAAGGTCAGCTTTTGAAATGCCATTTAAGTTGACACCAGCCGAACATTTGTTTCTGATTTGTAGCCGGACGTGAATGTTTTATCTTCAGCAGCGGTACTTTACTACACCTAATCAGGTAACATTAATTTTACATCCAAAGTCCACATTTTTATCAAGTTTGTTCTCCTACTATAGTGTGCTTTAAAATAATACATATATAAAAACTTCCACTCTGTTTATGGAAACTAGCTAGAGCAATGCTATAATTGTCATGCCAGTGGCCATTAGCCAAGGAAGCTGGGAGCATTTTGTACAATTTAGGCTACAATGTTACTATGCATTTTCCATCCACATGGTGGTGTTCCCCTGGACAAGTCACTTAACTAAATGTTGGCTATCAATCTGTGTCGGTGTGTAAATGTGTGTGCATTTATGAATGTAATTGGATGTAATCAAAGTACCTTGAGTGGACCAGAAAGTGACAATGAAAAATTCGGTCCATTTAGAGTTTATATGTTAGAATTTAAGGTTGTTTGATAGCTGCTACCAATTGTTAAAAAGTTGCTAAATTTCTTGAGAAGAAATTTGGACCAGAATGAGATTATCAATTTATGACAAACTTGAGCACAGCTACCATGTTTTCACTGTATTTTCTCAAAAATGCAAATGTGTGAATAGATTACATAGACGTAAACCAAAATGCAGAAGAAACAGTCCTGAAGATTAGCAAACGTTTTTAAGATCCTATTTCACAGATATTTACACTTTATTTATCTTTTCTCAACTCAGTTAAAACAAGCTAATATCAACTTTCAGCCAACTGACCAGCAGCATGTAGCAACAGGTCGGGGAGGGGTAGTTTATACAGTCAGAGAAACCTTTCGTCCCTTTAAAGTGTGGGAACTGCGTGACGTAACATTTTGGCAGTTTTGAAACTTAACGTTTTAAAACCTTGGTAGCTCTACCTTGATACTGGTAACCAGTATTTCTTTTCGCGCTGTTATAGAATGTCTCGTGCATTCGGATGTGAACTGGTTGGATGATGTGTAGAAGATGATGGCTTATTGCAGAAAAAGAGGCATGACTCACTCCCCAGTGGAGCTAATGAGAATGAAAGGAATGCAGGAAACAACACCACCACTGCTTTCTCCCACTAATGTTTGCCCCTTGAATAACAGGATGGACTGTTTACGGTTCCCAATAATATTATTATATTTTAAAATATTCTAACATTTTGGATCGTGACCATTTCCCTAGCAACATCTGATTCTAGCTGGATGTATTAGAAGGCGGTTAATGTCGTTCAGATTTCAATAAACGTTGCAGCTATCCACAGCATAGCCTCCTTCTGACGGCTGAGTTCAGCAAGTAAATGTCCTGTCACAAAGCTCTCATCATCACAAACTGTTTTCTTAAAAATAACAATAGGTTCGCTGTTCTTTAGTGACATCCACTGTCAGATCCACTTTTGGTATCTGGTGGATCAGGAGATTGGCATCACGGATATGCAGCATTTGTGTAATGCTATCTTTTTATTACAAAAAACAAAACCTGACAGCAACGTCCTTAGCACCTTGTTGAATCTCTCTAGAGACAATGTAAGGCAGACTTCACGCATAAATTGTAAGGCTAAACAGCCGGTTGAGGTAAACACCAATGATCCCTCTACCTACCACTGTTAGCTAGCTACAACTGATCGGTTGATAAGTTTTAATTTATTTGATTAAAACTCATTACACTACATTGCCATCATCTTTAAGATATATGTGTAAGCATAGTGGTAGAAAGAAGGTGATTACAGGTTCCCACAATGCACACAGCCATACTGGTGTCCTCTATTCTTTGCTGCTATTTCAACAGTTAATTTATTTTCCTGCTCTCCCTATGAAAGCTAGCCAAACCACAGAAATCCTAATACTCTAAACTGTGAGCACCTATGTGTCTGGAAGGAGAAAAATCCTCTTAGCATGTCCAAATCATACCTCTTGTTAAACACAGTTCAATAGCCTGTTTACATCAGGCGAGGCCGTCCACCAAACAAGCGGCACCGCTGCACTTTTGCTCTGCCAGAGGAGCAGATAAATGTTTGTTTACCGTGGGCTAGTCATTGATGCGGAATGCGAGATGTTTAAGGTGGGATGCTGCTGATGTTTTGTTTGCATACGTACGGTTGTCTGTGTGTGTACGCGTGTGCGTGTCCGTGTTGTTTCATCTGCCAAACAGTAATCACAGCAAACATGTGCAAACACTCGAGGGCCACTGTAGGTAAACTCTGTATAAAAACCAATTTAGCGTAGTAAATATGAAACGGAGAAAAGTTTATGCAAATGCAATTAGAAAACTAATGGGATTTCGCATCAACAAATATTGATTGAGAACAGCTGTCTGATGTGTGAGCTCATTACATTCTTTAGAAAAGGTTGCATGAAAACACAGAGACTCTAATCAGGCTTGTTGAGCAATGTTCTGCCACAGCATGAAACAAAACAAAAAAAAAAAGTTACGGGGGAAAAGAAAGTGCTTGTAGTTGTTGTCTTCATGTTTCCTAATCTGATCTAAGCACCATATCCAATTGTAATCTGTATATATATATTTGTAACATATGTGATAGAGATCATTGTAACTATGGCCAGATGGTTGGGCACATTCCCATGACAGCACATTGGAACCAATTACAAGAACAAGTGCATTAGAGTGAAACGTCAACAACATCACATTGATTTACCGTTACGTAAAGACAAAAGCAATGTTAGGGCCATTTAATCATTACGCTAAATATGCCTTTAGTTACATAAATCAGCCTCGCTGTCTGATTCTGCGTTGCTGAGAGAGGCAGTACAAATTGAAAAAGTGGCTCAGCTGTTAGTTCAAAGGGAAACAATATTGGAGATTTCATTGTATTTGAGAAAAGAGCAGAAATAAAGCCTGGAGCCTGGAAGTCGGTATCTGCATTAGAGCTTTCCATTGGTCTTGGTCTGTCAGTACTGGGCTACGTACGATGGTTCTAGATTGTTGGTACGCGCCAAATCAAAATTCCCTCGTTTCTGTCTCGTAAAAACATCTTCACTTCTGCAGTAGACATGCACAAATCCTTGGAAAAACTCAGGTTCCATGTAGCCCAACAATTCAAGCCACAATCTATCAAGACTCTCACAAGCTGGGACGAAGAAACGCGCTAAAACAACATGTTTCAGCGCGCATCATCACCAGAATGATGATGCTGTTGTGACGGGAACATAGCCCAACACATCACCACGTTGCCTCAGCAATAACCATCTCTGTTTTGGCCATTTTTCCATTGCAGGTCTCCTGATACAGCGTGAAGGCATCGATACTAAAAATAAACGCTCAGTGAAATGAATCTCAACGGAGTCAGTTGATTAAGCTCATTAACTTCCCATGTCATTTTGAACCTTTATTCCTTACCGTACTGATTTATTTATTCTTCCCTTAACCTGCTTCAAGGTACCTTGTGTTATATGAAAGTTGTGTAAGTCGGCAAGGTCTTCTGCAACGGGTTGAGTGTCACTCAGCGTTGCAGCCAATCTTGATACTTATAAATTGAAATCCAGCTATACTTCAACATCTCTTCCTTCACTTTGTTGAAACTGGAAGACAGATACGAACAGGATGCAACCTCTGTCCACTTCTCTGGAGGTTTTCCAGGTTTGTCCCACTTGGAGGAGAACTTGGTGTTGACCCAGAGAACGCTGGAAGGGAAACACATTCCTTCTGGCCGGAATATGCCAGGAGATGTTGCCGGGGGAAAGAGATGGCTGGGATTCCCTTCCCAGACCTGTTATTCCCACGACCGGTCTTGGTAAGAAAGAGATGATGGATGAAAGGAGATTATGTCTGGAGACGCACAGAGAAATCGGCTGATTGGAGTCAAACTACTTCCAGCTTGACAAATGATCAGCTGGTTAGAAACGCGGTGACAACAACGCTCTTCAGTGTGGATACTGTTACTCGGAGAGGTTATTTATGTTCATTATCAGTGAGGTGAGTGAAAAAGGAAGTCAGAGGAGGCTCTGAGGTGTAGGCAGTTTTTTATACCGAATCTATGACATGTTAGGTGATGAGATGGCGAGAAGACGAAACCTTCAGGAGATGACGGACAATAATGTTTTATCTTTTTGAGCTTCTAAACTGCATCTTTGTCTCACAGAAAAACTGAAGTTGAAAATGTTGGCAGCCTTTTTGGAAACAGGGTCAAGAGGAGGATTTACATTCTTTAGGAAATATGCACAAGGACTACAGTTTTAGTCAAGCTAGCCACACTTACTGAGCTAATTTCGAATAAAAGAAGTGAAACAAACATTTTGTTTGTTTTTAAATATTAGTAAAACTACACATGGCTTCATCGGCTTCTTAAGATGGCAGAAATGGAATGTAGAAACTTTACAAAACTGCTGAATCTAAATCGAACTTAACGTGCAACTTAAAGGAGTATGTGCACAAACGTTGTGATATTTACGGTCAAATAAGACCAATCAAACCAGAGGAGGATCATCATTTTTGCTGAATTTGTTGTCCATTCAAAGGGAATGGAAGATTCTTCAGTTTTCTTCCTTTTATTTTTATTTCTTTAACATAACTAGGGTAGGAACATTTTCTCATGAAAGCACTCAGCATATCGCGTCATGTAAAGCTGAAATTCCTTGATAAGGTTCCGAGTCAATAAGAGTCTTGCCTTGCTTAACAACCTTTTCAGCTAATAAACTGCACAATGCTGCTACTGTTTCACTTCTGCCAGCTGCTGCCTGCTTTACATCGGACAATGCATTTTCATTGCGCTTTGAATTTACAATATGTATGGAAGAAGGAAGACAGACGTGTGCGTGTGTGAGTGAGTGCTCTCCAAGTCCAACATTTACATGAAAGATAATGACGAAGCTTGACGGCAGCAGGTCTTAGAAAACCATGCAAAGCAAGAGGAGGGAGAGTCGAGAGATCAAAACACATGCTCCGCATCTGGACTTATTTCTGACTAATCTAAACACATTACTTATTATTGTAATTACCTTTGTCTTAGAATGTAATTAGACATCATAAGAGGCCCATATGTTGCATCTCAGCAGCACAAATGATGCAGGGCGTGTGTGCCAACTCGCTCAGCTGGAAGTCTAATTGGACCCATGTGGGAACTAATAACGCACAAACGCGTTAGAGACACGCCAGCCAGTACGTGTGGCATCCTGTCACCGAGAGGAGAAACGGAGGGCGTGGAACTCGCTGAAGCCCAATTACCTCTGTTTGACTGAGAGAAGCACTTTGTGCTAACGCAGTTCTCTGCACAGATTGTTTAATTCTTTAGCTTTCCGGGTACGTCGTTTGGAAGAAGGGGGGCTTCTGCAACTGGGCTTAGGTCTGAGAAGATGGTCAAATCTTTCCAAGTTACAAGCAAACCTAATGTTTACCTAGTTATACTGATAATTATTTGTCGGCTGGCTAAAAAGCAATGCTGCTGAATTGTCACTGTTCATATTTCTATTTTATACAAGCAATAGAAAACAGTTTGGTGATTTCCGATCTCCCTTCTTGGACCCAAGTCTTTATCGCTTTTTCCGGAGTGACACAACAGAAAGTTAGACGTTAGAGACACAATCAAAAGCAGTCCACACCGAACCGATGTAAGACTAGCTGCTGTGGATGTGGAAGAGGTTGGCAGGGATCTTTGACCAGTTGGGGTTGAGTGCTGGATGTATGGAAAGCAAAAAAAAAAGAAAGGGACAGAATTTGTATGATTTGAATCGCCTGGCTGGAAATCAGCCAGGAATTTCAAAAGAAATATTTGAGTTTTGTTTGGAATGAGGTCTTAATGACATCGTTTTCAGCAACCCTAGACCAATCATGCCTTGCTGTACACAGCATAAATCCTCTGCAATAGAAAGAATGATTTGTTTCTTTGACTTTGTTTTTATTACTCTAAATCTAGCATAATTGGTTGAGAAGGATCGTTGTCCTTTGTCAATTCTAATATAGCTAAATAAATGAAATAAATAGCAGGAAAATATATTTTTAATGCTGTCTTAACTCGGTTTAAGTGAGTGTTGTTGGTTTAAGCCAAACTTTGCTTTAAACTTCTCCACAAACTTCTTCCCCTGATCTGTCCTGCTGTGTTGCTCGGTTTCCATGCTGCAGTTTGCTCTCTGATGTTCTCTGAAACCTCTACATCAAATTTGTTCTGAGATTAAATTACCTACAGGTGGACTCTGCCTTAATTAAGTGATTTTTCAAGTCGGTGTTTATTTTTGCGTATGCTTCATTTTCCCTGTAATTCGCAATTACACTCTGCTTTGTGTTGGTCTATCACGAAAAATCATAAAAACAAAGGAGAAAAATAGACAGAAGTTTCTGGTTGCAACATGAGTTGATTTGTTAAGGCTTATTCTACTTGGTTCATTTGTAATCAGCTCGTTGGCATACGGCCCACTTTACTGTTGTGCACTAATTTAATGTGTAAAACAAGCATCTAGAAATGTAATAAAGTAACAATTTGCAAAGTTGAGAGTCTTTCATGCTTGCAAACTAATCAAAGGTCAACGTGAATTAACAGAAATACATACATGCTGATAAAAATGTTGGTGTAGTAGCACTTAAAATTTTTTTTAGAAGTCCTTAACCCTTTCATGCATAGCGGCCACTGCAGTGGACATCTATTTAAAGGCCATTTTTGTGTGTTTCTTGTGGATTTTTATGTTATAAATGCATGCAGACCACTGACGTGGACACTAGAGCGTCCTACAATATACTGCCAACTACTGGCCATCAGCTGCAAGTGCAAGAAAATGTTTGTTAAATCCAATATGGCCGACAGACAAAAAAGCATGCCGACCAACCCTGTCCCTCCTTCTGACTCGTGCAGGTAAAAAATGTATATGTATATATTGTGGCATAAAGTAACTCCTAAAGAACAATACCACTGATGTATTTTCCAAATAACAATTTTGTATTTGTCGAAAATTACAATTGATCACCAAAATTTTTTTTTTTTTACAAATTTTTTCCCCCCCAGTTTTCTTATGAAATTCAAAGACACTTTGGGAAAAAAAATCCTGACATAAAGGATCATAATTCATGCATGAAAAGGTTTTAAAAAAAAAACAACTAAAAAAAATAGTTGTTTTTTTTTGGAAGCAAAACTAAATTAGGGGATAACTAAGTTATAAACTTTTTATTGCTTAAATTTGTTTTCTTTTTATTTAAAATTTGTAGTATGAATGAATAGTGAGTTTTGCATTGCGTGTCTTTGTCTGTGCTTTGACAAGCCCGTCCATAAAGCTGCAGCATGTTGTTTGCATGCCGCTGTGCTTATCTGTGACACAGAACGCTGGACAGGCTGCTGCCAGGCAAAAGCAGAGAGGAAGCATCTGCACACGCCGGTGTTAAGAGAATAGGCGAAACCAGAAAGCTTTATTAGTGCCAGATAACGAGACACTCCTCTTTTTAGCAAACAGAAACTAAATGTTAGAGCAAATATGACTCAGCAACTGCATTACATTGCATGAGGTAAAGATCGATGAGAGAATAAACAGCACAATAAATAAAGATGCTGATGTTAGGCTAGCGAGCAGGTTAAGATGACCAACGAAGCTACATAGACGCCAATCAAAGGAAGTCTTTGAAATATGAGCACAGCACTCAGCTGACAGTGCATCCAAGTCTTTTTAACTGATTTGCTTGCTGCGATGTGAATCATCCGCCTGCTAGTGAAATTCGACACGGTGATGCTTTTATCTTTGGCTTTTTCATCACAGATTTGGGGTGGGGAATAAAATGAAATAAACCAAAACAGACTTATTTACCAGAAGTACGAGATGCAAACGTGACAGTTCTGGTTGTAAATTATTAGCAAAGCTTAAACAGAGAGTCTGTTCGTGTGACAAGTACAGTGAGCAGAGCTGCTCAAGAAAAAAATAATGGACAGATGATAAAAACAAATATATTTGGCACTGGAAATCAGAAAAGACAGTCAAGCTCACGTTTCTATAGTTCAGTCTAAGCAGAGTGAAACACAGTTAAACTTTGACAGGAACAACACAAGTAGTAATCAGCACAGAGACTCGATGTAGGTAAATGTTGGACCCAGAATGTCAACATTTTTTAAAAAGGAGGGAAAATTATACATGATTTTGAAAATGTACCAAAGAGTCTAAAAGAAACGGGACATGTGTTTAAATTTCAACCTCGTTTAGTCTGATACCTCTAAAGGAAATCCAGTTAAACCTTCAGAAGTCATCCAACGAGACCTTAGAGACTACCTGTATGATTTAAGGTAAGGAATAAAGATGGCTTTGTTAGATTATGCTGGAGAACATCAAAGAAAAATCTGCATCATAAAGCATAGCAGAAAGCACAGCATTCAAACCGACAGGCAGGCAGGGCAAGGAGAGCAGTAATCATAAAAACAAAGATCAGAGAAGCAGTCAAAAGGCCCGTTATAACTTTGGAGGAGCTGAAGAAATCCACAGCTCAGGTGGGCAAATCCAAATCTGGTCTGTATGGACGACTTGTAACAACAATGGTTCAAAGAAAGCCAGGAAAAGTCGGTTTCAAGCCAGATACATCAAAAGATGAGCCTAAAACTGAAGTTTTATTTGCAAGGTGTTGTGCTGAACTAAACACCATTACCAAAGCCTCATGCCCTGGGGAATACTTTTCTTTAACAGGAAAAGGGAAGGAGGTCAGAGCTGATGAGTTGACAGGATGGGACTCTGGTGGTCTACCCTCCAGAACAGCCATAATCCTAAACACACAGCCACAAAATAGATCACATCAAAGCTTAGTCTGTTACACTTTTTCTAGTCAATCTAATAGAAAAGCTGTGGTAAGACGTAGAAACTGATGCTCACAGACTCTCTTCAACCGATCGGACTGAGTTTGAGCTGCTTTTGCAACGAACGGGTCAAAAAACGAAGCCGGTAGAAAGATGTGCAAAACCAGTAGAGAGAAAATCAAGCAAGGTAAGGATAATAATTTGAAAGTGACCGTGTAGGATGAGAGAACGCTTCTCCAAGCATGCTCCAAAACTGGCTGCAGTCGTCTTTATTAATAGCAGATCTGGCTCTCTGTTGCTTATCTGTGGAGCGACACCCCGCTGCGGTCCTACGTTTCCTCCATGTGCAGGATTACAGCTATCAGTGACACAATGAGCTCCGTCCAGTTTCCTTTTGCTCATTTCGACCGTGCTGCCATGCAAATAACAGACGATACTTGATATGTGGGAAAGTCACACGGGCCTTATTTGTGTTTTTAGCTGTAATCCTGCAGGCTGTGGAAGCAGGACATTTCCTCGCCAAGATGCCTTTAAAACTCCGGAAAATAAACTGTGTCATTACTCTAAATTGGGTTTTGCCCAATGCCCATAATAGTAAGTGCGCAAGGCCCAAATCCGTGAAACTGCATGAAAAATGAAAAGAAAAAGACATGGCTTCGGCTGGCCCTACGACGCCGCAATCATGTTATTAATGGGAGAAAGCAGATTGTTTGGATATCATATCCCCATGATAATTAAATCCAAATGTTTTGAGACGAAAGCTTATCCAGTACATGACTGCTGGCCGAAACATGGATGAATCGACTCTGTGTGCGTAAATAAACACGGATAAACGGGGTTTATGTGCAACTGCAGGCAAATCTTAAGCTTGTTTTTGTGTAAACCCGTAGAGACGAGTTATCGTTTCGTCATGACGTCGCAACTCGAAGGGAAAGTGAATTAACCACTGACAACCGACGTCCAAATCTCTGACCTCAGAATACAGAACCTCCAACTTCTGCCAAAAACGAGACACAGCAACAGCTTTCTAGAACACATCTCGACTCTCCACTTCGAGCGTGAAGAAAACACTCAAACGCAGCTCTGGTGTTTTGCAGGGCTTTAAAACTTTTAACGCAAGCCTCGGAGTTCCACTCACCGACACACGCAGCTCAAGACAGCTGCGTTCCATAAACGGTAATTGGAATCACTTGCTGCAATTTGCCTCACTGCTGTCGGCTCCATCTACACTTTAGATCCATGATTACGCGAAGATTTCATGTCCAATTTCCTGCACGATAATTACCCATATGGGGGAACACCGAGCGTCCTCGTTCTCGCGTTGGCTTCCAACTACTGGAAAAAGGATGCAAAGCACACGCAGCCTGCTGCCACCACGCTGGTTTGCATAATGCAGATCTGACAGCCGGTTCCTTCCTGCTACTGTCAGTGGCAATAACTGCATGTCTCGCAAATTGCTGATAATGACCTACTGGGAGCTTGGAGGCTTTTTTTGTTTTTGTAAAGGTTTTTTTGTTGGCTCTACTGGCCTTTATTTGAAAGTAGTTCGACAGGAAAGAGGGCAATGAGAGAGGGGGAAGACAAGCGGCAAATGTCACCAGGCCGGGAATCGAACCTCGGTGGCCTCCAAGCTCGCCATCACAGCACCCCGGGAGATTGGAGGCTTTCTATGCAAAGTGTGAGTATGCTCCAGGTACTTGGATGTCTCCCCACCTAAAAAACAACAAACATGCATATTAGGTTATATTAGGGAATTAGAATTGCCCTTAGATGTGTATGTGCATGGTTATTAGTCTTGTGTTTCTAAGATTTTAATTCTATGAAGCAACGCTTCAAACACGTTGCTTCTTGTGTGGCCATGATAGGAATCTGCCTGAAGATCCCATGTCCATCTGATGCGATGAAGAAATGAGGAAGCCAATATTCCATAAGCATCACTACAAAGTCCAACTAAAATTTGGACGTATTGGAGTCGCAACGATATTTTGTGTAGGAGTTTTTCAAATGCACAATGACCCCAAGTAACTAGCCCAGTTACGCAATGACAAATTAGTGGTCAGTCTTAAGTAGTGGCCATTACAAAGCAACAATCAAAAAACCTTGTCAACGCTGGCTGTAATTTGGTCTATAGTGTCGTCATTTACAGTGGAAACCAGTTGTATGTTCAAACGCCCCTCAGAGACGAAGAAGTTATTAAAAACCCAACATCACAAAGGAAAAACTGGGAAGGGTTTCCAGCCTGAGAATACCAATCCTACTTGGTAGTATGGGAATTGCAGCAATATTCTGCAAGACGGCCTCCAAATACAAATATTTGGTCATTTTCTTTGAATTAACGGAGCAAAACTGCAAACTAGCTAAGAGACACAAAAGCATGTTTGTATTGCTAATGCCTCTTTTTAGACAAGTCATTTGAGTCCTGATCTAATCAGTTTCACCCAGTTAAAAAAGATATTCCAACATCAAACAGTCGTCTTCATCTGAACTGCTGGCAACAACAAAAATAACAGATTTAGGAGTGAAAAGATTTGAGGCTGGTTAAGTGAATGATTATAGCCCCATTTGCAGATGTAGACTACATAAACAAAACTCATAATCAAATGTTGCACGTTTCCCACCGTTGTATGTTTTGTACATTATTACTCCCTACAGCTCTGTTTGCACTCTGGACTCCTGTAAGCCCTACTGCATCTTAGATAAGCTTAGAGGCTCTTCAGAATGACATTTAACTCCTCGCCCACATCCAAGGGGGAACAAAGGGCTACAACTTCAGTAAAACATTGTCTGATTTTTTTTTTCTTCTTTTCCCTCCCTTTGAATGAGCCAAGTTGCGCTTAAATTAACTGCATGGTCGTTTGTCATTTAAACGTTTACTATTTGGGTTGGCTGGAAAACGGATAATTTATCACTCTCAACTGCTGTCATAATAGTTTTAGTCATAACTATGATCATCTTAAAAGTCTCGGCAAAATCAGTGGTTTAATAAAAAGAAGGGTTTATTTTTTGCTTTTGACGAGGTTTGGTTAGGATGTCAGAACCGACCAAAGTGGAACATTCACAGCGAATTTGACATTCAGTAAGAAATCTACCAATACGCTTTGGACAACATGCCCATTCTGAAGCAGGGTGGCGGCGGTGGCATCATGCATGTTACGGCAAGACAACTAGATCTGAATGTAATGGAAAATCTGGGGCAAGATTTAAAATGAGCTGTTTCTTGGTGTTTTCTGTCCAATCCGACTGAGATGCAGCCATTTTGCAAAGAGGAACGGACAAAGTTTTAGATGTGCAAAACTGGCAGAGATTTACCTCAAAAGTATCTGTGAGTATAAATACAGCAGAATGTCACTAAGTGATCGTCTCAGGAGGCTTTTAAATCATTCACCCAGAGAGCAGAAATGCGGTCATGGTTCTCTTAAAGCCGTGCTGTTAAAGTGTCTAAGAAAATGTTCCGTCTTCAGGTTCCGTCACCAACGGACCAAATGAGAGCCAAATATGGGTGACGATGAAACCGGCGCAACTTCCAATCGGGCTGGTGAAGGGAAAGCGGAGAATGGTTTATTACTTTTACACCCCCCACTTTTCAGTCACTGCTTTTTATTGTTTTGACTAATATCTCGACCCGTTTGCGTTAGCGTATTACCTAACAGGCTATTCTATTTCACATCCCTCGTTTTGCTGTTCTCCCACTTACTTGTATGGATTTATGATTTCCTGTCAAACCTTTTGTGTTAGCCTCAATCTGAAGGATATCTCACTCAAATAAAATCTTCCTGCGGAGGAAAAAAAAAAAAAAGACCTAGCAGTAATGATCCTTGGTGGTCTTGTTGTTTCTGTTGTCGATTAGCAGAGCCAGACTACAGATTACCTATCTTTTCATTCTGAACTACATCACTGCTTGGAAGAAACACTAAAGTGAGTTGGAAATTGAAAGCATCTGCGAAATTTATTTATTTTTTATTCCCCCCCTCCTTCGCCTTTTTGTATTATTCATTATGCCTTCAGCCTGGCATACCAACAGCAGCATTATCCTATTACAGGTTTGCGTTGCGTTTCATTGACGTGCTGTAAACAAACGTTATGACGAGCTGTCAAACGCAACGAGGACCTGACGACGGTGGCCCATAATAGGCGAATGCAGAGCGAGCCAGCGCGCACAGCCTGCTCTCTACCTGCATGATGAAAGCATCAAAGTATTGCTTAGTGAAACCAGATCGCAGCGAGTAGCTCGAGTTAGCCCGATTTTGATTGAATCAACTCGCTGAGGTTGAATATCAATTTTTATTTATTTATTTTTTATTTTTCTGATCAGGACCTGGGATTATGTAGTTCGGGGTAACATCACCGCATACTTTGCAGTGAGTCATGGTTTTGGAGGCAAGAGGTCTGCAGAAAAAAGAAAAAAAAAAAAAGCGGGGGTGTAGGGGGGTGTATTGAGTGACCTTATGATGTTGCAATTCAATGTTACATGTCACTTTTTTCTAAAAATAACACCCAGTTCAGACTGAAATAGCAGCTCTATTTCTGTTCGGTGTTTCTGTTGGACGGCGGCGGTCCAGCGTCTCCGGGGGGAGCGCGTGCTAGCGAGTCGGACAGGGAGGAAGGGAGAGAATGTGTTGTTTTGTTTTTCATTCTTTTCCCCGTGTAGGGAAAAAGAAAATGGGGGGAAAAAAGACAGACACAGAGGGTAGTGAAGGGAGGGACAGCTGGGATCTCTCCAGTCATCCCAGCAAACCGTCGCGCTCCCAGTCTGCCAGCGGTGAAGGCCAAGAGCATTCTTCGGCGGGGGGAAGCTGGTCATTTGATTTGGGTCTGTGGTCCGAGAAATCTTTTTTTCTTTCTGCAGCATTTCATCTGAGACGCAGTGAGCTTTAATAACCGGACGTGGTTCTGGTGAGCCCTCGCTGGCCTAAAGCAAACCGGTCGAGTTTTAAAGTAAATTTTGGTTCACGGGGGAATGTTGAGCACATAATGTTAAATTTTCTTTCTTTTTCCATTTCTTTTATGCGTCATATTTACAGTTGATGAGCTGTAAATGATCGCACTGTTGGTTTTTCTCCTTAAAGATCCATTCCTGTTGTCACCTTTAGCCACAGCTGGCCGGATTACAAGCCACTGGTCCATTTATAGTTCTTTTGAATGTCCCAGACTCGCCCTTGGTTTTCAATAGAAAATCCTGACATGAACATACAAGAAGTGTTACTTTGACACTAAAATATGAATATTTCACTTTTATTATTAAAATATCTCTTGTTTTTTTAAAGCTTACTTGAATACATCTGGATCTTTAGCCTTGGAGTTGAGGCTACTTCTGGTGTTTTTGTGACAAGGAAGTCATAAAAATAGGTCAAATAAGAGGTATTTATTGAAATAAATTCAAAAAAGCTTTTTTTTTTTTTTGGTGCTTCACCTATTACAAACTGTAAACATAATATGTGGCTTTTTTTGTGTTATTGAAGAGTTTGACGTTAAAATTGCTTTGCAGGAAAAACATTGCCAGACATCAGGAATATTTTGAGGCAAACTTGTCATGTTGTAGTTTGTCAACAAGACAGAGACGGATATAGTAAAAACAAAACAGTTTATTTAATAATGACGGAGGATAAATTACAGGAGAAATGCTGACGGAGCAAATGGGGGGAAAAAACAGAAGCAGAAGAACCCAGCAATGAAGAATGAAAATCCAGGAGCCTAAAAACTGAGGCGAGGGTGGAAAACGGCAAAGAACCAATCAGAGAGGAGGAGAGAAACTGAACGGATCTAAGAGAAATAACCCGAGCGCACAAAGAGAGCAACACGAGAATAAACTAAGATATTAAACTCAATGAACCAATATGGCTGCACTATAACAACAATAATGAACTAGAGGAACAAACTGAATATGGCAAGACCAATTGAACATAAATGAGGAATAACAACACCAACAACAACATAAAAATATAAAAAATTACAGAAACATACCGAAACACCCCAGGATCAGAACAGCTTCGTTTTTAAGATCTGTGATCAGTAAAATATTTCCGCCAAGGTTTGATGAGTGATTAGCTGGCAGCCCTTAAATCCCAAAAGAGCCATTTTTGGACGTCTGCCCTTAAGAGCGAAACTCAACAAGGAGAAAGCTCGTGAACCCGGGAACAAAGCTGGTATATTGTTTTATGTTTGTTTTATGGTTAAATCAAAGAGCCAGAAATTAATTTCAAACTTGAGCCTGTGGAATAAAGAAAAAAAACTTTCTTTTTTTAGGAGTTGTTAAACCTGTTGTATATTAAAAAAAATAACCACACATGGCTAGCAATGTAATAAAAATAAGAAACACAGGGAACAACAACATAAAAGGCTTGCACCACTATTTAAACTTTCAGAGACATTTTATGTAGAGATTATAATAAAACTCCTAAAACTAGAAAGGCTCTAGTTGATATTTTAATAAATTAATCCGAGTTTCTGTCGTGGGCTCAGGTTGCACGTCCTTGAATTGGAACTTATATTGAGATTTTGACAACTATCTGGATCCGAGACGGTGCCGATGCCCCAGAAGCACTTAAAAACATTTTCTAAACTTCAAATCAAAACTGAAACAAAGCTTTCCTAAATCAACCTGCGTTTTATGGAGAATTGAGTCTTCTTTTTGCCTTTCAACTGGAGATCTCTCCAGAATTGCAAAGAAAACTGAAATATGTTTTGTATTGAGTGCTGTAACACACAAAGATAATTTCACTCCAACCATCATCGGCGCTGATGGTGGTGCAATTTATACATTTTACAGTGCAATTTTTAGCTGATCTGTTTCACATTTACCTCTGCTTCTTGTTTCAGGAGCCAAAATAAATGTGCTCTTTAGGAGAATATGGCAGTCCGTGCCTCTGTCGCTTTATTTTCACTGCGCAGATTCATCTAACATAACCACTTTTGCTTAAACTGCTGTTCCACTTTATCTTCTTTGTCTTTCCTTTGGCTGTGCAGAACTGCTACATGTGTCGCGCAGCTGGACCTTCTGTTTAGCTCTAATGCTAATCAGCTGCTTGTGTCCAAACGTGCCAGAAATTGAATTTGTTTGCTCTGCGACCGCCATCATGTCAGTATTCATATCGGCTCTGTTTCTGAAATCTTTTCACACACGAGTCCGGTTAACGTATACGTCACGCAAAAAAAAAAAAATGAAAAAAAAAATGTGCAGTGCATTACAGTGTCTTGCTAACATTTTCATCCCCTTTGAAGCTTTTCACAATTTGTCACACTACATCATCACAGGTTTTTTTTTTTTTATATATAATTCAGTCTGTTTGGTTAGAGAGCTTTATATTTTAACCCCCAAGCTCCACTTTTTTTTTTTTTTATATATTTACATTTAGTTATATATTATTGAGTGAGCACTTGAGTTTGAGGTGAAGAGAAGCATGATGCTGCCACCACCATGCTTCACTGTGGGGCTAATATGTTAGGAGCATAGTGTTAGCTTTTTTACAAAATATACTTTTTTTTTCTTTTTGTGCAAAGAAAAAAAGGTATATATTTTTTAAATAAAAATATACCTTTTACAAATATATAAAAAAGTAAAGTGTTTAAATTTTTTTTCACTCGTCTGTTGAAGAGAGAGTTCTGGAATCCACAACTAACGGTTGCCATGCCAACAGATTCTCATCTCACCTCACGTAATAATAATCTGTGAATGGTTGTTGCCCTCCTTGCTTGGCCTGTCGGTTTAGGCAGGTGACTGTTGTCGCCGCTGTTTTCCCGCATACAGAGGAGCGACATGGACTTCAAATTTGATCAAGATTGTTTGTGGCACTTAATGAGACAGTAAAAAAATGAGAGTAAAATATATTTTAAAATATTTACCGTCGTTTTTGCATGTCACTGCACATTGTAAGAGTCCACCAAAGGCAGCTCAAAAGTAAAATGAATAAATTGTTTGGTTACACTTTATATGAAGGGGTGTGCATTAGACCGATAATGTGATATAACGTGTTATGAACATGAAGGAGTCTTCATGACTCATGAATGTTTATTAGTGTTGTCATGATTACACTTTTTACACAAAGTTGACACTTAATTGACTTTTAATGCAACTTTTAATACAACTTTGCATTAAAAGTGTAATTATTTACCAGATTACACTACATATAACTGCATTAAATCATTTTTTCAATTATTTTCACAGAATTGGAGGTTTTATGAAACCATCAAAGAGGAAAGAAGTAACAATGCAAACCAAACGTTCATATTTTGGGGTGTGCAAACTTTATTAAATAGTACATTGTTATGACGAAGCATGGATTAAGGAGTTTTTGTGCAATGTTCCTTATACATAAATTGGTAGAAGTAGATGACTTCTCCGATAGATTTTAGTTTATGGTATGAGTAAAATCACCTTAACAGCTTTTTATTGATATTAATTATTCAGATTCCGTCACGTTCATAATTATCCACTGTTAAAGATACTTTCAACATGGCTTCCATCTCTTCTCGGAGCAGATGGAATGTTTTGGAAAATGATTAAAAATAAAACAAAATCCAGGGATTACAGTTACATCGTCAGATTAGTTCTGCAGAGACCATTGATGGTTTATTTTTGTCTTCTCCTTGATTTGTTTTATTTTAATAATAGGATAAGCGCCCTATCCGAGGTTTAAGCTCCGCTCAGGTCTTCCACCGTTATCCGCTGCGTATGAACCATAAACAGTGTCAGCCCTCATAATCTCACTACATCTCCAACTAAATTATACCGCAGACCTTGCTCAAATTCTACATCAACATTTTTCCTACCAGATATCGTCCCAATAATAAAGCTTTCCGGCAAAAAAACAAAGCCGTTTTTTTTTTCTAACCTAGAAAATCATGTACAGTGTAAAAAAAAAAAAAAAAAATTGCAAAGATAAGTGGAATCTGTGATTATTTAGTCTAGATTATGAGTAATACTGTTTTGCTATGAAACTCCATCACCTGGTTCAAATATGAGAGCTCGCCCGCTGCCAGTGCTCATTTAAAAGGGAACATTCGGATGCCAGTCGAATGAGGAACTTCGTGTTCAGATGGTCTGATGACAGGATAAGGCCGACCTGAAAACTCGGAGGGGTTCACGTCTGGGGTGCGCTCGTGCCAAGAAGCGATGTTGCCAGACGTGCAATCACCGCCGCAGACATCGCACCGTGACGGGGGAGAAAACGTCGTTCAGAAACGCCGGAGCTGGACCCCGAGCAGCTCGTCGGCGACGCTCCTTCCTGTTTGAGCGTGAGCTCATTCGGTGAGCGCTCCAAATGGCAGCGGAATGAGAGATTAAAGCGGCACGAAGCACCTACAGTGCGGCTACAGTAAAACAAAGGCTCATGACGTAATGTTTCTCAAAGGCAACAGGGCGAGGTCTAAACACATAAAAGTCCCAGAGCCGATTGGAAACAGATTGGACCTGACGTGTGTGATTGCAGCCTGTTGCTTCAAGACGTGACCTGTGTGTGTGTGTGTGTGTGTGTGTGCGTGCTTGCAAACGCAGCTGAGGCCAGATATTTACATACTGCGCAACAGAAGGCGAGCATTTATTCTCACTGCCCGACATAAAATCAGAGTAATCGATTACAGTTGGTTATCGTTGCCAAAATAATTTTCATTATTATAGAGAAAGAATCCTGGTACTTGTTTGTATCTTTCATGGAAGTAAGACATACATTTCTATAGCATTTGGCAGACTTGGCTTTAAACTGTGTAACTTGGGTTAAACTTTCTGAATATTCTTTCACGTGTTTTTCACAATAATCTCCTGGGATTTTGGCCCATTGCTCATGACATGACTCTGTAACTGAGTCATGTTTCAAGGCAATCATGCAACTAATTTGTTGGCTCCTTTAGGTTAATTCTGCAAACAGAAGACCGATTTGCGTCTTGAGATGTTGCTTCAATATTTCCACATGTTACCTTTGCCTTACAATGCAATTTGGCTCAATTCTCATGCGTCTTCACTGCTCGGTCTGGGCTTTCTCTCATTGAAGTGGATTTCTCCTGTGGAATTTCAACTGGACCAGTCGGCGAACAGAAGAAGTCGTGAACGATGACATCAATTTTCTGCGCAGATTTAGAATTGTAGTGTAAACGTAGTTTAGCAATGTCCTTGGAAGAAGGGACCGAAGTCGTTCAGTCCATGTTGGCCACGCTTAATATCAATGAGTTAATATAAACAGCCATGTTGATTGGCTCTGAACCCTTCTATTAGCAGTGGAGGATGGTTGTTTACAGCTCGGGCAATTTTCGGTAAGCTTTATAGCCTCGAACTGGTGCAGTGCATAAGTTAACGATTGGGTAAAGTTTAAAATTTCAACAAAGTTCACGCCTCCAGGAAGGAATCAATCGTTTCTCAGTAGAGTCTAGACCCTCTGTGTGGAGCAAATGGGCTGCTTTTTACCAGGCTATCATTCCCAGTCGTAGCCTGGGACAAATGGGACAAACGTTTAAATTTAAGTCCCCAATCGAAGCGAATCGAACAAACTAATAGATGTGAAAACACTCTCTAACTCCTCCGCTTGAGGAAGTTAGACCAGCGTGTTTCAGGTTTTGCCTTTGGATAATACATCCACGATGTGTCTCAAATATACTCAAAGTTTTCGAGTTAACCAATCAGAACCTTGTAAAGCCCTTTCGTCATGAAGCGGGCGTTCTCAGATTGCTTAAAAGTAGAAATTTTGGGGTGCTGTGGTGGCACAGGAGCAAAGCACAACCCATGTATTGAGGCCTTAGTCCTCATGCCGGTGGTCTCAGGTTTGTTTCCCAGCCTGGTGACATTTTCCGCATGTCTTCCATAACCCCCTTTATTTCTCTCATAACCCTCTTTCCTGTCAAACTACCTTCAAATAAAGGCCACTAGAGCCAACAAAACCTTTAAAAAAAAAATTTAAAAAGTAGAAACCTTTAGTGTATGTAAGCTTTTTAATCTGAAGAAAGTAATAAAAAAAAGACTCCTTATTGGTCTAAAGAAGAAAAAAAAAAATTGTAGTACCACGTCAGTAAATGTCTATTTGAACTGTATGTGTGTGTGAGAGAGAAGAGATAACCCTGGGGAGTTAAGTGGCAGGCCAAAGTTTCTTTTTACCCTCTGTGAAATCCACAAACATCAGGCAGCCAGGGGAGTCTTATGAGATGGAGATGAGCCTGGAGGTGCAGCTGATGAACGCTCAGAAGCAGCCAAGCAACATAAAAAGAGAGATCTGCAGAGCCATTGAAGTGAATTTCGACCAGTTGTTTCTAATTAGGCGCGGCTCCTGGGATCAGCCCGGGAGATACGTTCCTCCTGAACGTCTCTGCTTCTATAAACAACCTTCTCCTGGTTCCTGAGCCGATTCCCCCCCCCCCCGTGACCTGACCCTCCGAGGTTCCTCAATGCCAAGACGTCTACACGGGCTCGCTTCGTGACGCGGCTCAAACTTAAAAAGAATCGTTTCTGGCAAATCTGTTGACGACATTTCAGACAAAAATCCTCACATTTGAGCCATTTTGCCTTTGCAGATCAGCTTTCATTTTGGCAGCTAAATTTGATTTAGGTTTTTACATCTAAAGGCTTATTTAGACAGTATTACCTCACCTGGCCAGCGATTTCTAATCCAATTTGGGGTTTATGCACGTCTACAGTGCATGTTCTTAGGCAAAATCTCTCTGTCCACTCTGTAATTTAAATTCCTTATCCGTCTTTTATAAATGATGAGATTTTTTTTCTTTTTTTTTTCCCCCATGAAAGAGAACTGTTCTTACTTATCAGTGTGGAAATTTGGGTTTGGTTTGGAGCTGGTTTAATAAAACTGGTATTTTTATTTTTTTTCATTTATACGTCAACAGAAAGACATTTTTAAAATCTGTTTTGCTCTGGTACTGAATTTTAAGTTGTGATTTTAACTATAGGAGTTCAGCCTCATCATACAGTCCAGTCTCCGTTTTTAGCATAGAAGCTATTAAAGCCGACATACATAAACGCAGCTTATTTTGTGTAATTAGTTAAAATTGAGAATTACAGCAGTATTCAATCAGCCAGGTAAATTTTTTCTTTTTCTTATTCTTAGGCTCTTATTTGAGAATGACGTCAGAAAATGTTCTGAATGCTGACGTAGTTCCTTCTGAAAATTAAAGTGAAACGAGTCATTTCAAACAAAGCTCACACACGAACCTGCTTTGATCGAAACGTTGACAGGAGAGGAAAAAACATATCAAGAAATGACTAAAAATGACGAGGCGGTAAAATGAGCTCACGCGCTTTACGCTAAAACCAAAACCAGATGATGAGCAGAAAACTGAAAACGAATCGTAAAATGAATTGAAAAGTAGCCAAAGTGCCTAAAGTGAATGAATACTGTAACAATTGGAAGACAATTATCTGAAGTCATTGATCCAGTGCTGAACAAAACATGGATCAAATATGTCACAGTTTGCCAAAGGACATGGCTCAATGTGTAATCGATGGATTAAAGCAATATTGATTATTTTGTTTTGGTTTATCAGATTATTTCTGAATCAAGTCACAATAGACAGTATAGCATGGTGAGTCAGGCATAATTAAGCTTCTCTCACACTGCAGTTGGGCCTTTATGATAAACATTAATGATCATGAGTACAATAAAAATTCCTCAGAATGTAATGTTGAACAGGAAATGTGCTAGAAACCCATGTTACCATTCAATGGAAATGTAGGGCAAGTCCAAAACTGATTTACGGACTATAAGCCGCTACTTTTTCCCCATGTTTTGAACCGTGCGGCTTATAGCCCGGTGCGACTTTTCTGTGGATTTTTCTTCAACCACCAGGGGGCTCTTTAGCAGAAAGTGAATCATTAGAAGTCAAACTTGGAAATCAAAGAAGAAAGCACAAATTTTCATTTAGAACGAGCACATGCTAGCAGCAGGCACGATGGAGAAATGAATTCAAACTCATATCCCCAAGTTTGAAAGAACAGAAGGAGTTCATATGATGCAGCTTTTAAGTTGAGGAGTATCAATCTGGCAGTACAGGAGGGAAATAGAGCTGCTGCACGTAAACTCGGCATGAACGAATCCATGGTTCGACTTTGGAGACGGAGGGCTGCGTCCTTAATAGCAGATGTATTAGGACGCAGCCCTCTGCTGCCCTCTGCTGGGTCCTTATGGAAAACAGAGAGCGGCGGAGATACCAGCGGCTTACAGCCCGGTGCAGCTTATATATGTACGTTTCCAGTTTTTTGAAAAACTTTGTAGATGCAGCTTATAGTGAGGTGCGCTCTATAGTGAGGAAAGTACGGTAATTTGCTTCATATAGGAATGTTCTGTAAGAAGCTCAAAATAATGGGGAGACAAATCTAATTTGTAAAAAATAGGGACAGCTTACACTACAAGCATGTTTATTTACTAGTTACTGTCTAGATGCATTTAAGACGCTCTTATCTGCATTGCAGCCGTCGCTGCCACAGACCACAGGCTGCCACAGTCTTTGCTTGTTAATCACTGAAAACTTCCACATAAATAATCCTGCAGTGAAAATGCAAATATGTGATGTTTGCATGTTATATTTGTTGTCCATAAACCAGCAGCAAAGTGGGAGGGAAAACGGAAGCCTGCAGATTCACACATAGGTAAAAAAAAAATTTAAAAAAAGCAACATCTCCTAAAAACAAGACTTAAGCCAAAGGGACATTTTAGAGAAGATACTTTTACATAATGGCAGTATTTTCCTCACGAGCTCAAAAAGGTTCCTTCAGATTGCATAACCTGACCAGCTATTTAAACTGTGTTTTGTTGCTGAGTTTATACGACATTTGAGGGACATTTTACGGCTCACGACACTTCCTCAATCAAGAATTCAGGGAACTGTTTGTTAAATTCGAGGTGCTTATTTGTGCTACTTTTTAACGAGCATCTAACTCATGCCAGTAGGCTGCTGGGTAAGCGGTGCCCTGAAAACAGGCGAGGTAAGTGGGCTGGGAGAAACGGCAACCCCTGCAAAACAAATCAAAACAAAAAAAACACTGGGCCACCCCAGATAATCATGTGCAGTTCACACAGAGGCATACAGAATACATCAATCAAGACATAAATGTGAAACTAAAGGAATACATGTAAAAATACTTCAGAAAAAATATATATTTTTTTGTGCTATCCTAAAATTTGTACTTACTTGCCTGATCTGATGATGCTTATGAATATTTTCTGGGATCTGGGCAAATTTTATAAATGTTGAAATTACAGATCCTAAAATTTTCTTTTTAAGGTCAGAAGGTCAAGCTTGTTAAATATATATACTGACGAGTCGGCTGTCAGGACATTTTGATGGGACACATATCTATGGTATTCTATTCTGAAATTTATTTTCATTTTCAGATGAAACAAGAAGCTACGTGTTAGCTTAGCTCCAGTCGGAAAAGCTTTGCAAGTGTCCAGATTGAGAGCACACTGATGGTGTTTTACAGCAGGGAAGACACTGGCTGCTCATAAGTACTTCTCACAAACCCATTTGAAACAAAACTGTCAGTCCAGTTGTTTTAATAAAATACCAGAATGACTTCTGAAAGAGGATCAATTTCTTCAGTTAAACTTTACACCGGTTGTCACTTTTATTTCCACTGACAAATTTGAAAATAATCAACAGATAAAACTGGAATGCTTCATTCCCCCTCCCCTCCCCCACTTTCAATTCCTGTCTTCTGCAATCACTTATCACTTACATTCTCCCTTCAAAAATAGACTATTATCTATCTTTATGCATTGGAAATCACGTTTGCATTATCGCCCCAAATGTCAGCTCAGACTATCATCATCCTCTTGCCAAAAGCTTGCAGTTATGAATCTTAGTGATGCATGCCTTTGAAGCCAGCCTGAAAACACCCCCATACCTTTTAGTGAAATATCCTTAACCTTTTCTACTACACTTTGATCACCTCGGTAGGAGGAGGAGGAACGGCACAAAACCGTTACAAGAAATCAAAACCGGACGAGTCGGCTGGAGGACGGCGATAGATTCGCAATCATTTATGAGTGACATAGCACAATATTATTCCTCTGTTATTTATGCGCCCGGCTCTGTTTTTCCAGATTGCTTCACTTTCTGAAGGGTTCTGAGTTAAGAATAAAAAATAAATAAAAAGCAGCCAAATACTTCTGAGCGTGGACATTCTTTTACAAATTAGCCGCAGTTTGCACCTGACGGTGGAGGGAAGAGATCAGAGAAAACGCGTTGCATAACTCACACTGACTCGCTGCTGACTGCTGGATGCAGAGGCAGGTTATCCGGATCCTGCGTAGGGGGTGTCCTCGCCCGGCCCGGCTGCTGCTACTGAGCCTCCACATGTGCTCTCACAAGTGTGTGTGTGCGTGTGTTTGTGTGTGTAAGACAACACGTTCTCTCCTCCCAGAGGTTCTGAAACAGCCTTTCCGGCTATTTATAATTTGTTTACAGACTCAGTTGTTACCTTCACTCGCTTATCTGTGGTTTGTACTGTACTGGAATAATGAGGTAATTGGATAGGAGGGATTTTTTTTTTTTTTTTTTTTGTGATAAGTAAACTGCAGTGATGGGTTCCAGTGGCTAAAATAGGTCTGTCACTCAGATTTGACCACTCCTTCCTATATTTTTTTTTTCTGGTTTGATTGCCAACTGTTCCTGCTGCAGCTTGGAAAAAGTAGAACAATCTGTGAAAGGAGAAAACCTTAGTTAATTTATTGCAAGCAATCAAATGAAGTTCATCCAAGTAAATATATTAAGTTTATTAAGTTGTCATGCTAAGCAAACATAAAGTTTGACAGACTTATTTCAATTTCATGTAACATATCAACTCATTTCTCGTTTTTTTGTTTGTTTTTTTTTTAAGTTGGAGCTCCATTCTTTTTTTTCAGTATAAATATTCGACTTTTGTTTTTTTCCGTTTTATTAAACCACTGTTGTGTGTTGAACTCTTTGGTAATTATTAAAATGAAATAATTCATTATACACCATAATGTGTAACACCAACAATAACCATTTCGCATGGCTACTTGTATAAAAACTAAGATGGAAAAAGTGTCAAAAATCCTCAAATTCTCAGTCTGTTTTATGGTATGCCAGGCCAGTTTATCTGAAAAATAAACTTATTTTACTTTTCTTTTTTTTTTTAACCTTAATCACAAATAATAAATTCATCTTATGGATAATTTTATAACGACCGGAATAACTAATGTTATACTAGTAGCAGTAGAAATCGACGCTTTTGTATTTCTTTTGTGTACTGAAACTCTGTGACCTTGTAAATGTCAAAACTGTACAATTCATGTTCAGGACGGGAAAACGTCAACTTCCACACAACATTCAAAAAATGTTTCGTGACTCAGAGAGCAGTTCTAATTTAAGAGGACATTTTGAAAAACAATACATCAGAAGAACCAAAAAGAGTTTGTGTATGACAGTGGTGCGGATTAAACTACAAATATAAATCAGCTTAAATAAACTGTAGAAAAATGATAACTGATTGTTATGCAGTGTATTCGATGGGTGTCTCAAAAGCCAAAATTGCTATTATTGGCGCAAGTCTTCGTCTTAAGATTTTTTTTCAGTTTTTACTTTTTATTGTGTGAAATATATGAAAAAAGAAACAACAAAAAAAGCAATTTGATGATCTTATGTCATCTAATGTAAATCTAAATCCCTTCAAACTGGGTTATTTTCATTTTCTACTTCACTCAGTAGATTTCTGCCACGCAACTAAAACAGCATTAAAAAGTTGAAATAACTTCATAATATTGGAAACGAAAGGTAGAGCTTGTGATTTTGTCCTTTTTGCTGTTTTATATCTTTCAAGTTGTACCTACCACACGGACATTTTGTACCCACTTTAACAACCCATGATTTAAACTAATTATCCATACTTTTAATATCTGCTGACAAGCAAAAGCGTTTTACTCCAGCAGGAGGTCACTTGTGGGTCGACTCGGTGGGATCTGAGGTTGTAGTCTGCCATATTTTACCAGTCAACTGGACAAGAAAGATCAGAACTGAAATAAATTGGAATAGGGTGTAATAAGTGCTTAGATAAAATTTCATGACTGAGCCGAATCCCATGTGAGTTCTGAGCATTTCTGTGACAATTTATCACCACAATTTATGTAACATTCTTGACTACAATAAAAAAAAATAGAATGACACCATTGTTTAAATTCATGGGTAAGAAACGTTTTACTACAAAATAGCAGTGGGATGTTGTAAAGAATTAAACCATCGGCCCCTTCTTGTGTGTCCTGTGTAACTTTTATTTTGTGTCAAAAACTGTGCTGTTTCACATTGTGAAAATATATCGCATTATTTTCTGCAAGACATGGTGACTACAGCCAAGCACTGAACTTGTCCAAGATATTTCTGATTCCTTCACCGAGTCAGCTGAGGTTCAATCGGTGTTAGTTCAGATAATTAACAGACATTTTAAGGTCACTCATCACTGTTTCCTTAAGCTTTTGGTAGCGAAACCCAAGAACCTTTAAGTGTCACAATAACAAATTTTACTGGACGATAAATTGTCCCAGGAGTTATTGCGAGAAACGATAATATTGTTGCTTTGAGGCAATTTTCAAGCCATATAACGGTAAAGGCACAACAATGCAAGAGCACATTCTCAAAGATGAATCAACTTTAAATTTTAGTGAACATTTAACTGAACTGGAAGACATTTTAATTTCCATATCCACATCAGATTTTGAGAAACCTTCAGCTCTGAATTCTGACTTGAGAGTCTGTCCCAGTTCATCTTTCCCAAAACCATTATGATCGTATGCAGATCATAATAAAGGATAAAATAAATGACTTAACTTTTGTTTTTAATCAGGAAGGAAGTCGTGATATAGATCTTGCTTATGCCAAAAGCTCTTTAAATAGTTCAAGTTTTCATCTGACAGACAAGATGTTCAGCTCCGAAACAAATTATGACAACAATGATTTATTATGAGCCTGTAAATTTGATACAGATGCTGTTGGAAAAAAAACCCCCAAAAAACTCCCCGTCTACATTTCAATAGGCACCATAACTTTTTATATGGACTCGTGTTTGAGGAAGTTTACGAATCCATTCTCTGTGACTGTTAAAAACTGAGTCTGTGGCTAGCATGCAGACTAAAAGAGAGTTAAGTCTAAAACGTTGCTGTATGATACGTTGTGTCCAGTACTTCCGTCTTTGAAAGAAGGTCCAACGTTTCAACGTTTCCTTTCCAAAGTCGTATTTGCTCGCATGATATTTGGGTGTGTTAGCATCTTTATGTCACGCGGCTGAACGAATGCTAACACGAATCTGGCGTAAGACAGCAGAACCCTGGCTAAAACTGGATAACAATAAACAAAACTCAGCAAAACATCTGTCAGTTTGCGATAACGTCGCTGAAAAACACATTCCAATTTCCTACCGCATGCGCAAAAAAAAAAAAAACCGTTTGTTCTAACTTCCTGGCTTTGCACATACGACTCGAGATTATCGCGGACGTAGCGTGCGCGGCTCAGCCAAGTTTCCTCTAGCTCGGCTGTTTTTCTCCACAGTTTGACGGACAGTCCGGCTCCTGGGAAAAGTGGCACTGGAGCGGGATGGAAAGCATTAAGAGCTTTCAGCGACGCCCCGAGGCTGGCTCATGTGATACCCTCTGAGAGAAGGGCTAATATTTTACAGTCGGCCAGGTATTTACCAGAAGCTCGCGTCGTTTACCTCAGATCAGGGCCGAGGTATCAAAACATCGAGAGGATGAGCAACGGACCCGCCGCTGAGCTCTCTCCTGAAGGACGGCGGCCTATAACTCTACCAGAGCGGGGTTCAGCTTTTGGTCACGTCCTGGGTAAAGAGAGAGAGGGAGAGAGAGAAAAAAAAAAAAAAAACCGCACGCCAAGCCTGACGTCCAAAACTGGCCTCTACGGTTTGACACCGAAGAGCTGCGTGACGTAAGCCATGATGCATGGCTGTAAAATGCAGAAAATCCTCTTTTTGCAGAACACGAGAGGGAGAAGTCGGCCCCCCGCTTGATTGATGGAATTGTTTCAGAGTCCACTTAACAATCCTCTAAATTTAGATGTGATTTCGTATCCCTGTTCTGAGTGTGGGTTTCTGGCCCGGTACCCAGGCATTACCTCAGCTCGCAGAGCTCCGGCTGAGCGCGGTGGACTCGGAGGCAGAGCAGAGGGCCGGCTGTCATCCAGCCGTAATCGTAACTATCGCCCCATTTAACCGGGCCCGGCACAGAGCGCCGTGGTGAAACAAGTGCGGTTGTTCAACTTCGGCGTATATATTATTCTCGCAAACTGGAAACATGCCGGAGTTTGTGCAGGGAGGTAAAGGAGGGGGGAGGGGGGTAGTCCGAAGGGGTTCTGGTTTTCCTCAAAGGCTTTCGCTCGTATAGCTTTATTTGCATTTTGACAAATGTTCCTGTTGTGAATAATCACAGAACATCAGGTCCACCTTATGAGCTGCCGGCTGATGTAAGGGGTAGGAGGGAAACAGAGAGATGATGACATGCACCTTCACCGAGCTCTGCGCTCTTCCAAATTAAATGAGTTTTATCCGAGCGCAAATGTGTGGCCAAGAGAATTAGTTCACATCTAGCATGGACAAATTTGGTGTGTGTGAATAGAATAGCACATCTGACCTGGATAGAAAAAGTGTGGAAAAGTTTTCTGTCAGTGTGATTTTTCACTGTGACGTAGTAAAACGTTTCTTGGAAAATGTAAACAAATTGACCAGATTTTGCTTAAAAACCAGTAAAACTTGGATAACGAATAGCTTCAGCCGCTGTTTTGAAAAATGCTAAACTTTTTACCCTGTCGCCGGTTTCACCCCACATGATGACTGCTTTCACCTGTCACTTTGTCACTCCACATGTGTTGAGCACATCACCCATTATAGAAACCACATTCCTAGCTAGCTAGCTGCTAGCTAGATTAGCAAAGGTACGTTAGCAGCTAGTTACCAGTAGTCTCAACCGCTTCAAGTGAGTCACAAAACACTGTGAAAACATTTGCAGGCGACTCAAAAGTTTTGACTGACAAAAAAGTCCTGTCAAGATAAAATTTAAGATATGTGATTAATGTATTTAAGGCGAACCTAATTTGTTTTTAAGGATTTGAGGCTTTGCTGACACCGTCTATATACGCAGCTGTTTATTTGTCATCAGCAGACATACATGTGATGTTTGCTATCCAAACATTATTACCATGCATCAAATATGTTTACAGTTTACATTTAGGATTTATGTTTTTTTTAACTATAATTAGAATCACTGTTAATCGTCATCCCTGGTTAATTTAAATGTTAGGTTTAGTTAGGTTTGTTGGAGTAATAATCTATTAACCCTTTAACAACAACCATTGTTAAAGGGTTAATAGTGATGTGACGACTTCCTGAAGGCAGAGTGTCAGAGGAGGAGTTTCTTAAAGAGACAGAGGCCCAATTTCAAGGCGTTAAATTACAAAGTAAAGTTTCTTTTGAAGTCTTTATATATATATATATATATATATATATATATATATATATATATATATATATATATATATATATATATATATATATATATATATATATATATATATATATATATATATATATATATATATACGGGCTGCACAGTGGCGCAGTTGGTAGAGCTGTTGCCTTGCAGCAAGAAGGTTCTGGGTTCGATTCCCGGCCCCGGTCTTTCTGCATGGAGTTTGCATGTTCTCCCTGTGCATGCGTGGATTTTCTCTGGGTACTCCAGTTTCCTCCCACAGTCCAAAAACATGACTGTCAGGTTAATTGGTCTGTCTAAATTGCCCCTAGGTGTGAGTGTGTGTGTGGATGGTTGTGTGTCCTGTGTGTCTCTGTGTTGCCCTGCGACAGACTGTTGACCTGTCCAGGGTGACCCCGCCTCTCGCCCAGAACGTTAGCTGGAGATCGGCACCAGCAACCCTCCCGACCCCACTGAGGGACAAGGGTGTCAAGAAAATGGATGGATATATATATATAGCATTTTTATAACAACTGAACATAGCTCCTTGATTGGGCTATAAAATGACACTGTGTGGCTGGAAAACACATAATACTGCCCCTTTTACCTTCACTCTACTATGGTTTTTATTTGTTTTTCATTTGGCTGCATCAGACTCCCTAGGTGGGGTGTTGACATCACTGGATAGTTCCTAGATAAATTTGTTTTTATCACAGCTGTACAGTTGTTGAAGAAGAAATGGACCACTGGTAATTTTCATTAAGGGTTGCTTCTTTTTTTATTTTTTGCCGCTATTCACCGATTGTTGATCACCATTGTAAGACTTGTAGCGTGGTAGGTAGTGCACTGAGGTATGTTACAGATCATTATCTCGTTGTAGAAGCCAAACTCCCGTAATCTTCAGCTGCCTCGCAGATGGCACAGTGTTTATTCAAATCTGTTTTTCACCGCGGCGAGTTAAAATGTACCTTGTGTCGGAGGCTGCAGAACAAGCCTAGAGCAATATTGAACTCATCCCCGCGCTTAACAGCTTCAGAGCTGCTCATCTGATGAAATTCTTCACCTCCTTCTTCTCCAAGCATACTCGGATAATCACATCCAGGTAGTTCTATTTTAACCAGATGAGGTTCTGTTGGACTTTTCCACAATTGCTACAGGTTATTTGGATAACAACTCATGCTGTTTTTTTTGTTACGAAGACGCAGAATGTTTTTGGGGTTTTTTCTCCTCCGATTTCCAATGACTTGATTTGACTTGACAAGGTCGGTTCATGTTAATAGACAAACCAAAGATGGGAGGGATACTTTTCATTTTTCCACAAGCAAAATAGAACGTTAACAGAAATGTTGTACATAACTGTATGGTACAAGGAAAGCAAAACAGCAAACGTGACTGTTAACGGGGGAAGACAAAGTAAGGCCAGACTAGTTTCAACAAATGAATAAAGGGAAAACAAAGTCTTGTACAATAAATCATATGCAGTCAGTCTCAGACCATAAGATAGATATTAAGCTCAGAAAAAACAAGAGTGCAGGACATTAGACTGCAGTGCCTCCAGTTTTGACTGAGCTTGTTAGATGTTCCTATCAGTTGCATTGTACTCTTGCTCATTGACATCCATCCACTCTTTGCCTCTCTACGTCGTCAACGCAGCTATTTCGTGTCTTAAACAAGGGAACTTTGTAGATCTTGCTCCTTTGACACACATGCAGTCATGCCAGCTCAAATGCCGCCCTGTTGAACAAGATTTGCATCAGGTGTGAGAGAACCGGCATATGCTATTGAGAAGTGGGCTACTAAAACACGACATTAATGGAAGACAGAGCACCTCATCATGCTGTTTTGAGTGTTGCTACATAAGCAAAGGATTTTACTGTGGGTATGCCAGCTTGTTTGCCTCTGTGTGCCTCTGTGTTTGCTAGGTGAGGTAACCTGCACCAGGTGTGCTCTGATTCTCATCAACAGGCTGCTAAAATCGGCCCCAGATCCCCCAATGCATGCGCATGTCTACTTCAAAATTGTGCCCTCTGCTGGCTAGAGTGGTGGTGCGTTAAATGATACTCTGGACGAGCCCCCAACCTCCACATACAAGTCACAGAGTAATTTGCACCTAACTCCACATGCAGAGTTTGATCTTCCTGTTCTTAGCAGTAAGCAGGGGCATCTACTTGGTTCAATGGGATGCCAAAAGCGTAAAAGCAATTTAGAACTTGTTCTGGTCCCAGAACGACAGATAAAAACATTTTAATTGCTTTAATATAGTGCTATCCAATGCCACAGTTGACCGTTTGGCCTGTATCACGTGTCAAACTCGAGGCCCGTGGGCCAAACCCGGCCCGGCATAATTTTTTATGTGGTCCTAGAGATTCTAGACTAAACACTAAATGTGCTTAAATATTATGTTATCAATCAAATCAATGCTGTTTTTTATCTGTTTATTGCCAAATTGTATTAATCAGTACCTCCAGTTTCATGGAAATTCTCTCAAAATCAACAACTTCCCAGCTTTTTTTTTTTACACTATTAATTGGGAGTTTATTGAAGATATTTCTCAAAAACTGTCTTCCTTGTACTAAACAGCCTCGGCCTTAATAGATGTCAGATTATAGTCCATGATCTACACAGCGAGTAATAAAAAGTCGCATTTACCATCATAAATAAGCATAAATACTTTCAAATTAGTATCACAAGCCCTTTGATTTTTATTGCAAAAAATTCACAAAAAGAATCTCAAAATCCTGGAGGGACTGAACTGATGTTCAATAATATTTAAATTAAAGAATTAATTGGTATTTTAACAGCTTGTGAACAGGTTTTCAATGCAATACAATTCAATACAATCAATACATTCTGCCACAAACGGCCCTTTAAGAGCATTCATGATCTTGATTTGTCCCAAAATGAAAATGAGTTTGATGGCAACTAGTGACAACGTTCAAGGGACAAACTCTTATACCTTTGAATACATTATGCAAAACGACAATCAGTTTCAGAAGAAGCGCTTGATGAAGATTGAATGTTAGCCAATGGCAGAAGTAGCTGGACTTTTCACTGGGAGACGATGCCGTGGTAAAAAACGATCGCGTATTTCAACTGCTGGAAGACACTTGGAAGGCGTCGGGTACAGATGGATCTGACAGCAGCTCAGCCCAGACATGTTTTCACTTTAAAAACCAAGCAAACACAAAATAGCTCTCGTATTGATTCACTAAAACAACTCGCATTCCATTCAATCCTATTTCATTTCTCTTTGTTTATTGATTACAAACTCTTTCCCTTCCCTGTTTTTCTCCATAAAACATAAGACCGTTTTACTCCTAGCAGTGTTCTTGGATTTCCATCAAAAATGAACAGCAGCTGAAACACAAATGAGGGCCAGACTGAAAATCCCCCAAAGTATTCATTGTCTAATAGTATATTTCATTTATTCTGCCAACTGTTAAATTACGCCTCTAATGGTGTGTTGTAAATATCATTCACCGCTCAGAGAGTGCTTTCCAGGTTCAGCTTTGAACTCTGCTGCTTACCATGGCTGTTTGCGGGCACCCAGTGAGCATTAAGGGTAAATTAAGTGGTTCGGATTATTTGTTTAAATGAATATGGTCCGTGGGACCGCTTGGTGTTTTGCCCCGAAAGAATTTAGGAGCGTATTCCACTGCATTCCCACATCTCAGCGGTTGCTTTCATGAGCACAGATCTGTAATGGCTGATGGAAATGATGGCCAAAAGTATGTAAATGAGACTAAAGTTTGTCATAAATCTGAATTTTATTCCAACCATGTGGATTTGGACCCCTGTGTTGCACTGACCGGACCGCGCTGCTTTCCATAAACCCGACCCAAAGCCACTAACCAGACGCACATGCCAGACGCCCTCCTCGGAGTGTTTTAGTATCTTCAGCAGAGATTGTTTCATGTTTTAGGGGTTATGTGAATGACAGCAAACATGCCTTTCCTTTTAAAACATCCAGTGCAGATTTCAGCGTTTGTAAGGTGACGCCACGCCGACTGTTGGAGTACATCCATTCAGTTAAAACGAAGGAAATGTCGTTTGGAAGCATGTTTTCAAGTTAAGGACTTTGTTAGACCAATGTGAGACTCAGACAAGAACATATCTTTTGCAAATCTGACATATTTAAAGGTTTAATATGGGGTGCTCTGGCAAAGTTACAGATATTGTCAGTGTATCTTTGCTTTTGCATTCGTCTCATCTGTGCAGTGCTACGTTAAAATTCAGAGCACTTCCTTGCTGAGTTCTTCTGCCGTTCCAGGCGCTCTGTTTGTTTTCTCTGATCTGTACAATCAGTGTATAATTTCAGTTTACGAGGGCTGCTCCGTAAACAGCTACAACTCCACTCTGTAGAACCGTAATTGCGTGAACCGTAAAATGTAATTTGTCAACCTTTTATTTTAGAATATTCATTCGGTGGGTTAGGAATGTCGGCTCCAAAACACAGGTCCAGTTTTCAGTGAAAATCCCTGCTGGCACGCCAAGCAGCAGCTCTAACCATGGATGTACGATCAACCAATCTGAATGCTACACTTTACTTTCTTTTGTGTCAATCAAAGTTCCACGAGACTTTAAACAACTGATCATCCAAGACACAAAACTTGGCATACATGGAGGCCAATTAAAAATCTCTCAGCTGCTTTTCAAAATAAGAGAAGACATCATTCCATTGAACTAATTCCGATGTATGTTGGTATTTATAAGAATTTACAAGAAATGAGCTGCTAAACTAAATTTTTACATAAACGCTGTTTATCAGATGGAATCTAATGGTTGTTTTCAATGCTTTTCTCTGTTGCCATTACAAACGTGAATGTGTGAAGTTGCACACATTTTGGTTTTGTAAGAGTCTACCCTAGATCTAAACCGAATTTGCAAAGATCTGTCTTTGCTAGATCTGTCAGATAGAAACAAATATATATTATTAATGATATTATCTTTTAGCTTAACCAGTTAAGATCAGGGGATGCAAGAGATAGCCAACTTTCCAAATCCAAACCATGTCTGAAGGTGTGTGATGTGAGCCGGTTGTCTGTGTCACACAGGGTCAGAAGGAGGCGCCATTTCTTGTGAATGTCAACATTGACGATGCTGTCGATGGACGCATGAGTCAAGTTTAATCAGGCCAAATTTATTTGTACAGAACATTTCAGCAGCAACGCCATACAGTCATGGATTATGAAACAAGTGATGAACATTAAATTTGGTCAAACACCAAACACACATCCAGCATATTGATCGATGTTTCACTTGCTGCTAAACAAAGGTAAGTCTACATTTGGTAAGTCTCATTTTGAGGAATGCTGTGTTTCAGTATCTTTGCAGTTTTCTGAACATTCGTTCCAGATTTGTGGCGCATAGAAGCTGAATGCTGCTTCTCCATGTTTGGGATGCAGAGCAGAACCAGAACCTGAAGACCTGAGAGAGAGCTGTCTGGAACAGCATTCAAGAAATTAAAACGAAAAGCGTTTGGGGTGAACCACCGAGGAATATCGCTACACAACTGAATCTTAAAAGGAAGTGACAAAGCCGTCATCGGTGCCTAACGATTGTATTTAAACAATCCATCAATGTCATGATTCTGCTTGTAGCATTCCTTTAACAGCCTGGATTAAAACATTTGTTTTTGCCTGTTTCCTATCAGGACGGAGGAAGTTCTTGCATGTGGTTTCAGGAAAAACAAAGGATGGATTTTAAACAAAAAAACATTTTAATCATCAGAACACAATGCACATTCTGCAAATGACATGAATATTTCATGATTTAAGTGGCGTGGAGAGAGGTTTCTAAGCGTGTTTCATCGCAACTCGCGGCTGGATCCGTACGTGAATTGGAGGAGACATCGCGCTTTCTGCTTCTCCCTTCAGACCTCGCTGATAAAACAAGCGCACGCTCGTTTCCCACGACGTGAGTCCGAGGCCTTGAACAGCTCAAAAGGCCCGCCGCCGCGGAGAAGGGATCTCGGCTGGGTCATCTATCAGCGCCCTCTGCCAAAAGATTACTCACAAGAACGTCATTAGTTCCAGAAATCTGAAATCTACGACAGATTATAGTAAATTGCAATTAAATTGAATCATGTTTTCGCTGAGAATTAAAATGATATAGTCCAAGTCATTTTTCAGTCTAAAAAAAAAAAAAGAGCCGTATATGAGTGTGAACATTTTGAATGAATTCAGAGCCTCGAGGGAAATCAAAGGCCAAGCTGGTATGAATTCATTTACATGCTATCAGGCCGTTAACGCCGGTTTTCCGCCAATATATAAAAAAAAAAAAAAAAGAAGAAAGAAAGAAAATGCGCCTACAAACCCGTAACCCCTCACTCCTATCTCGGAGCGAGATTAATTTTTGCCTTTCAAGTGCTGACATCAAACGGAGAGAAAGTCGGATTTCATCTGCCGAGCGTTCACCTGCATGCGCAAACGACATCCAGAGGTGCCTTTAATGCATCAAATGAAGTTTGATGCATCGCGCTCTCGCAGGCCAACATAAACACGCCGCTGTTTGCTTTTAAATCTGGGATGAAACCTCGGGACAGCCAGCCAGGGCGTAGATGTTACAGGGAGAGCTAATTTATGATTTCATTCTCTCCCTTGCTTTGTAGTTTCTGAAGTGAGGAGAAACACGGCAGAGCTCCCGACGTTTCAGCCAGCAGGTAGTTAAAGTTGCGTTTCATTTAGAGCCAAATATATGGTGGTTTGTATGAATTAATATTGATGCACTGCATGATAATGATACAGAAATTTATGATTACTATGTGCAGGATTATATTAGAACTCACTATTCCAACCAAAGAAAGAGTGCTATTTTACATTTATTTCCCAAAATTACGCCAAGGTAAACCTTTCAGCAGCGTTTAGGCTTATTGATCACTACTTTTTATAAGGGGAGTGATGAAGGTAATGCAGAATAGAATAGAATATAAGAGAAATAGAATAAAATGACCTTTATTGTCCCTCAGGGGGGAGAGTTCAGGCAGTAAAGTGACAATTTCAATATGCAGATTCACAGGAATGTAGAAATATAAAAAACAGAATTCTCTTTAAAAAGAAGTTGTGCTCTTGTGTGTGAAGGGGAGCAAACGAAGTCTATAAGAGAACAAACACCCTTTACTGACTGCAGCTGTGGAGTATAAGGACAGATGTCTCAAAATAAAAGTTTGACCTATCTATGGGGAAATATTTTCTTCAGTTTTTGACAGGAATAACCATATTTTTCTTCTGCAATATAAGATAATAATAAAAAAAAAACTGCTAGTTACAATTAGCTTTTGGCCACGTTTTTTCCTCTAGCTGTATCTGGAATCTCTCATCCCAGGATCATCAAGTTCTGTTGAAAGTCAAATATCTTCAAAGAACAAAAACCTCCAGTGACATCTATCTGCCACTTAAACTTCAGCGCAGTGAGCAAATTATAACAAATAAGTGAGCGTTTCATACTCTGAACGAGTGAAATTCAGCGCTGAGGTGTCTTTAAGTTCAGCCCTGGTTTATTTTAGAGGCTAATACGCATTTGGCGTGATGAAACAAAACATCTGCCGTACGCCCTGGATGCCGCTACCTCCGCTCACAAACGCGTATTCTGCACCTTTTCTATCGAGTGTAGGTTTTAAAGTAAGTGAAGAGGAGCGAAGGAAATGATCCATCACTCCGGGTAAACTCTAAACAGCCTAATGACACGTGGCAATATAAAATGGAAAACTCAAATAAACACCGGTGCGTCTGTTTGGAGGGACTCCTGGTACAATAGCCCAAACACTGGGCATTTGAGTAATCATTACCAGTCATAACTCAGCATGCTGGGGATGTTAAATAAACAGTATACTTCTGTAAGGCATATACAACAAGGCCCAAATTTACTTTAGCTCTATCACTGGAATCTGTGAGGTAAAGGACACTCACCAGCCACGCCAGACGATCTCTTTTAATGTCATGTCATGTCTTTTCATCAACAGTAGAGCTTTTCTGTTAGCTCGTTGCAAAAACTTACTACTGTATGCGTTGGTGGCCCAAGAGCTGATTTGTGGCCTCCATATGGCATAAAGACAAACCCAAGCTGTTTTGAGACCTTCGGACTCACTCTGTGCATAGAGTGTTTGATTTACACTGCATATATGCCTTTGAGAGGCACCAGTGGAGACTTTGTGTCTGTTGCATTCTCATTCTACTGGAAATACTTTGATGTAGCAGAAAATGTGATTTTCACTGTTAGAAATTGGATAATTAAATGAAAAAGACTTACCTTATTAGGTGTACAAACATTAATGACATTCTTGTGTTCTTTAGCCAACGTTGATTGACCCAGTTATGTTGTTGTCACAGTTGATAGTCCGGTAGACTCTGTTCCACTGGGGACCAAAATGGCAACATTTGCTACATTTTAAACCAGTGCGGTTTGCTTTCAAACTGCACCGTGTCAGACCATCCAAACCATTGAAAAACCTGTTCAGCCCCCTCGCCTGTGGGGGCGCTGCACCAAGAACTAATGAAGGAAATGATGGGAAAACCTCAGATGAAGAGATGAGTGCAACTTGCATCTTTACAAAATGTAAACTAAAATGGAGTAGCGTCAGATTGCAGCGGTTGTTTGGTTTCTCTTATGTCTTTGATAAAACATCACAAGCTATTTCTCCCGCTAGCCCTTGAGTTGAGCATTTTCTTTGGTTGTATTTACCCAGAATACCCTGCGCTACGGTCTGCTTCCTGGTTTTGGAGCAGTCTCCCATCCGCTGTTTTCTGACGATGCCCTGATTTACCCCAACAGATAATCCATGAAACTAGATAATCTCACAGACATCATTTTAAAAACTGAATGCCCAAGTTTAGTAACCTCATTCTTGTTCACTCATAGTGAAACATATATATATATATATATATATATATATATATATATATATATATATATATATATATATATAATTTAGAATATATATTATTCTAAATAAACATTCTCCTTCCCTTTGAGTCTTTAGGAGTCCCGTCAAATAATCTGTTAGGAACTTTGGAGTCCTGTGTGATTATCATCTTAAATTTGACAAATGATTTTTCAATTAGTCTGTAAATAGAGATGTTTGTTGCTCAATACAGTAACTTTCACCATAGGTGAAACCTTTGGTGTCCCATGCAGAAAACCATAAACGTATGTCAGTAATATTATCACTTCACTACGTCCTCTCTGAACTCCAAGGGCCTCCAGTTATTCCTTGCTGCAGAATGAAACCTCAAGTTCACGGTGCTTTTTGTTTTTCTGGGCCTCAGATAATTAAAACACCTGTTTTTTCAACATCAAACTCTTTTGAATGCTTTAAATTACAATGTAGACGCTGCTCCTTTCCATATCGCAGTGATTTGCTGTAAAGATTTAATCTGATTTAGTCGATTGTTTTTTATGCTGTTTTTTTTTGTTTTTGTTTTTTTTGTTTCATGTGAGGCACTTTACTACCCTGGTTTTGAACTTTCCTAATTACTTTCTAAGCATGCTTATTTTCGAAGACAAAATATTTATGAAACGGTAACATCCAGAAACGATGTGGATACCGGTCTTACAGGTTAGACTGCGAGTCCTAATAGGTTCCCAATTGGATTTGATTACACGGCAATTATAAAGACTTCTGTGAACCGTACCGGGTCGAGCCGAGCAGCGAGAGCAAGCGTTGTTAAAGGACACGTTTGTGAAGCCCAGGTAAGGCGTCAACAGAAGGCTAAGCCCAACAGGGAGCTGAAATTGAGGCTATTACATTATTTGACTGTTGTTCTTGAGTGTAATTTTGTGCAATTTAATGAAAGACAAATAACAGAAAAATTGCTTATTAAATAAAAGATTAGAAAAGAATTGCAGAATAACCATTTCAAAAAGTATGTGATCAGGTTGAGCATCACGTTTTTAGCCTCACACAAAGTTCTGCTGAAGGCCGAAGGCTTCTTCTCTCTACCCAGCGTACCAACGCTCCTGTCCTCATCTCCTTGAGGGCAACGCTTGAAATGTATGTTTTTGATGAATTTATCCAATGCCTGAACTCACGGCTTCCCAGTTTTCTCTTTTCACCCAAGGTATCCTTCCCATTTGACATTTTTCACTGAGATTCTTCCAATTCCAGTCCAATCTAATTTAAATATGAAGCACATTTTAAAAACATTAAGAGAACAGCTAAATAAAGTAAAGAAAAACCCCCAAATTAGATCTATAATACACAACTTATAACTTAAGGGCAGCTACCACAAAAGGCTGATCACCTTTTAGTTTCAGCCTCGTCTTTGAACGAAATGTAGAAACGTAGAGACCTTGGGGCCGTTGAAATATTTAAAAGAAACGAAAGACTGAAAGAAGACAAAATGGTCTTGATTATAGCAATTTGCAACAGCTGGAAAAAAGCTTGTACAGATTTGTACTTGTACTAGAGATTTGACTTGATTTTGTTTAAGCATTGTTACAAAGGATGAACGGAGTGAGCATCGCGTTTTTATTTTTTTCACGGGAATGTAGACTTGACAGTCCTCAGCATAACAATTGAATGGAATCCAATTTCCCCAAAATGGAGCACGACGGTGAGAGACACATGGAGTAAAGAACTGGTTCCAGTAAAACATTCTGAGGCCAAATTGCCACGAGAGATTAATGCCCTTCCACCAGATTAATCAAGATTTTTTTGTTTTTTTCCCCCCTCCTTTTTTTAATGATTATTTGTGTAAGATTTGCTGTGAGAAAAGTTCAGAAAATATGAATGATGTAAAGTTACATTTTCACTAGATTAATGATAGCTTCCTGTTTCTGCCACCAGGTTCCATAGCAACTAGAGATGTGCCGATCAGGTTTTTTCCTGCCGATTCCAATCACCCATGATCCCATGATCACCAATACCTATCACATAATTATTTTTTTAATCATAAGCAGTACCGGTTACATTATATGGAAAAGGGAACCATGAATCCATCTTAATTTAGACAAAAACTTGTTTTTAATAACTTTTTCCAAGAAGAAAACTAAACAAAACAGGCATTCTGCAAATTGTACTGCTATTGGTAATACTATCTTTAACAGACTGATAACATATGGAGGCTATGAAGAGGCTAAATAATGCATAGAGTCAAAATAAAACCACTCAACATTGCCAAAAAATTCAAGTATAAAACTTAACATTCAAAGGCAAATACAGGATCCATGACATAAACAATCCTGAGTTACTGAATGAAAACTTCCTGATAGCATGGCGGCTAGCTGATTACTGCTAGTTCTGAGTGGCTGTTTCTGACTGAGCGGAGTAATTATGCAGAACAGGATGGAGATTGATTATTTTTTCAGAGATTATCTGTTTCATGTTAGGACAGCGAAAGTTTTAATACGTATGTAATTTTTTTTTTAAAGTTATACGCTGCAGCTTTAAACGGAGGTTCGGTGTGAGAGTCACTACCAGGTGGAGCAGAAGCGGCGCTCCGTCTGTGAAATATTACTACCTGTAGCGTAGCAGCGGTTCAACAGCGAGAGCAGAACCAGCGTCTTACATCGCAGCTCGAAGACTTAAATAATTTTGCGGGTTATTTGTTTATCTTTCTGACCGTCATGCTAATCTGGGTGAGTGTTTGTAGCTGCTTTATCTGCTATCTGATCGTCATTTTTTTATTTTTTACTGCAGTGAGCCTCGATCTAGCCAAACTCCGTCAAGTATGGCATTGTTTTTATGCCATATTAGATTCGTCGTGTAGATGCATTTTGATGTGCTTCACCCCACGTGCTTCAATTTTCCGCCACAACATGCAAACTTCCCCATTCACTCAGAGTGTTATAGTTCCACACGACATCGCTTAGGATTTGTTGCTGCGCATTTGCGCAGTGTGAAGGAAAGAGGAGACCAGCTGCACAGGCAGGCTGCGAAATGAGATGCAGGTGATCGGTTTGTGTGATCGGCAACAAGAGACCGTGATCGGCGATCACCGATCATACACTTTTTCACGGACATCGGCCGATTATGGACCTTACCACAGGGGCCGCGTTTGATTGGCTAATGCCCATTTTACGTCACAGCGCAGCTACCACGTGCTTGACCGTCTCACAAACACAAGCTACAGTAGTAAATACATGCTAATGTACATTGTGGACTAGCAGACCGGCAGAAAGTTTTTGCATCAGGACTCGAAAAAGAATAGTTCTCCACTGTCAGTGGGGTATCTGTACAGGCGATGTCGGGTATCCTGATCGTATTTGTGGAACTAAAATTCACAGATTTCCAAAGTCTGAAACGGAATGCCTTGCTTGGATCAAAGCTTGTGCACGACCACATTTGTGGTCAGCTCAACTGTTGTAGGATCAATAAGAACAAAGGAGTGTCTGCTGGTGTAAGTATTATTGCTTTGCTTTCTTTGTGTTTAGTGAATGACAAAATGAAAGTCAGTAATAAACACATCCATTATGAAAACCTTTTAGCCAAGTACAGCCTAATGGCAGTACCGGTACAACTTCTACACCTTGAAGCCTGTCTGTTACACACTCTTACGTTAGCTGAACAGATCAATATGCAATGTGTACCGTATCTGACATACATCAAAGATTTTATTTTACCTGAAAAGGCTTTTTACTAAATTGTAATCGTGTTAGCCACGCTAGCACCGTGTTCCATGTATAAGGCCTAGGCACACTCAAACATTTGCCAACAACAGAAATCACTAATTCAAAAGTAACCCTCAAAACCATGAATGCCCGACCTACCCAGCCTTGCAAGAACAATAGGCGTCAGCGATCTTGTCTACAGCTATTTTTATGCTGAGGGTGTGAGGATCTGCTGTTTTCCTCATCGACCGGTAGCATTTAGCTGCGACGCGCACAATGTTGGAGGCATCGCGTGGCTCAAACACCTTGATGTTGTCCAAAAAAGATGACATAAACTTGTTGGTTCCCCCGTCCATGGATATATCATCCATTGTCATGGCTGATATATTGTGAAAATCTGGCAGAAATGCCACACTAATCGACTCAGAAATACTCTGCAGAGAGTCAGTCGAAGTGAAAGACGCATAGAAGCTAAGCACCGCGAGGCTTTGTTTGTGAGTCATGCAGCACGTGGGACTTTCGAGGGGCGTTTCTGGGCGGAGCTTGGTAAGGTCCATGATCGGTGGCCGATCGATCTGCACACCTCTAATACTGTAGCTACTGTTCAATAGCTAACTAATCCTCCAGCTGGATTTCTCAGACCCTTGCTGTGTTTTTGTCCCATTTTTCTTGCTTGAGATAAATATCTCTTCTTTGAATTTTTTGTACTATTATTTTTGCCATATTTGCAACATGTAACAGTCCAGGTACTCGAGGGGTTCAATCTCAAGCACACTTAAAGTATCTGAATGAAGTTTTTGATTGGTTGCATCATGTGTCTTTATAACTCCTCACTTGGTTTCCAAAAGTGTTCTCAGTGTTTCTTTTTCTTTTTTTTTTTGTTTTGTTTTGAAACAGTTTAGAATTTTGCCAGCAGCACGTCATTCGCTGACTTAGGATTAAACAATTTCATCTGCAACCGTACACGTAATTGACACCCGCATCCATTTGCACTCGATCTCTTCAATGTTTTTGCTAGCTTTCAAATTCAAAATAAATGTCTTACAAGATGTCTCTTGGCCCTTCAGTATGTGTGAAAACAAGCCTTCCATTTCTTTCTTTCTGCTGGGTCCCCGACAGACATTACTGACCCAATATCCTGTTTCAGAGAGAGCGAGCCTCTATCGTGTTGCTTTTGGCCCCTAACCAAATCGGAAAAAATATGAAAATTACCCCTTCAGTCGTGGCCTGCAGCTCTTTAGAAAAGCCATCAGTGCTCATTTACACAAACCTCCACATGGCTCAGAAGCTAGATTTTACCGGGGCAGGGGGGTCGCTACACTGCCCGCCGCTTGCCGTCGACCTCCAAACCTCTCACCTTTTCCATTTGCAGGAACTAAATAATCAGAGTTGTTTTGAGCTGTTTGTTTCGGCCCCATAACTCAGTGGCCACATGGTGCTGCAGCAATGCAGAGAGCCCAGATAAACAGCGTAGGCTTCCTCTCAGCTCGTTATCAACTTTCTCATACTCTCGCTGGCCTTCACTTTTGCCCTCTCGTCACTTAACGTGTCACATCCCTCTTGTCCCAAAAATAACTTGACGTGCCTCCGGGTTGCTCTCCTTCTCGACAGAGACTAGTTCTCTGCGCCGTCTTCCAAGATGAAGACAATGCAGAGAGAGAGAGAGAGAGCCACTTGTGCTTTGAGAGCTGCAATAATATAATGTCAGTGAAGTTGATGGCGCTTTCAAAAACAGCATCATTGCCTCATCACTGATAAATACCGGAGAGCATTGCCAAATTATGAGTAAAACATTCGGGGGATATGAATAGCTCTTCCTCAGATCTTGCTTGAACGGATAAATTCCCTTTCGGTGAGTCCGCGTCAAGTATGATTAATGCCACTGCTTTTGATATGAAGCGAGCAAATGAATCAAGCTCCGTCCAGGCCGAGGAGGAAAAGCGCCGTTTAGAAGAGGTCGGGATTACCAGCATTCCCAAGACGTTGAGATATTCAACAGATTCCTCAAACACATTCATGCACAAACAGAATCAGGTGTCAGGTGCTGCGCTGGGCCCTGCCAGCGTCGGGTTGTGATCATTAAGAACATCGGACGGGCTTGGCAGCGTGAGCGATCTGAGCAGCAACCGGCCTGCTTGCCAGAGACCGGGCTTTTATTCAAACAGATGCCTGCCTTTATGAATCGTGGCATTTCCTTGGGAAGCGGGCCTTGCATCACATTTCCCGGTTAGCCGGTTTTTAGCAGGAATTCTTTGGAAGCAGAGCCCTAAAAGCCATCCTGCGTCTCGGCTCGAATAAACCTGAGACGCGTGCTTACGTCTGCGAGTCGCATGAAGAGGGAAAGCGGATCCAAAAAAGGCCCAGACGTGGTCTTCGGTGTGATTTTTGGTGTTTGACGGCCAGTCAATCAAGCGTCCCGTGATGTCAAATAGACCCCCGGTTGTGAATGCCTTGCCATCACTTCTAAAAGTTTAGCTTGGAACTTCATGGCAATGTGTGCAGCATGAGGTCACCGACGAGGGTTTAGGGGTTTATCTCGCAGACGTGCAAGGAGGTTTTGGAGGGACATGTAGGTACTGAAAGGAGCTGTCGCTGGGTTATGTTGCAGCGCCCTCCTGTGGTAACCTTTAGTGTTAATAATTTCCTACCAGCTACATGTTCATGGAGAACCAAATCTGCGAAGGGTGTATGCTAAACGTTGTCTAAAGTTTAACACGAAAATTGGGTAAAACCTAGATGAGGGTTTTCTGATTGTCCCACTTGATACGTATTATTTTTCCTCAGTTCCCAGGATTTACTGCATTTGTCATAATTATGTTGTGGTTGGAATAATAACACATGGAAAGCAAAGCAGTATTGGATGAGACAGATCAGCAAATGAGACATCTCGTTATCAAAGCAACCGTTGTTGATTGATAGCTTAGAGAAAGCTAATGAATCCAACCCAATCCTTTCCTACATTATGGGAAAGCTTTGTATCATTTTCTTCTCTCTCTTTTTTTAAACTACTAAGTAAAAGAAGCAGCATTAAGTTTTGTATTTTGTTCCCATGTATTGCTTTTGGATATGTTTTTGTTGCTTTGTTGACGAGGTCGTGTGCTGTATGTGTTTATTGGAATATATCCACATCACTCCTGCAAACTGTGCCATAACATTTGGAGTGTGAGAAAAATTCCCCTGGCTTTTAAATATTTATCCTCTCAGCACTTTAAAAAAAAAAAAAAAAACACACAAGAAAACATTTGCATATTTACAATGAAGCTCATTAACAAATGGGCCTAAATAGGCAATGTTTTTTGGATCATTAAACCACTATTTGCTCAAGGGCAACAAGATTCAGACAACTGCATCCAGTAACCACTAATAACTCTGAGGGAACAAAGCTGTTCTTATTACAGTGAATCCTTTGGGTTACGTTGGCGTGGTCCTCTGAAGTAGCTGGGCTGCGGTTATTGATTGTGTGTGTTATCAGTGAGAGCGTTTGAAGCCGGTTTGCTAATCCTGTTCTTTCTGATGCAGTGTTTTCGCCACCCAACTGTTTTTGGCAAGAAGCATCGTTGTTGTCTGGGGTTCGAACTTCATTACCAGGATGAAAAATTAATTACACGGCCAGAAAAAGGGTTAGGGTTTGTTTTTCTAACATTGGTTTTGCAAGGGTTTACTTTTTAAAGGGGGGCACTGTTATGTAAAATTGACTTTTTTGAGCTTTACGCCATGTTTTAATGTTAGTCCCAGATCAAAAACATACCTGGAGTTTTGCTTTGATTCTTTCATGCATGTTTGAGAAACCATTGAATCTCCCGTGGCAACCATTCTGGGGTGCCTAAACACTTGCTCATCCAAAGCAGCATCCATTTGCCCAAAACTCCCCCTTGGAGCTGCAGTCTCCAGCCGAGCTGCCGCCTCACTGAGCACCTCCCCCTGACTCAGCTCCTCCAGACTAGCAGCAGCAATTAGCAAACACCTGGTGGAACTGGGTGTTGACTGAGCTTTTCATACGGACCACTTTTCAGTCCAACACTCCTTTAAAAGACTGTTATAAACAGCGTAATTGAGTTGCATTGTTGTGACATGCTGAAGACAGAGTGTCGGAAAGAGCAGGAGCTTCTTAAGGAGACAGAGCCCAAGTTCAGGGTTTGGAGTTGTAGTCATATTTCTTTTATGGTGTGTTGGACATAACATATTTATAACAACTAAAGTTAACATAGTTACTTAATTGTGGGAAATACATAATACCGCACCTTTAGAGTCTTTGTTTCTGCTATTCCTTATTGAATTGTTTGTTAATTCTGATTATTCAATATCATCCATTCCAGGTTCAATAGAATTTGTTTTGGGACAATTTCAAAAAATTTTAGAACTTTAATTTCAACTTTAACACACTTTTCAAATGGTAAAAAAAAAACTTACATAAAGTCTGTAGCACTAACTAGTCAAAGAAGACGTACAACACACTCTGACCCCAGACATGACATTTCCCGACTCTGCTTCTTGGATGTTTCTGCTTCCTCTGACTACATTTTTTATATTATTCACCAAGATAAACAAAAAGAAAAAAAAAGTTCCTGTCTCTTCGCAGTAACGGTCCCCATGGTTCAGTCTGAATGATGTTACCAGTGCCCCTTAAGTCCATTCCTCAGAGATACACCATCAAAATGTACATCAAACTGACCTTCTCTGTTTGTTTTTAACCACATAAGGAAGATCTACATTAAAGGAAACCAAAAACACTCCCACCACTGGTTTAAATTCACCAGCTGCTTCATGTGTCCGTTTTGGACTATCAACACGCGGCTTTACATGTTGACTATCAAGATTTTTCCTGAGAATTTAACAGAAAAAAAAAGAAAAAAGGGAAAAGTCAAACAAGGTTTCTTCACCAGGTGTATCTGGAGTCAGAAGCAGACATCTTGGACGCAGATCAAGAACAAGTCGCTCAGAGAGTTATGCTGGAATGTCTGCAGAGTCCAGCGCTGTTGATGTTGTATGAATAAGCTGACATGCGTGGCGGTACACAGTTTTCTGCATGTTTTCTCTTCTAATACTTGATCACATTCCAGACAGTGAGCTCAGTCTGGTTTTACTTTGGAGGAATGAGGACGGTTCAGTGGGAAGATTAGAATGAATACCAAAGCTGTTATTTCTCCTGATTTTTATCCAACCGCCTTCTTTTTTTTTTTTTTTTTTTCTTGTACCAATGCTGATGCGTATCTGAAAGCAATAAGGCGACCAGAAAACTGTGTTGGTTGATGAAATAAGTAAATAGTAATCTTTTTTTATAATGTCCTAGTTGAATAACTGCAATGAAATTAAGCTAACACAATACAATAACTTTTATTTAGTCTAGATTTACTCTTGGAACATTTAAGACAATTTATTGAAGTATGATTTATTTAGGAATCATTCTTCAACTTCAACTCGTGTTTATTGAAGAAATCCCTGAACATCCTTTGAATTTAGATTAAATTTAAGTTTAAATAAGATTAAAGGAATTTAATCTGAATTCCTTTGAATTTAGATTAAACTTAAAATTATGAATAAATTCAGAATTTAGATAATTATCAATAATCAATGTATAAATAAAATGATGTTACCAAATATACTGAGCATTGTGATGTAGGTGCATCCTCAGTTCAAACCGCTTAATGGAATTATGTTTGGACATTTGCTGACCTCTTCTGGTGAATATGGGAACTGCTGGCTCACTAAACGAGCGGACGGTTTGTAGAGAACTCCAGTAGCTAATGAGGGTTTTACAATAAAAGACACCAGAGAACGTTAACAACTTCAATTTTATAGAAAGAGGAGGATATATATTTTTATTTCAGCCAAAAACTTTATTTTATGACATTACTGAGGTGTGAATGAGATTTAGGAGTAAAAAAGAAGTGAGATGTGGTGAGTCATCATGACTGTGTAAAATTTATACAGATAATCCACGTCACACTTTCCTTTTAAGAGCATAATGTAAAGGCATTTTTAAATAGATCCAGTCCACTATGTACCCATGAAATATCAGTATGTGGCAAAAAAAAACAACAACAATTATATATATATATATATATATATATATATATATATATATATATATATCCATCCATTTTCTTACACCCTTGTCCCCTGGTGGGGTCAGGAGGGTTGCTGGTGCCCATCTCCAGCCAACGTTTCGGGCGAGGTACACCCTGGACAGGTCGCCAGTCTGTCGCAGGGCAACACAGAGACACACAGGACAAACAACCATGCACACACACACTCACACCTAGGGGCAATTTGGAGAGGCCAATTAACCTGACAGTCATGTTTTTGGACTGTGGGAGGAAACCGGAGTACCTGGAGAAAACCCACGCATGCACAGGGAGAACATGCAAACTCCATGCAGAAAGACTGGGGCCGGGAATCGAACCCAGAACCATATATAATGGATAAATCTGTGAAGGCCCCCCTCAACAAATTTGGCGTCAATCAACTGTGCTGTGTTTGTGCTGCTAAAATTTTCCTGCACCGACGTATAAGAGACATTTAACACTAATTTTGTTTGCTTTGGGTAATGTGGAGGGGCCAGTTGAACTTTTGACCTGTTAAACTTTCATTTTTGCGTTTGACACCAAACTTCACTCGGGTCTCCAACCAACTTCGACTACACCTTTGTTATTAATCAACAAGATGTCACTTTGATCCCCAACATCAAACTGCGTTTGAACAACATCGTCTGAGTTCGTCACTCTAATTGTCTGAGTTGAGCTAAAGATTGTGACTAAGCAAACATTACTGGTTTATGTATTCCTGTGTCCAGCCACCCAGCTGGAAGCAGCTCCGTCATATCAGCGACCAGACAAACTCTTTTGATTCTGAAATGGAAAGTCTGGCTGCGATGGTTCTTTTCGCCCTGTCATCTTAATCTTCAAAGATATTCCGAGAAACCAAACCTCCTCAGTAGTTGCTGCCGGACATTCTGAACGACCTCCACTTACACACACGCACGCGCACACAGGGACACACACACACACATCCTTCTTGGCGGTGCCCCTCTATCATTTGGATCTCCATGAGACAAAAGGGAACAAAGCCAGTTGCTTGATGCCATTTTTGCTGATAATCCTACCCAATCTAGCGACAGAATACTAAACAGAGAACAAACTCCCTTTTTTTGTTAGTTTTGTTTGGTGCCACAAATTGAAATCAAACAGCTGCGTAATGTTTCAGTGCTCAGTGTTTGTGGTTCGATCCTCACTCGCAGAAGAAAAGGACCACACAGACCGAGCGCTCCCAGGACTCACAAGATTTCTCTTTAACTTTATATTTCAGCTTCTTGTCAAAAGCTGAGTTTGCTTTGTTGTTGCCTAACAATGTTTTATAATTCAATCTAAGCCTTGAAGTTCTCCGTCTCTGTTTCATCTCGAACCGTCTGGTGTTGAACGAGACAGCTGAATGTTCCGTGAAGAACAGAGCGGTGTCGCCATCTAGTGGACAACACGTAGAGACCTATAAATAATCTCAGAAAACATTTTTTGTCTTGCACCATTTTTCAATGACAGACAATGTATGTGTAGAATACTTATAGATAGTAAATCAATACATTGGTTCAAAACAAATAATGTTTATTTATAGAAAACTCTCAAAGGTCAGAGTGTTATAGATTCAAAGAATAATTGCAAAAGCTTTAATTTATGCCATTATGGCTGCTGCTTTTAAAAGGAAGCAGATTTAAAAATCTCTCCTTGTTCCTTTTTTTATTTTTACAAAACAAAAAAACCCTCCAAAACATTTCCAATTCAGATGCTAATATGTGCTGGATGTGATTCTACTACAAAATGTTGCTTATTAAACATCTCCAGAGAGTATGCAGACTTTATCCCTAATGGAAATATCTGTAATCTATAAAGGAACAAAAAAAAAAAAAAAAACATAATTTACCCATCAGAGCCCAACGTATTTGCCTCCAGTATCCTTAAAAGTATGCAGTGACTTATTATTTTCTTATTTTGTGGTCTCACAACCTCAAAAGTAAGTACTCAGGTAAGTGTGTTCTGCCTGTTTCCTGTCTACTAATCAAAAAAGTCATGGTCTGTTTTAGTGGTTAACAAAAACCAATTAAGTAAAACAAATAAAACCAATGAGAACAATTAGTTTTTATTTCTTCTTATTGTCTTATTTGCACATCCATATTTTGTGCACTATTAAGTTTTAGTTAAAGTATATGAAGTCACTAGAACGTTTATAAAACGGCAACATAAAAATAAACCTGCTCAACCTTCTTGAAGCAGAATGAAAATGGTTGAACGTCAATCCTGACATGTTTCTCAACTTTCAAGAAATTTCCTGTAATACATGAAATCGCATGTATTGCAATGGCCTAGCCAAAGCCCAGACACGAATTCAATTGACAATGTGTGGCGAGACTTAAACAAGAAGAAATGTCAAAGACGTCTGTAGATATGCTAAACTGGTAGGAACACTAAAGATTATTCTGAAACATTTGTATTCATCTCGAAACATTTCGGGATACTGTGAGGTAGTTTTTAATTGTTCTTACTGTATGTGAAACATGAGGGGCTTAAACTTCTCCTCACTTCTCACAGTACCCCTGTGTTTACATAAAGACCCTTTATCACCTGAAGTGTTCTTCTTCAGAGGGCCACACTGTGATTGCAACTTTCCGTCTCACTCCCAACAAAGGCCTGACAGAGAACAATAGCTGTCATTCAGGATTCCTGTCAGCAGGACGGGTGTCCTTGTCCCGGGGTCAGGTCTGGGGTCAGAAGTGTCCCCTAAGCAACGGCCAGATTAATGCAAACACATCGTTGCCATGGTGGCAGAGAAACAAATCAGTTCAAAACACTCGCCGGGGCCCACCCCGGGGAACAGCAGAGGGAAACCCGCCGACATGGAGGAGTCACCCGCCGCCGAGGACAAAAGACTGGATTTCATAGCCGACTGCGTGCTGAGAACTCTCAAAGTGAGGCCGGACAGATGGGAAAAATGCGCGTCCGACGAGGACAGCAGGCAGGTGCTGCAGGACTTCCTGGACATGGCGGAGCAGAGGTCTCTGATGGTGTCCGTGAGCGCAGCCGGACTGCTGGAGCCCGCAACCTCGTTCGCCGGCAGTCGTAAAAACAAGGCAGTGTACTTTATGAAAACAGACAAAGCCGCGCTGAGTCCAGAGTCCATCAAAGACAGATTGGTCTACGGAGACCTGTCTTCCGCTCCACTGGACCAGTTTTCTGCTCTAGTTGGGGAGGTAAGTGAGCAGCAGAGCAGAATGTAGTAATGATTACATGAGGCTCAGGATAAGCAGATGGATTTCTGCTCATCCACTTTGAAGCTGGATCTCTGATTACGAAGGCGTGCCATTACACAGATAGATGATTCTCAGGTATATTTACTCAAGATTTATCAGCTTTACACCAAGGCAATTAGAAAGCAGGGGGATTTGTTTCACTTAAAGTAGAGGCACATTATTAGACTGCTCTGGAAAAGCAGGAACTTCTGAATGTAAAGTACTTAAAAGTGTTGAAAAATGCAAAGAAAGTTGAATTCTGTATGCGGCACATCATCAGACCTTATTATTGAGAGAGCAGAGAGAGTGCATTCCAATGGGGTTCATCAGTCACACTGAAAATAACAACCTTTAAGCAGGTTTAACACTAAATGTTGTGTTTTCTGACAGCATTGAACAGAAAATTGTTGTATTTAACAATACGAAGGGTTTGAAAACATCCGTCTGCGTGTCATTAATCTATGTATCACGCTTCACTTAAGTCAGCAAGTCAAATTACTGAAATAAATGAACTTTTTGATAATGTTCAGGTTTTTTGAGATGCACCAGTATGTAAGTTTGTTCGCTGGATTACTGTTCTTATAAGCCTTTTTCAGAATGGCCTAGTCAAAGTCATGAGTTTTACTGTACAGTTAAAGTTGCCTTTATTTCAAAATGTTTAAGCTCTTCACTGCTAATTGGTTGGATGGTCATAATTAAAGAGGCGGTAGTATGTATCTTCCAGTCATTTCATAATACAATCAAGTAAATATTTTGCCTCCAGTTATGAAAATGCTGAATTTCTAAAATATTCTCTTGATAAATAAGGTTTTTTAAGTCATTTGAAAGTCAAATGTTAAATTTTAAATGACTTAAAACACATTTGACTGTAATTTGAAATTTAAAATTACGCCTCGGTCCCTTTAAGAAGCTCCTGCTCTTTCTGAGACTCCGCCTTCAGAAAGTCATCACAACAATGCTTCTTATTACGCTGGTGTGAGGAGCATCGGACTGATTAGTAGTTCAGAGCTTTATGAAAATTTATATTTTTGCAAACAGACTGGTTGCCATGGGAGATTAAAGGATTTCTCAAACATGCGGGAACGAATAAAAGTAACACTCCATGTATGTTTTTGATGAGGGAATAACATTATTACATGACAAAAAGTTTAAAAAAAAAGGTCTCGCCCTGTTTGATGCCTTTTTTACATGAACTTACTGCTATCAGTACTTGTGATGGCTTCGTAAAATCAATCTCTTACCCTCTAAGACTTCTTTTCCCTACACCTGTGTAGGTTGTAGCTCCACTGCTCTCCAACAGGAAGAACCACATTAAATGGCCCCACGTTGTGTCTCAGGACATTGAGCACCACGTCCACTCTCTCAAAACCTGCGTGCTGGTCTTGTCAGGCCAAGTCCAAGGCAAGACCCTGCTTCCTCTCCCAGCGGGCTTTGAGAAAGTGGAACAAGTTGCCCTGGAGACAGACCAAAGGTAAGAAGGGAGCGCCGACTCTCAGCATCATACCAAGCCGTCATTCGTCCTTCATGTTTGCCTGTGTTGCACGTTAGCGGGGCGACGGCAGACAGGAGCATCATCCACTCTTTGGAGTCCGCGGTGATCGAGTGGAGCCATCAGATCGGCACTGTCCTCAAGAAAGACTCCTGCGAGGCCGTGCTGGGAGGAAAGCATCCTACGCCCCACGCCGAGCTGCTCTTCTGGAACAACAGGTCAGCACCTCTATGCTTTACAGAGTAGCCACCGGCTGCTTTTTGGTAAGCACTGCTGTTGGCTGTTGTAGCCCGTCCCCACAAGATCGATGCAGATTTATTTCGTCAGCTTTTCCTGTTGCTGCTGAATTATCAGGTTTCAGAACATCTGTGCAGTGGAGTGAAAAATGGAAATTTTTGGCCCAGTGCTCCGTTCGTTTCTCCTATTGTAGGAAATCTGCTTTCCTAGCAGAATTACTGCTAAATTACAGCAAACTGCACCTCAGGTATTAGATCTTGCAGCAGTGAACTGCAGCTAATTATTGCATGACTGGATGAGAAACCTGGTAATAAAAAAAGGACATTCCAGCAGATATACAGCAGTTAGACGTTCCATCTGCTTTCTGACGGATCACAAAGAGAACTTAGTTTTGTTCTGATGCTACAAAGGATTCGTTTGACTGTCATTCGAAAATTAATCTATCAGTTCATCAACGTCCCCTTTGAAAGACAGAGATAGAATCATGTTGCCATGGTGTTTTTTGCTTGATTTCTCCATTACAGCAGGCTAAGCAAACTGGAGGTTCATGTTAATCATGACAAAAAATATTCCATATGCATCAGGGCTTGGCAAAAATACAAAACATGTTACAACAACAAACTTTATTTGTATCAGCAACAAGGCATTTCAAAGTGCTTTACATCATCATAACACAAGAATACAGTCATAGAAGTCAACAACTGAAACCTTTCGACAAGTGCCACTTAATTTTTCTGAAAAGCAACTCTAAACAGGTGTGTTTTTAGTCTAGATTTAAAGGGACTCAGTGTTTCAGCTGTTCTGCAGTTTTCTGGAAGTTTCCTCCTGATGTGTGATGCATGGAAGCTGAATGCTTTACGACATTTGGGATCGTAGGTGATGGATGTAAAGAAGTAGTTTGTTCTTTTAGTCGTTGCCTGTCGAACTTTAACTAAAGAAAATATGAGAACACGACTTTCAAAGTAAGTGATTGTCCTAAAATTCATAGTACTTTAGGGGGAACCCGGCAGAAACTCTCAGTAATGGACTTCCAGTGTGATTCTGGGTATTTGTGAAGATTTGACTGAAATATTTTGGGATTTTTTTCCTTTTCTCCCCCTGTAAGATATGCAGATTTGGAGTACATCCACTCTCAGCTGAACTCCTGCAAAGTGAAAAAGATGGAGGCATTGATGGAGGCTGTGGAGAGCAGCTATTATCCTGCTTTTGTTAACATGAAGCGAGACGTCTTTGCAGGTGAAATCGTTGCTTCGTTTATGCCGAGAAGTTTATTTATTTTTTTACAAGCAAAAAGTAAAACGAACGGATTATCATTTGGCAGCTCTGGAGGAAGCCCAGGACATTTGCATCTACCTGACGCCCCTGCAGCGTCTGTTTGAGGAAGTGGAAAACATGAAATTCCCTGATGTCAAAGGTCAAATTAAAGCTCTTATGCACACGGTGTGCTTGGTGTGGGCCTACTCCAGACACTACAACACACCAGGACGCCTCATCGTCCTGCTGCAGGAGACCTGTAACCTCCTCATACAGCAGGTTGGCTCAGATTCTCTCATTATTCATTTGATTTTTATTGTTTTTTACAACACAGGATTCTGGGCAAAGTTGAGTAATATCTTTCTAGGGAATTTTGTTTTTGCTTTTTCTTCATTGTGAAATCTCCCACTGGAGAGGAGGTGCATTCTAAAGTTTTTGTTGATTTGTTGTGGCACTTTTTTTTGGGAGGGGGTTTAAAATTTCTCCCCAAATAATAACAGCTTCAGAAATCCTCTCAGAGGAAGGTCCTGTCAGTCACCAGGGCAAGATGGGGGGATAAAAAAAGCTCAGCAGGCCCAGGGCAGAACTGAGCTGCAGGTTGATTTATCTCCTGTGGAAAATAAGCACAGCGAACACAGAGGTTTGAGTTTAGAAAACAGCCGGTGTTCTGATGTGTTAAAAAATAAAAAAAAACTCCCTGTTTATTGTGTCAGTTTGGAATATTTGCATTATTCATCAGGGAGGCTATGTTTACCCCATGAGCAGAATATAAAGCGAACTGATAAATGCATTACATCTAAGTTTTGACATGGAGCTCTACTCAACAACACAGCCTTATGATCGCAATAATACAAAATTTAAAAAATGATGAAAAGTAACAAATCAACCGGCGAGAGACTTATGCAGTGCCAGTCTCTTGCAAAATGCCAGGCAAAATTATTCACACACTTGGAAATTTTCCTCATGTTCTAAACTTAAAGCCCAAAGTGTTTTAGTGGGATTTTATCCAGAAAAACAGAAATTGTGCAGAGATCCTCAACTTAGGTGGGATAAACCCATCCACAGGACAACTGTTAGCCGTGTAGTCCACAAACTTGGCCTTTGGGGGAATCTTGTTTTAAGTTCGGCTGAGGCAAATCTATGGCCAACGGCAAACATTATGGAAAATAAGGTCAGATGAGACCAAATTTTGAGTTTTTGCTTGACAGTTTTCATCTGTTGGTTTATTTTTCTGTCAGGAGTGCCTACAAATTATTCATGGAAAACTCACCTATTCATGAATTTTTTGCATCAATTTTATTTCAAATATATATTTATATGTTTTTAAAATGCAGCTTGGGGAGTTTTTGTGCAATGCTACTTGATAATACTCTACTGGCTGGAGTTTGAAAAGCAGCCAATCAAGGAGTGCCATTTATTTTCTTAGGCAGTGATTGGCTGCAGCAAAGAGGAGCGATAAGGAAGACTGTGGATGTTAGGCTTTAGTTGTAAGACAATTTCCACTGTTTATGCATATCAAGGTATATTTGATATTTGAACTATTAAAAATGTAGTTATAAGCATCTGAATGCTTACAGAGATAAAACAAAATGTTTAATATCCAAGTGTAGACTTATATTAGTAAAGACCTGGGAAAAGTTTAGACTTGAGTTTACTGTAAAATGAACATTAGGTATCATTTTACTATGATTATTACTCAATACTTCTGACTGTAAGACTTTCAGTCAGAAGTCTTACAGTCTTCTGACTCTAAGAATAAAATACACCCAATAAAACACACTGAACTGTGCTACTGAACAGGAAGGAAATATGTGAAAATGTGCAAAGGCTTTCGCAAACCAGCACATTTGTTTTTTGTCAAAGTTTTATCAGTTGTGGCATGGCTGCAGGAAACTCGGGGCGGGAAGTAAAAAAACCAAACACTTTTCCTGCTTTCTTTGCAGAAAACCCTGCAGTTAGATGTGAGCATTTCATCTTAGATGTGTAATCCTTTTTAACTGATAGAGCAGACGGTTTCCACAGTCTGCCATGAGACTGTACGGCTCAAACAGCTGAAGATTTGTTTCAACCCTCTTCTCTCCAAATGCCAAAGTCACCCGGAGTTTGTCGTCGCAGGAGGTTCTGAGCTCAGTCTCAGTGCTGACAGAGTATCTACATGAAGAAGCATTACGGTTGCTTCTTCATGTAAACTCATCTACACTCACCGATTGGGTCAACGATTTGAACGCTGCCAGATTGCGCTTAATCTTAGGCAGTCCTCTCGGAAAATGTGGTTTTATTTCTAAATCTAAAAAAAAACATTATGAAACCTCCGTGATTGTAGATGTCGAGCCTTATGTTGTTTGACGATCAGTAATGTGCACAAACATTTTGGGTGGCAGGTGTTTAAGCGGGGGGGAAAAAAAAGAGCACCTTGTGTGGCACATGGAGCCACCGGCTGCCTTAGGTGTTTGAGATTATTTCACAGTCACAGCTAAAACATCATGTGTGTATACATAGTTCACATCGAACTACGTTGTGGTCCAGGATGTTATAGTCATCTTGGACCATAACAGTAATTCAGTTGTTCAGTTAATTCAGTAATTCAGTTAAGAGAGCACTTAAAACTAGAACATTTCTGAAGAAATGTAAATGGGGCCTGCCAAAGTGTGGAACCCAGCGTTCTGATGCTAAAAACGAGCTAAAGTAAGGTAGAAAGTACTCAATAGCACGTGGAGAGTCACAAGCATGTTGAGTAACATGAACCTACTCCATTAAGTATGTTAAAATTAGTAATTTTATAAGGTAAAATTAACCAAAATGTTAATGTTAGCCTAAAAGCAACCACTGACATGTGGGGTATCACTAGCATGTTGTCTTACATTGACTTCCTCCATTCAGTGTGTTAAACATGGCTGATAAATGAAATAATAGCTAAAGAGCTTATTTTAGAGAAAAGACTAATGCTAGACTGCTAGTGAGAGTCAGTGCACTGTTAATGTTTGTGCTAATATTAATGCACTGCCTTCTGATTGTTACTTGATTATGACATTATGGCACATTCTGTTGTAAAATGTGAGGAAATTACAATGGACCACCTACAGGGGGAGCATAGATGCAAACGTAAGCTCTTTCAGGGACAATGGCTTTTGAAGAAACTCACATCTGATAAAAATAGCAGGTAGAGTTTCCATCAACCATGAAGAATGAGGGGGATAAAAACTTTAATCTGGTAATGACAATAATCACAATCTAACCGTGATTGGTGTCACGGTGTAGAACAGAAGTGTCCAACTTTTTACAGGACACTTTAGGATCAGGAATGTCCTCAAAAGGCCGATTGTGGCAATTGAAATTTGAAAGAACATCAGTATCAGCGAGTAGACATAATCACACCACTTCAGCCCATCCAGCTGTTACTACAGCAAATGTACTGTGGATCGCAAGCCTAACAAAGCCAAGCTAACATGTTATTGATCTCCAACAATCAGGCCAGGGTGTATCTAGTTCCAGAGGAGGTTCTGACAGGAGAACCCGCCGAGAGTCTTGTGAGGGTCCAGTCGAGCCTGGAGGTCCTGCGGCTCTTCAAGAGCACCTATGAGGACCACAGGGCCAACCTGAGGAAGTACCAGAAGAATGGGATCATAGTTAGGCCTTGGGATTTTTCCCCAATGCTGGTTTTCTCAAGGTTGGATCAGTTTATCAGCACACTGGAAAATATAAAGGTAAACATGGGAGGGCTTTCAAAAATGAAAAAGCAGCAAAACCTTTGTTTCTGGAACTTATTTGACAAATGACATCCTGATGTTGCGTTTGCTTGTGACGTGCTTCCCTGTGTTGTTTCATCACAGGACGTCCTGTCAACGTATTTGGACCTGATGAAGCTTGAGAAACTAGAGATTGGAGGCGTCCGAGGAAGAGCTCTTAGCCTTCAGATCCAGTTGCTCTATCAAGAGTTCCTGGACTCCTACAGGGTCTTCACAGAAAAGCCGTATGACTGCTTGGACACCACCAACACGGTATGTATCACAGCTGTGGATAGTGGTGCTCTTTCGATGAGGGTCGTGTATCCGTAGCAACTCTATGGTCAACTTATTTATTTGAGAACAGCGAGGCTTCTCCAGAATAACCTACCGCCACAGCTGCCTGGTCACTCGGCTTTTTGCAGAACAAGTCGTGTTCCTGCCAAACCCCATGCCCTCCACCCCCCCACCCCCAACCCCCTCTATTTTAAATGCCAAGTAAGTTGCAGATTTTCCTCTCCTCACATCGGGACAAGGCAATTTATTTTGCTTGTAAGGAGCAGTCAGTCTTAGCCGAATAACTTTGGGAGTCGGTGAGATGTAAAAAGCAATATGCTATGCTGGCTTTGGGTTACATCGGCCCCGCGGTGTGATGCTGTGGCCACCGTTCCCGCTGAGCAGTTTGCCTTGCAGGAATTCGAAGGAGATGTGAGGGACTTTAAGCTGAAGGTGGATGACACAGATCGCCGCCTAGGGGCAATCTTCTGTCAGGCTTTTGATGACGCCTCAGGACTGGAGCACACCTTTAAGGTCTGGTAGCACAATCTCAATTCTGTACGTGAACAAATCCGTGGGCACATGACTGTGTAAAGATTTCAATCTCTCTCTCTCTCTTTTTTTCTTTTTCTTTTTTAATTTCTCTGACGTTTTCAGGTCCTGGAAATGTTTGGCGGCCTGACAGAGCGTCCGCTGATCGCCATCGATGTCGTGGGAAAATATCCCCTCCTTTTGTCCCTGTTTGACAAAGAGCTAGACTCCTGTAAACAGCTTTACAACAAACAGATGAAAGCCATAAAGGAGCTGGGTGAGATTCAAAGCGATATCTGTAATAACATTAGATCTTTACCTCAGTTTATGAGATGAGGCTTAGGAAAAGACTCAAAGCCTTACTTTATGCTTCGGAGCAATTTGTGTGTTTTGGTGAGCTGGTTTTTAATGTTTGAATAGGAAGGGTGTCTTTGATGCAACTTCCTTACAAGCCTCCGTCAGAAAGAAAGGGGGAAAAAAAGCTGAATAATAGTTAAGGAAATCATTTTGTGCTCAGTGAACAGTGAGGTCCACTGGAACGCTTCAAGGACACCCTGAAATTTGTGAAACTTTGAATAGCCTTGATATTAAAACTTATTAATTTAGAAGAACACAATCACTGGAAACTTGCTGACTTCACAAGTCCTGAACGCAGCACACCCCCGTTGTCAAAGCGCATTTCGAAGCCTCACTCGTATCACGCTATGTGACTGGACTGCATGACTGCGTGGAAATTATTCTCATTCGCCATGTTCAGGTTGTTCTGCTTCCTTCTCCAAAAGAACAGTTATGCCCTCTAAAGAGGAAAACGGCGCCTCTCGTAATCTGACGAAGAAAGTTTAGTCAGACAGGTGCTGCGAAAGGGAAGTTGGACTGTAAAAAAAACTTGACAAAAATTAAAATTTTGACACAGATCTCTTCATCTGGAGTTTTGGTTGCTTTTACATGGAAGATTTTCTGCCACCGTTAGACATCACAGAACCTGACAGGGACCCTTTTCCTTGGACCAGTGGGCAAAATCTGCAGAGAAGAGTGGACCAGAATCAGCAATGATGGAAAAATGTATTGCCAATTATTTCAAATATTTTTTTCTGCCTTAGGTGTTAGAACCAATAATCAGATTTAGGGTTACCAATAAAATCTGTCTAGAACTTATTTAACATACTTACACTGACACCTCAGAAGGATATAACAGCTTAGTAAGAACATTAAACAACATTTTGAAGACCAGGACATTTTTAGCTAATATTTATTAGCTACATATTGCATGAAAACTCCATGTCTGTGTAATTCTGTGCAATGTTTGTCCTCCTCAGGCTCAGCACCAACAAATAAGAACATGCCAGAGGTATCTGGAGGGTTGAGATGGGCTCATGAGCTGCAGCAGCGCATCCGGGTCCCCTTCTCCAAACTGAGGCACTTCTTCCCCTCGTGAGCTGCTCCTCAACATAGATGAATAAAACAACAACAACAACAAAAATCAAACTTGATGTTTTCCCTCTTTTCTGAGGGTCTCAGAATGAAGTCACCACTTTTAAAAGCCTCTTAAAAAGGGCTGTAATAAATCCTCATGAACTTTATTGTAAACTTTCATCAGGTGCTTGGAGTCTGCGGAAGGAGCCAGGGTTATCCAGAATTATGAGGAGATGACGCAACTGCTGGACAGGTGTGTGTGTGTGTGTGTGCGTGTGTGTGGGGGCATTATCTCATCTTACAGTGTGTGTCATCATATATGTGTCACTGAATAAAACAACAGGACAGAGAGGGTGAGCAGGAAGACTTCGCTTTACTTGCACTGTAAGTTAACAGCAGGAAAAAAAAAGAAGCTTTAAACAGGAAGCGCGTTTGTTAAATAATAACCGTTAATGACATTTTTCTTTCCCCCCCATGATGCTGTTTTTTGTTTTTTTTTGTAAAGTGAGCATTTGTAATTTTGTTAGTTTACTGCCTAGCATTCATGAAGCGGTCTCTTGTGGATCAGCGTGTCGGCATGCAGTTCTGGCCGTGATTTATGTTCTCATTACTTCGGTGCTGCTCTGCAGATCATTCCGCAGGACTCCCATAATCCCATATGCACTGTCGCTGCTCGCTGATGCCAAGTGAGCAATGGACTCATACAACACATACACACACAAACACGCACACAAAAATAAACCTTCTTGTGGTCAATGAAAAAAAAGAAAGTGTTCATTTAGTATGACATGTTTTGTGTTAATAAACATCCGAGGGAATATTTCAACACATTCTATGAATATATTTAGCCTTTCTGTTTCTTTTTTTGCTGCTTTTGCCGGGTTAATTAAATATCATATTAGAATCAAAACTAATTTAACGTTAGCCGCGGCACGGAATGGTTTCTTTATCTTTCGCATTTCCAAACAGGCGCAGGGTGAAGCCCAATGTTCTGTTTTTGCTCTCCGAACTGATAAAAATCACCCAGAAGTGTCTTATTGGCAGCCATGATAAGAGATTAAAAACAATTTAAAAGTTGAGCGAGCCTTTATGTTTTTCTTCATAAGCTCCCTGACTGGAATATTCCTTGTGGAAACACTTTTTTGATGCATCTTTTTTCGTACAAGGAGTTTTTTTTTTTTTACGTTCTTTGCTATGAAGTTGCAGTTCAGCTCGAAGTTATTCATACTCCTATTAGATTTAGGTTTTAAAGCAATCGTTTATTTTGGTTTTTTGACTAGAAGTAGTATTAACGTTTTGGAATCCGACAGAGAATCTGTGAAGAAAGTCAGAAATCGATTTGACCGTCCAATCATGGAATTGCAACTCGTAATCAAAAATAAATCCTTGGAACAGCAGCTGAAACGTGCAAAAAACCAGTCAGCAACTGTAAGGATTTGACTGCTGTGTGTTTTCGGGAACCATTTGGAAATGTTTAGATGTTAGCGTAAATGACACACTTTCTGTCGGGTGGTATTTTCTGAGAGATTCACGTCTCGTTTCCTGTCAGACACAAACTTTTTGGATGACTGAATATAAGTTTGACAGAGGTTTTAATTTCCAATAATAACAGATTATCTACCAGAAATGGAAAATTGAAAGCATAACAGCTGCTGGGAGGAAGGACCTGCCCTAATTTAATTTTGAATAATAGTTTTTTTTTTAATGTTCATAAAACTGTATTTAAACTTTTAATAAAACTTAGCGCTGTTTAAAAGCTCTTCACTAATGACGTTCAGTAGTAGTGATGATGATGATGATGATGATGATGATGGTGATGGCCCGCTGTCCTCCACGTTTCAGACGTGTGTTTCTGCTCCAGGACAGCAGAATGAAACGACTGCATTACCTCCTCAGCATCATGCCATCAGTTCCTGCAGAAGCCTGTTATTCACCCATTCGTTTAAATTAGCCGTGTGCCAACAGAGACCAGTGTTTTAAACCGTCTCTCCTTGTGGATGCAGATGAATTCATGCAGAGCGGTACCTGTCAGTAAGGCCAAAATGAACCCACACATATTGTAGCTGTAAATGAGGTCTGATTACCGTAACTGGAACATCTGTTTTTTCCGTATAGAGCTCGGTATTGTGGCAGTACAGATCAACATACACTTCAGAGGAACAGAGAAGTTTCTTCTCCCATTGGCTGCAAGAGCAAAATCAAATCATCCAGTCCTGGTTTGGGGCTTCTTGCTCCTTGTTCTTGATGCATATTCTGAGTAGGACTTTTTTTTTTTGTCGTTTGAAGCGTCTGTGCTGCAGCTGCAGAGACTTATGAATGAATTCTGCACTTGATTTCTTGTCAAGTCGGACATATTCTGGCTAGAAAGTACTTTGTTCTTGTTCTTACTAGAGTAGAGAGCAAGTCTTTATGTTCTTGGAGAGAAGGTATTGACCTCAATTCAGTCTTTTTTTTGTACTATTATTAGTGTTTATTGTAAATTTATTCAGGTTTGCTCAGGGCTGAAACGATTAATGGTGATGAATCTATTATTAAAATAGTCGTCAGTCATTTAGTAATTGATTAATCGGTAACTGGTCACCTCAAAAATTGAGTTTGTTGAGAGAACAACATATTCAGAGCAGCAATTAAGTCAAAAATAAACATACATTTCTCATTTAAGATACAAACACGTTTGTCTGTAAGCATATTTTACCCTAAACTCCTCAAGCGGTCTAGTCCAGGGGTGGGCAATCCTGGTCCTCGAGGGCCAGTGTCCTGCAACTCTTAGATGTCTCCCTGGTCCAACACACCTGGATCCAGTAGCTGAATCACCTCCTCAGTGCAGTCATTTTTAAAAAAATGGTCAGTTCATGTTTTTTCTTCATTGTTTTCTTAAATTATTCACGTATAAAGTATATGTCATCACTAATGTACAATTTATTCCCAATTTGTTGCAGGAACAGAAGACACAATCTTTTGACACTGTACTTCTTTTCCTTTAATTTCTTACTAAACATCCCATATTATATTTTGAGTTTTTACCAACATTAGGGAAACATTTTTTTCTCTTCAGCATCTACATTCTAAACCACCTGGATTTGTCAGCTTGTTTAGGTTTTTATTTAAAAAAAGAACGATTATTCCTTAAAGCCAATAGTCCTTAGAACCATTTGGTTCTTAAATTTAGGCTTTAGCCCAAAAGGCTATTCGTAGATAACTAACTATTAGCAGCTTCCCTGTGCAACCAAAAATGGACTGTATTTTAATGCTTAATCTAAAAGTAAATTATGAATACAGATTTGATAACAGAAAGCTGAATTCATACTCAACTTTTTGCTTGTAACATTTTAAGGCAATCTGCCCATCCTCAGTTTACCAAAATATATCTTTTTGTTTGTTTTTTTTACAAAAATGCACAAATGTGTGCGCTTATAGTCCTGGATTAAAAAGGCAGATCTGCTTCAAAAATTGCTAAGCATTTTTCATTGATAACAGAGTTTACCCACATTTATCTGGATGCTTTTATATTCATATACATTTGTTTAATTCACAGATTGTGCAGAAAAAATACGTTCTGCCAAAAGAACAGGTCAGGAACGATACAGAGAATTGAAAGGGAACGTAATTGATATTACGTTTCAGTTAAAATCACTAAACTGCATTTGTCATTAAAAATAAAAACCTTTTGTTTTGGTCTTGTGTTCTAATAGACGCTTCATATATATGTAGTTTATTGAACAAATACCATAGTGCGCTCTGACCCAAACAACGATGCTGTACCACAATACTAAAAATCAAACTTTTTTTAAGTTTCATTTATGACGTGGAAATTACCCAGATGAAACCAGGGAACTGTATTTCATCTCTGATATGACCTTAAATTATGAATATTCCTATAGGTGTAAGATGTTTTCAAAACTAATTGACAAAAAATAAATAAATAAATAAATAGTGCAACTAGGGGACGCACCGATCCACTTTCTTCACTACCGAAGCCGATATCTGAGGTTTAGTACGGATGTTGTGTATGTTTTTCCTTTAACACACAGGCATAAAGGTACTGAATTATTCATCTATTTGATCTCTGCACCAGTGCAGAGATATCATAAAGCATAAATACACCAATAGCTTCACAAGTTTGTTCAAACATGTGAAAACAACACAACTTTAAATTTGTTCAGTTAGTGCAAAAAGAAGTAGAGCAACAAATGTAAAAAAAAAAAAAATAATAATAATAAAGAAACGGAACCAGATAAAAAGAATAGGTTCACTACTCTGCTCAAAACTGCGATTTTAAAGAAAATCCAAAGAGTTTTTAGCTAAACTTAAAATTTTGGGGGAGGGGAGTAATGATTTACACATTCTCAAAATGTAGTGTGTGATATAAATCCTTGTGCTTCTACACTACCCAGATCGAAGGTGCTGCTTCTTTGGCGCTTCACAAGCTTACAATTACTCCTTCACTCCGTGTCGCCCCAGAACGGAGTAATGGGATGATGAACACGGCGAGTTCTTTGCCCACAATTTACTCCCCGTCAGAAATTAGAGCCCTTCTTCCTCGGTAATAATCGTCTCAGCTGCCTCCGATGAATGCCACCATTATTATTATTATACATATTCCGTTTAGGAGCAGGACTGGCATCCTCACTCATTTACCCCCGCAGACAAAATGCGGCGTGATTTATGGCCGTGACCGAGGCTTTTGATTGCCTCTGTGTCTGCGGTGCCACTATCAGGAAATGAAGCTCACAGCAGAGATTCAATAAGGCGCACGCGGCGCGCGCCCGACTGAGTCCTCATCATAAATGTGGCTATTTACAGATTGATATAGACGTAGAGAGCCCTGACATCTTGTCTGTTTGCCGCCTCTCGCAGATGAATCAGCGTTTATCCCCATATTACACCCCACACTCCACACACACACCTAACACTCCCTCTGCCCTTTATTGTATGCTAGACGCGGACAGGGAGATCACGCCTCTGGTTCTATTTACAACCTCCGAGGGTTGACAAAACGCCTCAATCATACGCCTTTTAGCTGCTTGTTTTGTTGCTTATGCTAATTTCCACGGGGTACTCATCTACCGCTGTGGAAATAAAAGCCGAGCTCTTTAAGTGGGAATGTGAAGCATTGTGGATGCTAATGTTGCAGATTGTTTTTTTTTTGTGTTTTTTTTTGCCATCTCGAGGAACTCGTGCCCGATAGTTATTGCAGCTTGCCCTCTCTGTGTTTGGTATTCCAGATACTCGGCCGGTGCGTATGCGACGTGGACGGAGGCCGTGGGCGAGAGCTCGCAGCACAGCCTCAGCTCACCGTTAATCAGCCGAGACTTGGACACTCACCTGATCTCTGTCAATTTCAACCCGCAGGTTCTTATGCTAACCTCACACGCCGTTGAGAATGAGCTCGGGCCGTGATGGCGCTCTTATTTATGGCATGACCTTGAGCAGGAATAGAAAAAGCTTTCACAGGATTTACGCAAACAGGCAAAATAAAGATGTGTGGTGTGATTTCGCTGCTTTTATTTAAGGGAAAGAAGCAATAGTTATTCCTGATTCCTGAAGTACTATAGTGTATGTTGCAATTCTGTTGGCAATACAATAAGCAGGCATTTTTACATTAACTGTAAAACGAAATAAGGTTGCATAACCTTATTTCCCCCCAAAGGCTGACATAAAGTCAGACCAAAACCTTTACTGCTTCAGGTCAATTAGGATAACAAAAATAATTTTTTACTTTCCAAAAATCCCTAAATATTTAGAGACTTTTTCTGGAGATGATTTGATAACATTTTATGTACATTTTATTAAAGAACATTTTTTGTACCGCTCCTGGTCAAAAACAACCAATCAGAGCCAGGAGGAGGGTCTTGGCGCTGCCAATCAGTGTTGTGTACTCATTGCTAAATGTTCTAACGGCGGAGACACAACTTACTGTTACAGGAAACGGGAGAGTTATTAATAAACTCTCCCCTGAGCAGCATGTACACGAGCGTGATTCTTACAGATAAGACCCTCCTCCTGGCTGTGACAGTTTTTTGTGTTTTTTTCCCTGACTAAGCTGTACATTTCTATAGCCTGTGGATTATTATTTTTTTGTCAGGCAACACCCCAAACATCACAGACAAATCTGGAAAAAGGCCGAATTGTGGTTCAGCTTTGATCATAATTGTATGAAGCCTGGAAGTGCGAGCTCCTCTGCACGTTCGAAAACCAGCATTCATTCATTTAGTAAGACTGAGTCATTATTTACTTTCAAAAATTGTCCTTTGCTGATGTGCTGAAAAGCCACTCAGCTGGAAAGAAGCCACTGCTCCAAACAGAGAATACAAACCAACTGACGGAGTCCTAGTCCAATCAGGGACTTAATCCTTTGTTCATTATGATCCTCATTACTTTTGGAGAAATAAAGCAGGCCCGAGAACACCCTTCCAGCAGAGTAATAGGGTTGGCAGGTTCCTATTGTGCATGTGTTGAATCTACATTTCAAGATATCAACTAGGAAGCAAATGCTTGGGCACAAGTGGGCCCTCCAAACGGTCAGGGAATTTAATCACACCACCAAATTAGCTGCAAAGTGGCATAAGGGAAAGTAATGTTTCAGGAAAAAGACGTGATCTCAGTCAGATAATTGGTGAGCAGAGCTGAAGAAATGTGTGTGAAGAAGCAGCCTAGAGATTCGACTCAGTCCTGACCGCTTCTGTCCAGGACCGGGCCGAAGCGTTTGTTGCTGGGCATCAACCTCGACTGTTTTGGACACTTTTTGCTTCTTCCTAGCTGGCAGCCGTGCTCAGAGAAGTGAAGTACTTGATGCGTCGACCGACTGAGGCCATACCGGAGGCTGCCGTTCAGCTCTACGCGGCCAGGGAGCGGCTGTGGCAGTACGTGGCCAACCTGGAGCTCACTGCAGTCCGATACAACAAGGTCAGGAAGGATGTGAGCGAACGATTCTCAGATTATTGAGTGTGTGAGGAGGCTGCGCTTGCTAACCGGCACGGTCAGGAGACGGCTACAGCAACAGAAACAAACAACAAAAAAACCCAAAACAAAACCACATTTTAAACGTTTGCAGGAATCTGTCGCTCCTTTTTCCTTCTCCAGCGAACTGAAATCCACAGTTTGAAGAACTACTTATATAGAAGCTGTTGAAGCTGAGATACAGAGAAATGAAGAGCTGGAGGTGGAGGGAAGAGGGTGACGTCGTCGACTTCAGAGCAGAGTTATCATCTAAAGATGCTGCTGCTGTCAACTCTCTGGCTTGCGGGTGTCAAACGCTGATAAAACGTCTGAAAAGCCACCGGCTCCATCAGAAAACATGGTGACAGAGTAGTTAAAGCAGCCGATTCACTATTTATGGTCATTAATATTTAAAGAGAAGCGGTGGCTTCACACTGAGTGTACGCGAGACACTGAAAGAAGTAGCGCTTATACAGTAGTGAAGCCAAGGTGAAAACATTGAACACAGTTGACACTTGTAACGGTTTGTATGCTAATTGTTAGCAAAATTAGCATTTGCGGCTTTAGCAGCAATCTCCCGTGTTTCTAAGTCAAATAATCCTATTTTATGCCTGAGTCTACCACAGAATGTCAAACACTTCCAAAGAATGTGTGGTAGACTGATTAAACACACCTTCTGTCATCCGGTTCCTGTTGTCTTGTTGTAGCTCCTCGTCGCGCCGCATGTAAAACAAAGTGTTGCTCATAGAGCTTCAAAATATATCAATTCACAGTCGTCCACAATTACTCAGAGAACTCTGAAAACGCTTATGCTGTAGCACCAAATATACCTTAATAGTGCGCCTGCTGCGATAAACAATAAATCAGTTAGTCACATGATAAATTGAAAGAAATAATTCTCATTTGCTTGATTTATTGCTTTTATTGACTCTTTCTCTTTACCAAAAACTCAATGACAAAAGTCTTCATTACAAAGACTTCATAATTCACTTTATTTGTTGTTTCTGTTGTTTTCTTTATTTATTTTGGATATTTCAAATGTCTTCCAGTTCCAGTGTTTAAATGTTCATTAGAATTTAAAGTTTATTGATCCTAGAGAATGCCTTTATTACTATTGTATTACTCGAAAACGGTCTCAAAACAACAATGTTATCGTTTTATCGCAATAACTGCTGGGACAATTTATCGTCCAGCAAAATCTGTTATCGTGACAGGCCAACTTAATAGGCCCATATTTTAAACCAGGTTAGCACTACAGTAGAAGTAGACATTTACGGTTTTCCTTACATTCACTCTTGGAGAAAGTCCTGGATTAACTTCTTTGCAAATGCCAGTGAGTGGCGTGTCATATTTGCATTTTCTTTCAAATATCTTATTTATTCTCTCAGATCTGTGAATCGGAGGATATTATGGAGTTACGTTCCGCAGAAACGTGGAACGTAACTTCATAATAAACTGGATGGGTCGGGGTCCACTGTATGTCGACATTGTAATCATGACGGACTGCTCGGATGAAGCATCGTATTTTCAATGCCCTGCATTCACACCAGTGCATGGCATTAATGTATTTAGACAGTAACAAGGTTTCCAATGCCTGTGTTATAGGTTAAGATTTGACTAAGGCTCATATAAATTATAATAATTGGAAAAGAAGGAAAGAGTCATTATAATGAAGGACGCCACTATCAGACTAATCCTGGATCAGATTGGCCCCATCATTCATTACATTCAAAAAAAAAAAAAAAAACTTGACCAGATCCACCTTTCTAAGATGTTCTCAGTGAAAGATGGATGTACATTCATGTGAAACATAAATCATGATGTAAACCAGCTACTCTGTGATAAATTATGTACCGAGAGCGATGGTGACTTATGTTAATTTAATTCCTGAATTTTACAGATATTAGCATAGTTTTTTTTCCCAGGTTTTTTTTTTTTTGTTTTTGTTCACCCGTTTGAAAAATGAATTTGTACGTATAATACGCCTGTCTTTACCCAAGACAGTTCTCCCATTGTCGGCCTTAATGGGAACTAAACAGACGGGCAATGCAGTGTCAATAATGAATAATAGAACAATATGCAAGAAATCACTTGCGTAATTAACGCAGTGACACAGCAAACGGCTCCTATTATCCTCAGCTGCATTCATCACACATTCCCCCAATTAAACCCGTTTACAATGCGAACGTACAGCAACGCACAGATTCCAGCTATTTCTGTCCAGTCGGCTTGTAACGCCAGAGAAGCAGGCAAACGATGCTGAAACTGTGAGTTTGGAAAAAGCAAACACCCCATTAGGCATTCTGAGTAGCATTTTGGCATGGATATTAATATTTCATGACAGATTGTCATGTATTTTTGTTTTCTTTTTTCTTCCCTTTTGCTTGAATGCAGGTGATGCTGTCTGTGCTGGACGTGGAGCGTCCTCTGATTCAGGGTCAGCTCAGAGACGTCGACGCTCGGCTGTGGGAGGCAGAGGAGAGCCTGAACTGGAACAGCAGAGGTCAGCGGATGAAGTCACACGTACAGCAGCAACGCTTCTAAACGGCTCGGTTTTTTTTCATACCGTCGCGCTGGGTGCAGCGGTATTCAGTTGTTCCCATGTTTTGTTTTTTTTCCCCCGTTCCGCCTGCGCCCCGTGTCACAAGTGAGAAATACGGCACAAACACGCAGACTCCTTTTGCTTGCTGTTGCTCGCAGCATTTAAAAGTTTCATTACAATTGCAAAACGAAATATCTTCAAAATGAGTGTCGCGCTGAATAATTTACAGACTTTTGCAGATAAATAATTAATAGGAAAAACAATAGCTAAAAAAAAACAAAGCTCACGTCCTCAAAGAGAATTGTTGTTTCATGGAGGAGTCGGTCGATTATTGATGGTGGAGCTAACATAATTTGCAATTTATTTACACAACGTCTTGTTGCTTTTGATGCCTCCCGTCAGGGCGTAGCTGTACAGCCAGCTCACAAGTCGAAATGTTAGATTACGCTAATTTCACCAGGAAGACGTGGAACTAATTTTCAGAAAAACTAAGAATCACATTTTTATTTATTTTTTGTTATTCTTACAAATAGTTTCTTAAATCAGAAACTGCTTCATAGAATCAGTGATAACCGTCATGATTCGACTAGTCCACATGTTGCAGTTTTTGTGCTCGTCTAAGTTTGAAGCGATTCTCATGCCAAAAACTTTTGTCAACTCTCTTTTCTGTTTCCACAAACAGCAGGCAGGGTTTTGTAAATCTTCAAACAATCTTCATGTTTCAAAGACTCCGTTCGGTGTGCCGTTGTCTTGTCGAGGTCGGATCAGTCTGGCCGCTTAAGATTTTGAGATTTTTTTTTTTTTTTGACAGGAAGTGCTCCAGCAGAAGCTAACTTAGGTGTGTTGTGCAGCTGAAGGTTATCCGGTCACGGTGTACTCACACAGTGGTACTTTCATCTCTGTCTTGTCTGTCGTGGTTTCTTCTCTTTTTTTTTTTTCTTCCTCCCCCCCCCAAACCATGTACTCTAAATGTTGTCATATAAAAGATTAGAAAAGTGGTGACGGCCTCTTCAGTGCTCAGACATACAAACTGTCAAGCTGAAAGCACAAACGTTCATATCTGAGGCTTTTCTGCTGTTTTGACTTGGACTTGAAGGCTCTCTCAACCACTTTGCACTTGGCGACAAACTGCTCCTTTTTAAGTGGAAAGTCACAGAGGTAGACGCCAGCAGAGCCTCGTCATCTGGAAAACAATGGGCCTCTGAGTTACCCAAAGCTAAACGCTACACTGCTCCTCCTAACCCCAGGGATTGTCGTCCAATCAAACCTCCATGAATGGACTTTTACCAGGAGGCTTTGAGCAAAGTATGAAAAGCCAAACATGTAAAGTCTCAATGTGTGTTTCTGGTACGTCTTCCTAATGGAGATTTGGCAACAATGGTACAAGTGATGCAAGTATTTTTATTCTTATTTTTCTCAGTTGAATTTGCACGTACAATTAAGGCAGAACAAATTCATACAGTCAGTCAAAGGAGATTATTTTGTTTAAACAAACCTTAAGGTTGCATTTTTGTTATAACTAACCCTCTGATATCCATACGTTTACGCTTGACAACCTCTTTTCTACAGGAAACGCTGCATGTAATCCAGAAAAATAATGGCAATAACCTGTTGGATAACGGTTTCTAGTATGTTTTTTTTTTTTTTTTCTAGATGTCATGTGTTGCTGATTCAAGAGAGTTGCTATGTTGTTGGCCACCATGACAGTACAAAGAGCTATTTCTAAGTCTGGTGACTCCAATGTCGGTTGCTAAGCAGTTGAGGAAATCCCAACTCCAACTTGTATCTTCCTGTCCTAGCGATGAAGCAGGAAGATGGGATTTTTATTTTACCTCCAGAGTTGACTTTTTCAGGAATCATATTGAACTTTTTGCTGTCACTTTCTTCTTTAAAATATTCTATGCATTTACTGTGATATATTAGAATTTGAGAATCCAGATTAAAAAAAAGGACGTAAGGACACTAAGAGTTGTTAGAAAACGACTCCTGCACCTCTCTCCTCTCCCGTTTGCCTCCATCCTTGTCAGTTCGAGGGCACAGCGGCTTGCTTGAGAATCTAACACGAACTGAAAGGCTTCGCTTATAAAATAAGAATAAAGGAACCGTTTAATCATTGATAAGGGTTGATTGACGCACAGCAGCAGGACGTGTTGTTTGTTTTTCCGACTCTGGGACTTCTGGCGGAACGGGGCAGAAATAAGAGGGGTGTTTATGGTACAAGCCAGTGCACTCAGCTGTCTGTGGGGACTGTCTCACTGTTTCTCTGCAGGAGCACACATCAGCTACACACTTATCTGCTGCATGCTGAGCCGGGAGCATATATCTCAGTATGCTGTATGATTTCCAAAGGCAAAGGGTGGGAAAACCCAATATGTAGTGTACATTGAGTGCCAGACTGGTAAGGCAAGGCTCTCCTTGGCTGGCGTGGAGGTAGATTTGTACTTTTTCCATTTACTGACAATGGATGCTTTCCAAGCTTTGGATGTCGTTTTGATACATTTAGAAATGTCACAGTTCCAAGCAAAAATATGTCATTAGCAAGCGGAAAATTTAGGTTGTACACTAAATATTTGTCTCAAAACAAAAATATATATATTTAGCTCCAAACAAAAATATTTAGGTCATAGCTAAATATTCTTCCCAATAAGCTGAGGTGGACTATCAAAATAAAAGCTTGGTCTTGCTAATCGTAAACTCCGGCTAGTGACATAAGCAACAGTTGAAGAGATTCAGTCTTGCCAGCGGGACTTCTGCAGTAATCTCAAAGTACAGTCCACAAAGCTCGGTGTCCTGCAACTTTAAGATGTCTGTCTGCTTCAGCACACCTGTCTCCAATCTCAGCTAATTAGCAGAGCTCCGTAGAGTTTGGCTGCGTGTTAGTGAGGCAGCTTCGCTGTTAATATCAAATATGTAGTGGGAAAAGGGACATTTCAAAAAAGTTGTAGGACTACGGACCTAAAAGTTGAGAACAGAGGTTCGCGGGACCAGGCTTTTGTTTTGGTAGTCCATTTCCGCTTATCGGTGAGTTAATTAGCAACATAAACCTAAATATTTAGCTCTGACCTACTCGTTGAACTTGCAAAGAGGCGTTTAATTTGTAACTTATATATTTAGTTTGGAGCTAAATGTTTCATTTGGGTCTAAATATTTATCTGCCATACTAAGTATTTAGTTTATAGCTGTAAACTAGCATGCTAAGTAAATATCTAATTTTGAGCTAAACAGCTTGCCAAGTAAATATTTAGTTTGGAATTGTGACATTTATTAAACAATGAATAACATGGTAAAAAATAGTACTTTAAAAAAATACACCCCTTTTTCTCTCTTATGACGGGCTAAATGGCCCAAATTATTGCTGTCTAGTTGGTAGATTCAAATTGCAAAGTTCACGACTTCAAATGGATAGTGAATACAAATACACCGCCTACTGTTCATGTTTGTGTAAAATTCAAATTTCTATTAGATACTACAACTTTGAAAACTATGTGTTTTTTTGTTTGTTTTGTTTTTGCACACCTTACAGTTAAATTCTACTGTGTTGGTCTGTCATATATAACCCCAACAAAAATGTTAAGTTTTTGGTTGTAATGTCACAAAATGTGGGAGAGTTCAAGGATACTGAATGTTTCTTGCAAGTCCCACACGATAACTAAGTGATGCATAAAATGTATGAAACTTATTTTGGACCCCTTAAAATCCTAAAATGCAGACATGTCTTTCAGGTGTTTGGCAGTACATCCAAGACATCCGAGATGCTGTCTGTGACTTGGAGAGCCGACTTCAAAAGACCAAGGAGAACGTGGAGGAGATGCAGAGGTACCTGAAGTCGTGGGCCGTCCCCATGTTTGACAGAAAAGACGGCAGAAAGGACGCTCTGCTTTGCCTTGAGGACCGCGCTGAAAGGGTGGAGAGGTTTCACAATGTGGTGCAGTCCTCTGGGGGGAAAATCCACTTCCTGCTAGAGGTACTTTTCTGATGATTGAGACATCTCCAATTCTCTTTAGGTTTCACTAACGTTTCATCATTTTAAAAGACATTTTCAAGCAGGGATTTGGAATTCCCTTTGAACTTCATTTTAATGTAATTTCTAAATGATTTACTGAGATTGTCCTGCTTTTTATGTCTTAGAGCAATCAGGCACTGTTCAGAGCCGAGTCGTCCTCGGAGGAGTGGAAGGCCTATGCGGAATACATTGACGACATGATTATAGATGGATTCTTCAGCTGTATTGAGTGCTCTCTCAAGTTCTTCCTGGACAACACCGGTAGGGTAATGAACCGCAAACAGTACAATAGAGCTGCAGTTCAAGCCGGATAGGTTTATACACTATTAGAGGCACATACCCTGTTTTTCTCACTGCCTGACAATAAATACATCAGACAAAACTTGTCTTTTTTTTTTTTTTTAGATCAGTTAGGATTATTAAAATTATTCATATTTGCTAAATGCTAGAATAATTGTGATTTTTTTTTTCTTGTGAGCCTTTTTTTCACTCTCTTCAAAGTTCAAAGTATTTGACAGAATTACTCTTTGTACTGAATAACTTGGGTCAAACATCCCTGACTCTTTTCAGAAGCCGATTAAACATTGTTCTTTGAATTTTTATTTCTCCAGTTTCCACTTAGAGAACTGCTGTATAGGCGATCTTGTACACATATACACACACACTCACAGCTTTTCAACTTTGCCCACAAACTGACATGAGGACTCCGTTACAGTCACGCCAAAACACTGACTTTTTCATCCTTAAGTGACTTTGTGAAAGACTTGGCTGTAAGTTTAGAGTTATTGTCCAGTTCCAAAATCCTATTTTGTGCCCAAACTTTAAATTCCTGGCTGATGTCTTGAGATAATGCCTTTAATGTTTCCATTTTTTTCCCTCCCTCGTAATGCTATCTATTTTGTGAAGTGCTCAGTCCCTCCTGCAATAAAACACCAACACAATAATGATAAAACCACCAGTGAACTTATTAGTTCAAATGGTGTTTTGGAATTTTTTTTTCACCTAAAGTGACGACAGTCATCAAGACCAAATGACTTGTGGAAACTGTAAATAGGTACTAAGCTTATGACTGGTTTTACAGACACATTTCTCAGTGGATACTGACTCTCTTAAACTTTTGACTTTGAAGGCAGCAAATGGTAAATAGCCCACAGCTATATAGCATTTCATCATGTTCAAGGACTCCAAAGCTCTATACACTACAGTCAGTTATTCACCTGTTCAGACACACACACTCAGAGGTGCCACTTGGCCCTGTGGCCACCACCAGCAGGCAAGACGCCGGGTGAAGTATCTTGCCCAAGGACACAAAGACTGAGACCATTTGCATTAAGCAAAATGAAAGTAAAAAACTGAAACCCTAACTGACCCAAAACAAGGTAGACTTTAGTCTGGCATGTTGTCAGATAGCGATTTATGACAGCCTGCGTTTCTTTTTTTAAATAAGCTTTATGTAAAATATCTTGCTTCAAATGTAGATCTAAAAAGTCTGTATTTGTTGTTAAAAGTGCCACAGCCGTGTAGGGGCTGTTACTACTCTCGTCTCGATGCCAGCAGAACGCTGCAGCCAATTCTAATATTAATGGGAGAAAATTCAGAGCTGCTCATTACTCTGATTCTGCAGCGTCTCTCAGCCAGCACTCACTTGGACAGCTCTTTTGCAACATGTCCTCAAGGGCTTTGATGTCAGTCGGGTGTCCGCCTTTATTGGCTGGATTATGGACACGGAAAACTAGCGAACATGCTTGTTGGCATGGGTCTTGTCAGCCAGTTTAGATGCGGTTCAAGATGAGCAGGAGTGTTTACAAATTGCCGCCGTGTCCAACCCGCTCTCCCTCGTGTGCTCTCTATGCCTTCAACGTCTTTAAAAATCAAGAAGTCTCTGAAGTATGGATACAGGCAAATTTGTTGGCAGCCCTGTTGAAGATGTGTGGAGAGACTTAAAATTTATGCTTCAGCTATTGCACATCATCTCATCCTGAAAAAATATTAAGGTTTAGTATATTTATTCAGTGGGGGGAAAAACCCATCATGAGAAATTGTTTTTAACAAAATCACCGCGGCGCAGCACAATTGGTGGCATTCCTTCTGCTTTATGGGATACACTTTTGCAAATAGGACAACACTACACAACATTGGAGAGTACTGAAAACGTTGTATAAAGTTTAGAAACTTTAGAAACACCTTTAGAAACTAAACTTAAAAGTAAAAAAAACCAAAACATCTAGTGTAGCTCCAGTTGGCAGTTTGAGGTTTTCGCTCCATTTTGTTTGTTCTTCAAACTGGCCAAACATTAGCTGTAAAAAACAAAACAAAAAAAAACTCAAATTTGACTCTTGGATGTAAAATATATATTTTTTCCTGGATCTTAAATTTAATTTGATTGTTCTGTCATGAGCCCGGTTTCCACTGTGGAACCAGATTATCAACCTCCATCCATCCATCCATCCATCCATCCATCCATCCATCCATCCATCCATCCATCCATCCATCCATCCATCCATCCATCCATCCATTTTCTAACACCCTTGTCCCTTAGTGGGGTCAGGAGGTGCTGGTGCCTCTCCAGCTAACTTTCCGGGCGAGAGGTGGGGTCACCCTGGACAGGTCGCCAGTCTGTCACAGGGCAACACAGAGACAAATAACCATGCACCCACACAGTCACACCTAGGGACAATTTGGAGAGGCCAATTAACCTGACAGTCATGTTTTTAGACTGTGGGAGGAAACCGGAGTACCCGGAGAAAACCCACGCATTCCCAGGGAGAACATGCAAACTCCATGCAGAAAGACCGGGGCCAGGAATCGAACCCAGAACCTTCTTGCTGCAAGGCAACAGCTCTACCATTTCCTTGTTGTAAAAGTTAAATCTGCTGTCACTTTGTGAATAAATTCTTTATCTTGTAGACAGCCTAGTTGAAAACTACGTACATAACAGGGATACATTTTGCACTGTGTTAATTTGTCTTTACCATGGTAACCACAGTGGAAAAAGAGTATGACTAATAATATTCCCCAAAATCTTCAGAGTCCCTGGAAATGTTCTGTAGTAGAAAGATGCCTTACATGAAAAAGCACCTTAAGGTCTCTATTTAGTTTGGTGGAAAATCCGAGATGCTGTGGGCCTTTTCCAATTCCAAAGTCCTGGGATCCTTAGTAGTGAATGCCAGGCGTTTTTAAATTTTGGCTGAAATAGCTCAAATCTGATGCCCTCCACTGGTAAGCTGATAATGGGTGTCATTCAAAACATAGGAATAAATTAAGATACAAATGGCTCATCAGACACAAAAGCAAAATTTTTAGACGGCAATCTCACTTCCAAGACATGGATCGTATGAAAAACCACTCTAAGGAAGAGAGGATAAAAGAAAACCAAGCTCTTCGTGTGAGGTTGTTCCATTATGAGATCAAATATTTTTGTTATACATCTTAAATGGGAGTCTGCACTGTCTGCATCTGTAAATAATCTAACCAATAAACTTCTGTAATAACAGCAGGTTGGATTTCAAACCAGATTTTAAGTATTACTACTCAAACTGTTTTTATGCTCCATGTTTTCCTCTCTCCATAGATCAAAGAACTGTCACTTCCCCTCTGCTCGAGGCCCGTCTGGATCTGCAGGCCCCTAACATGGTCTTCTCTCCCTCTCTGGAGCTGGGGGCTCCAGATAGTTTGTTTGAGACAGTGGAGAGCCTCATCAACGACGTGTTCAAAATGTCCTCGTTGGTGCCGCGGCTCGCCCAGCACAGCCCCTCTCCCCACTACCAGGTAAAGCAGGTTTAATGTAGCCTTAACGAAAACACACGCATGCATCCCTTGGATTTCTACTCCTCTTTTTCTGTCAGGCTGACATGGAAAGCATGACTGACCTGGCAGACACGCGACATCTCCTGATGGAGCGTGTGAAGACCGCCATGACGGCGTGCTGCAGCTTCCGCAACTCTCTGGAGCGTTACAGCTACTTGTATGTGGACGACAGGAAGGAGTTCATGCATCAGTTCCTCGACTATGGCCAAAATCCCTCAAGCCCTGATGTAGAGGTTTTTTCTGATAGTGGGATCCATGAGAGCACACCAACTCTGGACAGCTTTAGGGAACAGATAGACGGGTAGGTGTGAAGGACTACTCCAGTAATATTATTTCTTCTGTCTTAACAATATGCATTAGCAGGTTCTGACATTTAATTACAAATTAAATGCAATCTGTTTGACTGTGTACTGCAGTTATGAGAAGCTTTATGAGGAGGTCCAGCACCTGGAGGTAGTGCATGTCTTCCATGGATGGGTGAGGGTGGATGGCAGGAGGATGAAGAGTGCTCTGCTCAATGTCATCAAAAAGTGGAGCTTCATGTTCAAACAGCACCTCATCGATCATGTAACCAACAGGTATGAAATGCTTTTTTTTTTCACTTGAGAAAGAACTGGCCACAGATTCATTTCAAAATTTGTGTTCAATCTCTGAGCCACTTTAACATATTTGGCCTGTGACACAGTGCTCCATCATGCTGGAAAAGTCATAGATCGCCATCAATTTGTCCCTTGATTGTTGAAAACTGCTCTTGGAAAAATTCCTCTGTATCCACAGTTTGGTTCTGTAGGGTTGACACAGCACAAGCTTTTCTTCTCCAGCAGTCAGAAAAAACTTTTTTGACCTGGCCAGGCCTGGTGAAAAAGGGTTCAGTCAAGCTAACCAGGGTGTTTGTGCATCTTTAAAAACTCTTTAATTCATCCAAAGTTAAGGACTTAAAATGTCTTAAATTCATTTTAAAAAGTAAGTTGGCCATAATTATGTAGATGGCTTGGTAGGACTATTTAACCCATAAGATGCTACATTCATTCTGTATAAAATGTTAAGCACTGTAGGGGTTAAGGCTATAGGGAGCCATATGCAGTGCAAGAAGCACCAAGCTGCTGCCAAGAGCCATAAAGAGACCCTAGAAATGTCACAGTTTTTGCTGTAGTGCAGCATCATTCCCTTGATTTATTGTTTTTCGGTCTTAAATTTAACCCAAGATAAAATAAATAATTTTTTTTTAAAAGGACTTAAAAAGTCTTAAATTTGACTTACTGAAATCTGCAGACGCCCTGGTGATAAACTGTAGCTTTAAGTCTTTTGTTTTTACCTAAACAATGTGCCTCATGTCTGCTCAGTCTGTCTGATCTAGAGAGGTTCATCTGTGTAACTGAGGCTGGCCTGAGCCAGCAGGTGCAGGAGGGCGACTACAGAGGTCTGGTTGAGGTCATGGGTCACTTGCTGGCGGTTAAAGAGAGACAAACCTCTACAGACACCATGTTTGAGCCTCTGCAACAAACCATTGCTCTGCTGAAAATGTATGAACAGGATCTCCCAGAAGTAGTGTACAAACACTTGGCGGTGAGAACTGATATTTTGATATTCATTCCCTTCGTTTGGTTTTCTATCAAAGACTCTTTGCTTTGATTTTTTTTTTCCAGGTGAGGTAGAATCCTTTCTCTAATGGTTCTGTTGCATTTTCTGAATGCTAATCTCTGATCTCTTCCTCCCAGCAAGTCATGAAATATCACCACAGCTTTCTTTGCTTACAGTGTTGTTGTTCTGATCGTCTTTTCTCTGCAGGAGTTGCCAGAAGAGTGGCTCAATCTAAAAAAACAGGCAGTCTTGGTTAAACAGCAGGTGGCGCCGCTGCAGGCCATAGAGGTGGTCAGCCTACGAAGAAAATGTGCTTCATTTGATGTTGACCAGCATGCCTTCAGGGAGCACTTTCGCTGCAATGGGCCTTTCAGGTAGAATAACTCTGATATCCAGAAATAGACAGGAAACACTTTAAATTAAGTTCATGATGCTTGATTACAGGTAAACATCATACAAATGTCTGCATTAAAATAAGAATTTTATGCACGCATTTGAATTTTAGTACGTACATTTGTTATACATACACCCTTAAATATAAGATCTTTGAAAGATTTCAGTGGCCATCAGTTGAAACCATTGAATATAAATACAATTAACTTCTACAAAGAACACATTTGAAATTTGTGGGCGACAATCTACGCTAAAAACCAACAAATTAAAGCAAATTGTGAACTTTGGTTAATTTTTCTTTTTAAGTTAACATGCAATTATTTAGAGTCAGGGGTATTAAATGTATAGTTATTTAAAGGTGAGCAAAATGGCATTAGTAGGAACTGAAAGTATAAATTGATGAAACGGAAGATTGACAATTATTCATGTTGTTTACACTTGAAAACAAGCTTAGGCTGAAAATAAAAATGTTAGGACATGGTTATTGGAATATTTAATGCAGACAAGTGTTTAAGTCTTTTAATGAAGATCCCAAGATTGATGCACCAGTGTTCATTTTTACCCAGAGTTGACATGTTAGAAACATTAGTCAACATTACAGCCTTTTAAAGCTGTGACATCAACAAACATTTACTGGCTCCCAAAATGTAAAGGTGTTATTGTTACGCTCTTGTAACTAGGCCTGTCATAATCAACAATAAATCAATTAATTGCATGATAAACTAAAACAAACTCAGTTATTTTCATTTGCTTGATTTATCGTTTTTCTTTTTTCTCTCTCTTTCTACCAAAACTGGTCTTCAGTCAGCTGCTTTGGAAAAACTATTTTGTCTACACAGACTTCACAATTCATTTTACTTGTTGTTTTTGTTGTTTTGTTTATTTATTTTGGATATTTAAATTAAAGTGTCTTCCAGTTTCAGTGTTTAAATGTTAATCAGAATTTAAAGTTTAGTGATCTTTGAGAATGTGTTCTTGCATTGTTCTTCCATTATTACCATTATATTACTTGAAAATTGTCTCAAAACAACAATATTATCGTTTATCGCAATAAGTTCTGGGACAGTTTATAGCCTGGCAAAATTTGTTATTGTGACAGTCCTACTTGTAGCGGCATTTATTGTTTCACTTTTCCTTCGAAGCTACATATTTTGGATGAGTACATTGGAAAAATTAAAATGTCACCCGAGTTCTCCTCCCCACTTGACATCACAGCAATATTATCTTAAAGTTTGCCTGTCTGACAACACTAATTGAATCTCAACATGATGCTAATTCATTCGTACGAAAATATTCTTTGTCATATCTTTTAATTGTCAGATTAGTTATGTGTGTAATTGGTCTCTTAATAACCTGGTGATTATTTCCCCATTAGTGTCATGGAAGTCACTAGTAATTTGTGCAGTATGACGTTAGCACTGTAGACTCCAGAATGGTTTGACTTGCAGCCAAATCAAATTTGGCAGTCCTACAGTCTGTCATTACCCAAACACTGCCTGCTTGATGCCGAGCCTGTGATACTGTGGGTTTTGATTGGTACATGTGCGTGCTGATGCTGTCCTCAGGTTTGACAGCCAGAAGCCGTACCAGATGTTAAATAAGTTTCACCAGATGATCCGGGAACATGAGAAGACGATGGCCTCCCTGATGGAGTCGGCGAGTCTGTTTGAGGTCACCGTCTCGGAGTACAAACAGCTCCGACAATGCAGGTGAAGAGAGCACCTCCGCCGCAAGCCAAGTTTTTAACTAACAACCCCTCGTTACAGGATCGCATTTGCTTCTTGGATTTGTTCATCTTATTTGCATCTTCCCACAGGCGTGAGGTGGGCTTGTTGAAAGAGCTGTGGGATATGATTACATTAGTGGAGTCCAGCATGGCAGCTTGGAGGACGACTCCCTGGAGAGAGATCAACGTGGAGGACATGGAACACGAATGCAAGCGCTTCTCTAAAGACATACGAGGGCTGGACAAGGAGGTGAGAAGCTCACTTTCACAAGTAGACAGTTTTAGCATCACAAGAAGTTGGCTTTAAACACGCTGCTTAAATTTCCCTTGAATATGCCACAGGCTCTTGAACAGATCACTGTCTGTGTTTTGTAGGTAAGAACATGGGAGGCCTTCACATGTCTGGATAGTAGGGTGAAGAACATCCTCACCTCCCTAAGGGCAGTAGCAGAGCTCCAAAGCCCCGCAATACGACCCAGACACTGGCATCAGCTGATGGCTGCTACTGGAGTTCACTTCACAATGGACCAGGTCAGAGATGTATTTAAACAGCTACTTGCAGTTTTGATTTGAAGTTTCCATCCTGTTGTATTTGATCATTTATGTCGTTCAAGCAATATTTTGACATTGAAAGCACAAAAGAATCTATTGAGCCATATTTTTTGGCACTTTCTAAAATCAAGTCAAACTTGATTTTGATTTTGTTTTAATTTCTTTGGTCATTTACGATTGCCAAAATTATTTGTTGTTTGCACAATACCAGAATAATGACATATACAGTACATATAGTCAGAAGTATTTAAATTGATATTTTTTTTTAACTCTATAACTTTTGTCAAATGTTTTTGGATTTCCTTTTATGATCCTTCTGACAGAAGTAACTTAACCAGGTCTTTAGGCCACTTTACTCCCATTCACATTTTTAGCTGTGGAAGCATATTTTTTATAGGCATGATTTTAGACCTTTATAATAGTCATTCCAAAACGTTGACGTTGTTTCATTTAAGCCACTTAGTAAGTTTAAAATTGGGTACAAATGGGTCTTATATGGATAAATTAGTTGCAGACTGATGTCTGGGGATGTTGCTTCACCATTTTTACATTTTGATATTATGTCATCATGCTCGCAGCCTTTCATTTTTTTTCCATTAAATGTCACTATTGCCAAATTATTAAATGTTAGTTTCATCAAACCCCTGAATATATCTCCAAAAAGGGTACATGAGTGCATTTAAGAGACGTGGCTTCATTCTTACTGAGTGGACTAGCTGATCTTTGTGCAGAACTTATTTCACTGTGCATATTCATTCTCACCACTTTATTACAGCATCTTAACAATTTCTTTGCCTTTTTTTCTTAGGTTCTTAGTCATATTTTGCAACCAACCGATCTTCCTGATTGGTATAATGTCCATTGTGTTTATATTTGCGTATCACTATCTGAACAGATAAATATTGCACCTTCAGGCATCTGGAAACGGCACCCTCTGGTATTTAACTAATAGAAGTAATGTTAGCATTCCTAACATTATTTAATGTCAGACAGTGATAATAAAAAAAAACTCCTTTTGCAGTGAGAAAACCAGCAAAGAAGAAGCATATATTCTACATATTTAAACTTGATTCTGTTTTTATAGAGACGAATACAGCTCTGCTTAGCGCAAATCAATAAAAGAAGTCTTTAGGTTTCTGCTGTTGTGCTTAAGCCAGCATTTTTCCAAAGTTAAGTCAGCAGTTGTCTAGCATAATGAGAGGAAGCTGCAGAGTCGTGTTATCACTCTGTTCAGATAGAACTCTGAACACTTCAAGCTAATCATCTTTGGATATTAATGGTTTCTCTGTGTGGCCTGGCAGTCTTTGAACCTCAAGCTGCTCCAGTTCTTTGGTATCAGCTGGTTGTCAGCCTCTTCCACCACAGCTCGCTATTATCTGCCTTTATGTTAATATGACCAGATTCACTTCCCAGAAGGCTAAAATTACTCTGAATTTTTGTCTTGGGACACTGACTACACAAGGGAGTCTCCTTATTTCCCCAGATACCAGAAAACAGCAAAAATAAAGATCTGCTACAGAAGCAAATGATGGGGAAAAATGTGAAAATTAACCAAAATAACTGACGTTAAGAAGTGATGAACTTGCATTGTTGTTTTTGTTTTATATAAACATCCTGTAATGCCTGGTATTATGCCACGCCTTAATATTCACCTTTTTGTCATGTTTCAACTGCAAACGTAAATGAATTTATTGAGATTTTATGTAATAAACCAGATAAAGTATTGCATCTATCCATTGTCTAATGACGTTCCCTATGTCCACAGAGCAACACAGTGACAAATAACCATGTTCACACACACATACCCTGAATACACTTAAAGTTTATAATAGTAACAGTAATTGGTGAATTAACAAAGTATTAAGTCATTAAATTGCGCTTTTTTGTCTTAGTCTGTCATAAACTCCAACTAGAATATGTTTGTGGTTGAAATGTGACAAAAACATTAAAAAAATAAATAAATTAGTATTTTTTATAAATTGTTGTAAATATTGGGTGCTCACCGACATGACTGCCTGTGCTGTGAGCAGGAAACATCGTTGGCTGACCTGCTGCAGCTCAACCTGCACTGCTTTGAGGAGAAAGTCAGAGAGATTGTGGACAAGGCTGTTAAAGAAATGGGGATGGAGAAAGTCCTGTCTGAGCTCAACTCCACATGGACAGGTAGAATTAGCAGCTACTCCAGTTTAGCCATGCTGTTCTATATTGGCCCTTTCCGGATCTTATCGCGCATTTCCGCATTGTCCAGGTATGAGCTTCCAGTACGAGCCCCACCACAGGACCCAGGTGCCTCTGCTCTGCACAGACGAGGAGCTAATCGAAACCTTGGAAGACAACCAGGTCCAACTCCAGAACCTCATGTCTTCAAAGTACATAGCCCACTTCCTGGATGAAGTGTCCACGTGGCAGAGCAAGCTTTCTGTTGCAGACTTGGTCATCTCCATCTGGTTTGAGGTGCAGCGGACCTGGACCCACCTGGAGAGCATCTTCATCGGCTCCAAGGACATTCGTTCTCAGCTGCCTGAGGTGAGACGCTGAACATGTCTGCACATGTGGAGAGTTACCTGCAACTCTGCATGTGTTGTGCTTTGCAAAATAATTCACTATCTGCAAATGTAATCAAAATGAATATTTTAAAACTGAGAATGCATTATTCAATTCCATGTTTGTGGATTTTAAGTGTTATGGGAAGAAACACTTTATTTTGACACATTTCTGTATAGTGCCCTGCAAAATAGTGTATAGTTATCAAATCAAAATAAGTAATTCTGGGGTTTTTAACTTTTGTTTTATGAATAAGGATCTACAAAGAGTGATATGTATTTACTTTAATACCAGTCAATGCAATGCAATGCAACCAGAAGCATTAAGAAATCTGTTAATTAGTGAACAAAGTCGATCTCAGTATAAGTCCAGGTGTTATGTGAAAGCTTCTGAAGATTGTTGGAGAGCATTAGTGTCATTTGAAAGTGGAGAGAAGGAATCCATTTTTAAAAGAACAAGGACACAGCTGTAATGTGGAGGACGCTGCTTTGGTCAGATAAGAGCAAAACTAAACAGTTTGACCTCCATGGAAAAACCTCTGTGTGACAGAAACTGCTCATCACATGCAATCATGACATTCAGTTGATAGAAAGCTGAAGGTAAATACTGAGTAAACCTGTTGGAGACTATACAACTTGAGTCTCTGGTATGAAAGCTCTTTTATTAACAAGACGGCAACCTGAAATAGAAGTTGGTTAAATAGCCTAAATGAGACATATTCACGTGTTAGAATTAGACGAGAAAGATAAAAGTCCTGAAGGTTGCAGTACAGACTCTCTCCATCTAATCCGACTGAGTTTGAGCCATTTTACAAAGAATTGGCAAAATGTTTGTCCTTAATCTGTTTAAAAACCGTTGTAAAGAGTAAACGCATAAATCTGAAGTTGTAATATGACAATTTGTGAGAAGTTCTAGGGGCATGTACACTTAAGCAAGGTTCTTTACGTCTTTTTTAAGCTCTTGTGGGCTAGCTTGCAGCTTTTGCCATCACAGTATGATCCAAGAGAGCCCTCATTAGTTCGCCTTTCTTCTTAGTTTAGGAGCTGAGATTACACAACGTTTTAGTTGCCACCCGTGTGGAGATCATTTCAACCCAGATGTTTGCTTCTTGAGGTTCCCTTGTCTTTGATTTGGGCCTGAAATCCATCTGCCTTGTTCTCTGGTGAAATCCGTTTCAGGACTCCAGGCGCTTTGAAGGGATTGATGCTGATTTCAAAGAGCTGGCAAACTCTGTGCGTCAGACGCCTAATGTGGTGGAGGCCACCAATAAGCCTGGGCTGTTTGGTAAACTGGAGGACATTCAGAGCAGGTGAGGGAGACGGAGGAATCTTTGAAAGTGTGTATACATGGCTGGCATGTACTCTCCTTATCATTTTTTTTTTTTAATTTTTCATCTTTAGGCTCTCTCTGTGTGAAAAAGCTCTGGCAGAGTATCTGGACACCAAGCGACTTGCTTTTCCAAGATTCTACTTCATTTCTTCTGCTGATTTGTTGGACATTCTGTCTAATGGGACCAACCCTCACCAGGTTGCTTGTTTAAAAAAGACAAAAAACTGCTTTCATGTCTTCTTGGAGTTTCATTTTATAAACATTCATGGCACTCTTTAGAACCTGTATCAACTCCTGCTAGTACTTGTAAATGCATCCAGTGTCCACACAGGGGCAATGTTGCTCACAGGTGTGCAGATTGCTTCCACCATCCACATCTGGACATTGTTATATATTTTCACCTCACAGGGAAAAAAAAGTGGCTAAGAATGTGGCTGTAGTTTTCTCTTAGATAAACTAAGCAGGCATGGAGCAGAATACGGGCCGTGCCCTTCCCTTACCTTCGCTGAACCGATGCATTTATACATGAGGCTGCAACAAAAATAAACAGAGTGTGAGTTGGGTGTAAATCAAGCCAGAGTTTATTGTGTCGGTGTGTTTGCTCAGGTCCAGAAGCATCTATCTAAGCTGTTTGACAACATGGCTAAGATGCAGTTTGAAGCAGATAAAGAGGGAAATCCTTCTAAGGCTGCCGTGGGCATGTACAGCAAAGAAGACGAGTATGTCTCTTTTAATCAGGCCTGCGACTGCTCCGGACAGGTAAAATAGTTCAGCTATCATTTATTCATGCTACTGAAATCATGGTGCCATAACTTGTGTATTTATCTAAAAGCTGAAGACATTTATTGTCTGTATTCGTTACACTGATTGTGACACCAGAGCTGTCGAGAATAAATGTAATGGATGGGGAAAATTCACTTACCTGCCATTTCCTCTGAAGAGAACAGAGAAAATATACGGATATCAGTGACTGATATCACTGCATGTAATAAAGCAGACAAATGAAACTGATTCTGTCTTTGCCCCTGAGGTTTTGCATATCAAAACACATGACATCATTAATTTTCCATTACATGCTACAGTAGCTGCCTGATCCTATGTCCACTTGAACGCTTATAAATGACCTCATTAGGGTGCCAGTGACAAGACAGTTTCATTTTATTCATTTAACAAACGTGTTAATGTTTGAATTTGTGGACCGGTTTGCTCTTCTGTCTCATTCTAGGTGGAAATATGGTTGAACCGTGTGCTGGATACCATGCGCTCAACTGTTCGCCATGAAATGACCGAGGCAGTGGCGGCTTATGAGGACAAACCCAGAGAGCAATGGTTGTTTGACTACCCAGCTCAGGTGAACAGGCTCAGTAGATGAACAAATAAATAATACTGATCACAGCAATTGCTTGGATAAAGCATTTGGAAGGCGATAATATTTCAGGTGGATTAGATTATAATGCAATGAAGCTTGGAGAGAGAGAGGTTTGGACTTTCTGATGAAATAGTGAGGACAATATGCACCATCAACAGATGACATTGTTATAACTTTATTGACGGTTATATCGCAGTGTCAAGTTTTTATAATAATGTACACCCTTGAGACTGACAGCAGTTAACAGTGATGTATACAAGGACGACGTTGTCAGCAAGACAGTCGGGGTAAAGTCCTGGTTCCATGGCTGTGACATTCCCTCAGGCTTGAATACAAGCAGCTATCTGGCACAAAACACAGCCCCAACTTACAAGTCGGGCCCCCAGGTGTTGGAACTGGCCTTTGAGATCTGGCAAAACAACTACGGGTGACACTTGATGAATGAACTGATTCCCCATCGCTTAACTTGGCAAACATAAGAGAGAACTGGGTTGACTGCAACATAAGGCAGGGTTTAGACAGATGGACACAGGGCGTCACTGGTTGAGTCCACCCAACTCATTACCAGTGCTGTCCTGCAGTCACACCCCATGCTGTGAAGCCTGTATTCATTTTTGTGCCTTTTAAAACATTGGCAAGCTTAATTTTACACTCTACGTCAGTGCTGCCCTACAAGGATCTCATGATCATCAGTGGCGCTGTGTCTGCCAGTCATCGGTTTATGCCTTCATATCTAGCGGCCACGTGGCCATTGAAAAACGTTGCTAAACAACATGTTGAAAACAGTCTAATCACTGTGTCCGAATCGCAAATGCCTATTTTAGGTGGATAAACAATTAATTGATCTTCCTATGCTGTTGTCTGTCTTACAATATATGTGTGAATCAATATATGCTTCCACCATTGGATCACTGTGACATCTTTAAGGCCCTCCTCCAAATTGTAACGGCTCTCAAACTCCTTCGGATGCCGGTAATAAAGTCTAGTGAATTTATGCTGAACCTTCTGTGTCCTTCAATCACTGTTTTAATTGTCCAAGGTGACCCACGGTGCAACCACTCATGCCCTGTAGGGGGAGCTCTAGACATTCCAGCTTCTTGAAAATGCTTTCATTAACACACGTCATCACATGCACCAAGTTATTTCTAAATCACACCATTCCTCCTGAGTCTTTACCACTTTTTATGTCAGAGTACATTTTCCTTTATCTCAAGAATGATTTACAAACATGGTTAATAAATTCTGCTGACTTTTTTTTTCCAGCTGAGTTAAAGTGATGAGTCAAATTAAATATATGGTGTGTTTAGGACATCTGTACTCCGTTAGGACTTTTTCAATAACAAGTATTTTGTGCTTTGGTGATAAAGCATTTAGATACATACACTAAAAAAAAGTGTGGTTTTCATTTTATGGTTGCTTAAATATTTAAACCCATGTAGAACAGCAATTAAAAATATTGTTTTTGTTTAGACAATCTATTCCCCAATTCCCATAAACTCATTAGGCTCAATGGTATTTATTTTTAGATGCAATTAAGTTGTTTTGATCCCTTTAGTCTATTATTCCCCAAAGCTTCTTGCAAGCCCAACAGAGCTATTCAAAAGTGTCCTTTAGAAAATTAAAAACTTTACAGACACAAAACATGTTTGATACTATTCTTGTAATTTTGCATGCTGGAACCACAGGGGTATAAACCGAGCATTGCCTGATTCATGTTTGTTTTTACCTGAAAATTACACGTTATACTGAAACTCTGTCAGGTTTTACACATTGGACAGCTTTTTCTGTCAAATGCCTATTCAAGCAGACTGAAGGTATATTGCAAAGAAAAATGGGAACCATTTTCTTTTCTGTACTCAAGGATTCAGTATGGAATATGATTTTGTGTTTTCTGTCAAAACTAAGGTTTCTTAAAACTTTTACACCCCGTCATTTGGGATCATAAAGGAAGTATGAGGCTTCTGAACCAATTATATAAACACCAGGTTTGTTATTTCTAAGATTGCAGCCACAGTACAGATTCACTGCATTCATTTGCAGATGCAACAGTACCTTATGCAATTTTTTGTTAAAATGGGGCCATAAAACTAGCATGGAAGTGTTCGACAATGAACATGCAGAAGGAACCGTCAAAAGCATTTATGCCAAGTGATTAAACGGAGTTTAAAAGTGAGAAAAAAGAGACTAGAAGTCAATGTTGCTTTACATATTTTGTAATGTTGTCTGTGGATTTGCAATGAGGGTCCCCAGCCAGAAGCTACTGCTATTTGTGGAGACCAATGGCATGGAAAAGTTTGTGAACCCCTGGCTTGCATCTTAGTCCAAACAGCTTTTTTCTTTTTATATCACAATTCTGAAGCATTTCTTCACATAAAATATGGGAATACTGGATTGCCTAAGTTTGTTTTTCCTCTTTGGGTATCAGTATGAACCCTAGTGGATAAATGGATGTACATTAATCTACTCAGTATCCTCTCCTCTGATTCCTCCAATGTCTTAAAATCTCCATTCAGGTTGCACTGACCTGCACTCAGATCTGGTGGACTTCTGATGTGAACATGGCTTTTGCCCGTCTCGAGGAAGGCTACGACAACTCCATGAAGGAGTACTACAGGAAGCAGGTATCCCAGCTCAACACCCTGATCTCCATGCTGATTGGCCAGCTCACACGAGGTGACAGGCAGAAAGTTATGACCATCTGCACCATCGACGTCCACGCCAGAGATGTGGTGGCCAAGATGATCAGTCAGAAGGTGAGAACAGCCCGTGGCATAAATCTGACAAGCACACGTTGCTGTATGCTGCTGCGCTTTTTTTTTTTTCTTGAGAAGTTATTACTAGTAAGTGATGTATTCAAGATATTCAGACAAGACATTAGCATAATTAGAGGGTGGAAATGCACAGATTATTTTGGGCTCATCTCAAGTCTTGGCAGCTTCTGGAAACTTTCTTCTTCTTGTCTCCTCTTTGAAGGTGGAGAATTCCCAGGCCTTTGTGTGGCTCTCTCAGCTGAGACATCGCTGGGACGAGAGGGACAGGCACTGCTTTGCCAACATTTGTGATGCCCAGTTTCTCTACTCGTATGAATATCTGGGCAACACGCCACGACTGGTCATTACTCCTCTGACAGACAGGTATAACCCCCCTTCTCACCCATCCTTGGCAAATCACGATGCTTTTGTTTCTTTTCTCTGTTTCTGACTGCGGTTCACAATGAGAAAAGTGTTAGAATTGCAGTACAGCTGAAGATCTCAGCCTTGCTCTGAACTTTAGATGGATTCACTGTTGATGGGCATATTGCTATAGAGACAAAAAAGTTCAATCTTTTGACGATTAGACTGCTTGTTTTTTTTTGTTTTTTTATCAGAAAAGGCAGTTCATACACACTGACAGCCTGGTAAAAACAAGCCCCTTGTTCTACGTTTTGCTTCGTACAGAGAGTCTGGACTCTAGACCGTTGAGGAATAATTGTTGCTTGCTGGAGGCAAGGACTTTGCTGAAGTTTTAAATTGTACCCAATCGCTAATGTTTGGCCGTAACGTATGCAATGTGCCAGTTTGATGTGTTGACACTTACTGGAACTTGCCTGCACTGTAAACAAAAATCCCCCACTGTGAAGACAAAAGAGCAGAGCCAAACAAGATGGCTGTTAATGTTAAGTCAATATGTGGAACTGTGGCCAACATGGACTGAATGGCTTTGTTCACTTCCTCTCCTGCCACTGCTAAACTACATTCAGACTGCAATTCTAAAATGGCTTAAAAAAATCGACATCATCATTCATAAATTCTACAGGAAAAATCCAGCTCTATGGGAGAAAGCCCAGGCGGAGCACTGAGGGGAGATGATTGTGTAGGAATCCAACACTGACTCTGATATCCTGTTGAGTAGCATCTTTATTTTTTTTTTGAAAAATAAATAAATGCAACAAATTTGTTTTTCACTACATGGTTTTCAAATTTATGCAACAAATAGGAAAAATCGGTTTGACCTCTGGAGATGACTATTTTTATGCCGTTCAGTTCTGTTCTATGCTAGTGATTTAGCTTTTGAACTGAAGATGGCTGACCGTCTGCACCATCTGACTCAACCGATTACTTATTCCAACAGATTACTTCAAATATTTGTATTTAATAACAAGATGTTGCCCCATGAGGTCTTGTTAAACTCTTGTCTATTAAACATTTAAGCATGCAGCCAACGTTTCTGTCAGGCATTAAAACAGGCAGCTGTCAGAAAATATTAAGTTTCTAATCCGATAACATCTCCAAGTATCTTTGCTCGAAGTTAAATCTGTATGCACCAAACCACTCAGAACAAGTCGCAGTGGGCACATAGCCAACAGCTTGTTTGTTCACACGCACACTTCTGCAGGAGGTCCAGTAAACTACACAGAGATGAATACCCGTCTCCCGGACATCTTTGGCAAACTGTGGCGTTTGAATTTGTTTCCTGGCTGACCAGTGGTCCCTTTGAAGTCTGAACAAAGCGGAAACAATGGACTTTGATGGTCACTTCAGCAGACGAGTAGCAGGACGTCACCATATGGTGCATGCCCTCACTGCACTTCACAATTTGCTGCTGGGTTTTGTTGCAACAATACACCAGGAACAAGGAATCTAGGTGTAAAATCCTTTAGTCCTTGCTTTGAGAAAACTGATAAAGAAGGATTTGGTGAATGATATTGCAATGCAACTTTCATCATGCAGTCACTAGGAAAAAAGAAAACCTAATTCCGTTTGAAATCAGTGAACGTCGCTTTGATTGAAATTTGAAATGTTCTCAGCTTTTTGGTTTGCATGATTTGTAAACCTGAATTTTCAGAATTGTTGTTTTAGGTTGTAGTTTTTTAAACACATAAATACTTTGTAAAACTCAAATAGAAGCATTTAAGACTGGGGGGGGGGGATCAAACTAAAGCGTTGTTATGACTATGTTTTGCTTAAACTAAAATACAATAAAATATTAAACCAAGCTCATTTATATACTGAAGGATCGTCAAGTTTTTCCCTAGCTTCAACAAGACGGATGTAGCCAGCGTATTACTCTGTGGAAGAATAACTGGGGCGAAAATAATTTAAGCTAATCTTTAACGGAGCGTAATTCTATTGGCATAACATCAGCCTTCAACTCAATGCTTGCTGCATCGTCTGCAGATCAGTGCCATTTTTCAAAATGTCTGAAATGTTTCCATTTCCAGCTCATACGCACAGAGTGACAAAGAGGAATGCAAGAAGAATTAGTCCAGCCAGAATACTGATTTATCGCAGTTACTTTTAAAGGCACTGTAATAAAACAAGTCACCTTGTCACAGCCTAGTTAAGTTTCACTGTCACATATCCAATCTGGCTTCGCTTACTCTGCACAGCACATCCTCATCCAGTCCTCCTGACAACTCATTGTGAGGTTTTTGGACAGATTTCAATGGATGCCCATAAAGCCTCTTGGCACTGGTATCTGAATGATACACTGTATACAGATGGGATCATTTGTCTTCTTTGAGCTTCTGTCTCTTGTTATGCTTTCCAATATTTCCCTCTCCCATACATCATCCATTAACAGGGGGGTTAGTAAAAGCATGACTCTATTGATATTAGAGGAAAACCATTGTGTTTATTGGTCTGATCAATAAAGGTCTCGTTGTCCCCGTCACCTCACTGCTGCTTTTCGATGAGAGTAAATGGACACTCTGCTCGCTTTCGGTTCTGACAGATTCTGCGGGTGAAGCGCTCAGTGGTTGTATTAATCACAGGATGATAAAATCACAGGAGCAGATTTTATTGTCATATAATGGTGATTGTGCTGACCCAAAGATGATGTGGGACCTGATTATGAGACCGTGTCAGCCCTGGACCTGGTGACGCACTGAAAATGCAGACGTACATTAATATCTGCCAGGTTGTAGAATAAAAGATATTTTAATTAAATCAAAAATGGACCACAGCATCTCTCCTTCATTCCTTCATTTGAGACATTGGAACTCACTTTTTTTTTTGCTTGTATTGTTTTCTTTAAAAATGTTTTGTCTGAACAGGATATTTTTCTGTCAAATCACCTCAATCAAATGGACACGATTTAAGAGTTATAATAAACTATTTAACGATAACTCTGTACTTTTTCCTATTTTAAAGACAGGAGTCTTTAAAATACTCCTGTCTGTATTTTAAAAAATACAGACAGGAGTTTTGCTGCAGTTGCCAGTAGAAATGTGCCGATCAGGTTTTTTCCTGCCGATACCGATCACCCATGAGGGTCGATCACCAATACCGATCACATAATTTTATTTTACTTTTTTTTTTTTATCATAAGCAGTACCGGTTACATTATGTGGAAAAAGGAACCATGAATTCACCTTAATTTAGACAAAAACTTGTTTTTAATAACTTTTTCCAAGAAGAAAACTAAACAAAACAGGCATTCTGCAAATTGTACTGCTATTGATAATACTATCTTTAACTGACTGATAACATATGAAGGCTCTGAAGAGGCTAAATAATGCAGAGTCAAAATAAAACCTCTCAACATTGCCAAAAAAATTCAAGTATAAAACTTAACATTCAAAGGCAAATACAGGATCCATTACAATAAACAATCCAGAGTTACTGAATGAAAACTTCCTGATAGCATGGCGGCTAGCTGATTACTGCTAGTTCTGAGTGGCTGTTTCTGACTGAGCGGAGTAATTATGCAGAGCAGGGAGGAGATTGATTTTTTTTTAGAGATCATCTGTCTCATGTTAGGACAGCAAAAGTTTTAATACGTATGTAAAATGTATTTTTTTTAAGTTGGATACTGCAGCTTTAAACAGAGGTTCGGTGTGAGAGTCACTACCAGGTGGAGCAGAAGCGGCGCTCCGTCTGTCAAATATTACTACCTGTAGCGTAGTAGCGGTTCAACAGCGAGAGCAGAACCAGCGTCTTACATCACAGCTCGAAGACTTAAATAATTTTGCGGGTTATTTGTTTATCTTTCTGACCGTCATGCTAATCCGGGTGAGTGTTTGTAGCTGTGCGCTGCTTTACGTGCTATCTGATCCTCCATATGTCTTTTTTACTGCAGTGAGCCTCGATGTAGCCAAACTCCGTCAAGTATGGCATTGTTTTTATGTCGTATTAGCTTCGTTGTGTTGATGCATTTTGACCTGCTTCACCCCACGTGCTTCAATTTTCCGCCACAACAGGCAAACTTCCCCAGTCACTCAGTGCGTTAGTGTTTCACATCGCATAGGATTTGTTGCTGCGCGTTTGCGCAGTGTGAAGGAAAGAAGAGACCAGCTGCACAGGCAGGCTGAGAAATGAGAAGCAGGTGATCGGTTTGTGTGATCGACGATCACCGATCATACACTTTTTCACGGAAATCGGCCGATTATAATCGGTGGCCGATCAATCGGCACACCTCTAGTTGCCAGGATTCAACTGATAATTCAAAACATAGAGAACGTGATTATTCAGGTTTCTCTGGTCAGTGCATGGTACACTTTGCAAACAGGTCTTTTGTGCCAGTTGCAGTTTTACCAAACCCGACTTACAACAAACAAAAACAGAGAAGTGTAAAAAAAAAACCAGATAAAACCTGTCATGGTGTGGATGTGATAAAAACCTCATGCAATGACTCAGCAGTGAACACCAACATGCATTTCTTTAAACGTGAACAATAGATAATGGCGTTCAAAAAGTATCTTTTCTGTTTTTTAATTAAATATTCAGTGCTGCTGCAAGCCTAGTACTGGTATTACATAAAGTTAACTGTAATGACCGTGGAATAACTCGGCTATGCAGAGAGTTTCATTGGTTACAAAACAAACAAACCAACAAAATAAAAAAAACAGAGGTGTCCAAATCCCCGTTCTTTGTTAAAATGTCAAATCTTACAGAATTACAGACACTTCTGAATGTGTAATTGTCCAAGTGATAGGGCAAGAGACTCCTTGAGTTTGGTGAACATGCAGACTTTTAAAAGTGTGGTTTAGGTGTGCTGTGGTGGCGCAGGGGTTAAGCACAACCCAGAGAGGCCTTGATGCAGCTGTCGCAGGTTCGATTCTCAGCCTTGGCGACCTTTGCTGTATGTCTTCCCCCTTCTCTTATTATCCACTTTCCTGTCAATTGACTATCAAATAAAGGCCACTAGAGCCAAAACAAAATCTTAAAAAAAAATAAAATAATAAAAGTGTGGTTTATCAGTGTTGTGAGAGGAGAGTCATCTTGGCAGTGCCGTTGGTCTTTGGTAGTCTTGTATTTGAGATGTGAAAACGGGATACCCACATAGGTAAACTGATACCAGCATGGTGTAAAATGCACAGCGGTGTCCTGATTCAATCCGTGGTTAGTGCACAGGAGACATTCTATGGTAGATGTTACTTAATACGTTAGACACCAAGCTAGTTTAGTCAACGTTCCATATTTTAAGTATTGGAAAAAGGAGGAAGCTGCTGCTTTGCTGAACACACCATCTGATTTCAGATGAGACTTATTGTAGGTATGACTGCGCAGTTGGGCAAAGAGAAACAAATGACCCAAGACCTCTTGCCAATCAATTGTAGGCAGAGCCCAGAGGGCCGTCGGTCTGTTCTCATGTGAGCTTCGATGGGCTGTTTCTGAGTGAGCAGTGAGTCCTGGCGGGTCTCAGACCAGGTAGCTCTGACATTTGCTCTGTACCAGGACATCTCTTCCATGAGGGTGAGCTGCATAACAGATGCAACACATTCGACTTGGCTTAAACATCTCCACAACCTGATCTCTCAAAGCCCAGATGGAGAAAGAAGCTGCTCCTAACTCAGGTTGTTTATTGCCACGTTGTTAGTTGATGCTTCATGAATGGGTAACAGTCAAAATTCAGAAATATTCAATATGGACCTTCAGCCAATAGTCCACAGGAATGTGGATAAAATCTTGGAAAGCATTATTTGGCGAGTATTAACAGCGACGTCGTTAATGCCTTCAAAATGAAGAATGTTTTCCAGTTTCGCCTCATTTCAGTCACTTTCAAATGGATCAGAGAGCAAAAAGTGTTTTCAATTTTTTTATTAAGTGGGAAGGGCCTCCTACTGGCACAGTGCTTGTTTCTATTCCTTTACAGTTTAAGATGTCTAAAAAAACAACTGTGTATCAAAAAGTAACTATCAAGTTACTATCGAGTTCCCTTTAGATCAACACTGACCAGCTTCCCCTGTCCCTCTGGAAGAAGAGCATCTCAACAACATGATGCTGCCACTACTATGTTTCAAAATGGGGGTGAAGTTCTGTGTGTGTCTTCTCGAGAAGTTAAGTTTTGTTTTCAGCCTTGTTGTGCCGCCTACAAGGCTGGTGCTAAACTTGTAAATGTGATTTCTAATGATTTTCTTTCAACACCTGCTTTCTTCTTGCCAGTTTTCCATTCAGGTTAGATTTCTGGAGTGTTTCTATCGTTGTCTTATTTAAAGCCTCACTTTTCAGATTTTTATTTGTAGAAAAGCTTGGAAGCTATATGTCCTTTTCTTTGAATATTTACGCACTTCTTTAAGTTGTTCAAGCGCATACAACATCAGTACAAAATGTGAATACTTCCAGACTTCTAAAGAAATCTCAACTGAATGAGTAGCATTTCTACGTACGTCTTTGAGTTTGGGATGATTCACTTATCAGTCACGGTTTTGCATGCATCTCCTCTAAATTTAGATGTTACATCACTTTGACTCAGTCCCTCCACCTGACCATGAGCGGAGCACCAGCTGGGCCTGCAGGCACAGGGAAGACCGAGACAACCAAAGATTTGGGACGGGCCCTCGGCGTCATGGTGTACGTGTTCAACTGCTCTGAGCAGATGGACTACAAGGTGAGCAAACACAAGCCATGGATTTGCATTTCTTGTGCACGTGCATTCACAGCAGCACGTGTTATGCATGGTGATTTGCTTCCTAGCTATTGTCAGCGAAATACTTTGCATTTGTGATTAAAGTTATCTTTTGACCTTCACACCCTTTTTCTAAATCCTTTATTACAGTTCAGTTGCTGCCTTCTTAGGAGGTATCATTAAATTGCACCATGCTATGATTTCTTTGCAAAAAGCTTCATGTATGCCCAGCCTTCTCTGGCTTTTATTACGTCTTTAATGTGTTTTATTGCACACCCACCACAGATTGAATGGCTAGGGAAGACGCATATGCTCCGACCTCCCGCAGATGGGGGTATCGTAGCAGTGCAGAGGCACATACCACCCCGAGCTGCGCATTGTACAGCAGGTTGTCGGTGGAGAGAAGTGCTAATGTACTCCAGGAAGACCACATGAGAAGCTGGACTCAGAGCCTCACACTGTTTGTCGTTTTTAGTTATGCACAGACACACAGCAGTTAGATTAGTCCTACAGTCGACTCCGGTTTGCATCACAAGCTAAGATTTGCTCTGTAATCAAAGACAACAGTTGGCTGCATGCTCCTTCTAAGTCCAGCTGCTCTCTCAAGGGTTGTTCACTTGCTCTCATGTTGAATTCAGAGGCAAGAGAAAATGTGATTAGTAGACATTTTTAGTTATCGTTTTTGCTTTTCTGATTTTATTGTTGTGAGGTGTGTTTTTATATGGATCAGCCTTCCTTTCACCCGGGTGTGTGGATGGTTTGCTACACATCCTCGGTTGAATTATAAATGTTCCTCTGTCCACTTCACCACAGGTCTTATCAGTCAAAGGTCTGGCCAAAAGTGTTTTGGAGGGTTCCAAGCTGAGTGAAATTACCCAATTTATCTCCAGAGCTGCTATGAAAACAAGCAACCAAAAATAAACTACAAATTTTAAGAAAATACCCCTAGGTTAGCATAAGAAAAATATACCAAGCGAAATGTATTCCTACTTCTTTGACTAGTGGACAAACAGAATTATTAAAAGCAGATCAAGAGTAAAGTTTTGGACTCATTTAAACCAGTCTTGTGTCCAATATCCCTGTGCATTTCTGAAACTTAACAATATTTCTTTCAGTCTCATTGACTATTCCACCAAGATCAAAACAGACTGCTCACAAAGAATTTTTTTTCCTTCGGCCTTTTCCCCAAAGTCTTATATGCCTTATGAGTCTGCGAATGGCTCACTCGCTTACTCGACATGTCCATCTTACTCGTGTCTCCGTCTGTCCACCAGTCCTGTGGGAACATCTACAAAGGCCTGGCTCAGACGGGGGCATGGGGCTGCTTTGACGAGTTTAACAGGATCTCTGTGGAGGTGCTGTCTGTTGTAGCAGTACAGGTAAGAACAACACTACCTCGTTTCACCTTTGGTTACTTTTACATGAGGTAAAAATATGCAAGTACAGCACTTTTACCAGGGTTTGAAATAACTCCCATCAAACTGAACTGAATTGAAGACTAAACCCTGAAGCAATTTTTTTACCGCTTTGGATGAACTGCTTTGTTCTTTGTCCACAACCTTGCATAGTATATTGAAAGTATTTACACCAAGATCAAGGTCAAATTTATATAAATATCTAGTACTCTTAAAATAACATTCTCTGGTCTTCAAAAGTAATTTAAAAGTATGCTGACAAAGTGTAGTAACTTTGAAGGAGCTGCAGAGAGCCACAGCTCAGGTGGAAGAACATGTTAGCAAGTCTTTTAGTCAAACATGGAAGACTTTGTTCTGGTCAAAACAGATCAACGTTTTTCTTTTGGTCAGCATAAAAAGCCCTGCTACTTCTGGAATGAACTAACTCTTCAAATGACCCTGAACACACCATTCCTAAACAATGGGACAATCCTGAAAGAAAACCTTTTAGAGGCTGTGTTAGACCTCAAGCTCGTGTCGAGGTTCGCCTTCCAACCAAATAACCTTAAACATGCAACCATATTTATGTGTTACAGTGGCCAGTTAAAGTCCAGATCTAATCTGTTACATAACTTAAACTGATTCACAGACGGTAAAATGAATGATTAGAAATCTAAGTCTTTAGATGTGCAAAACTGCGAGATAAATGCCCACTTATCTTCATACTTTTTAAAAGGAGATTTTCAAAAGCATTAACCTATCCGGTTGGAAGGACTGAATATAAGTGTAAACTACATTGTGCAGATTTTTATTTGTGAAAATATTGAAAATTCTTCATTACTTTATTTTAGTCCAACAATCAAGCACCTTAAATAAAGGTCCAATAAAAAACATCGATGTTTGTGGCTGCAATGGGGCAAGAAGTTGAAACAAGTGTTGGGACTTTTGCCAGACACTGTATTCCTTCAACATCAGCAATTGGAGCAAAATTCCTTCAAAGCAATCAGGGCTTAATGGCAAAATACACAAACTAACAGCTGTACTCGATAACCAAATTGAGCAAGAACAATTTACATAGTGCAACACAACTAATATTACAAGGGCTTCATTAAATGAAGCACGGAATGCTGCTGCATACTTGTAAAATAAAGACTCTCAGGCAGAGTGCTGGATTTTCTGCATGACCTCTGGAGATTTTTGCAATTGGCCACATTTTGTGTTTTTCAGCAGAAGTTAGCTTCTTCGTTATCTTGCAATGCATCGACCAGATTGTCCCTGTGGCTTCATGAGGTTCTCTGGTGTTTTTAAATCAAGCATGCAGTTGCCTTCGACGCTATCTGTAAATACGTGCAGCACCGTCACAGCAAACAATGTACAGTTGATAATGTTGATTGCGATCATAATAGCTCAGATAATGGAGATGGCTTCCTGAAGCATTGTTATGCACCGCCAGACCCAACAGCCACTTCTTTGCCCTTCTCTCCGTCTCTCTTAAGCAAAGATGAAAGTCAAGCAGTCTTTCTCCGTAAGCTGGGGAAGTCCACAGTACTTAGAGAATTTTAAAGTGCCAGAAGAATGAATAGGTGTTGCAGGGTGCAATAAATAATAAATCACGTTGGCTTAGACGTGGAAGAGCAGACCTTGAGAACAGAGGAGCATCAAATTCACGCTGTGACAGCTGGCGGCCCGTTCCGGCACTCAGCCTTCCTTGGTGGAGCCAACGCAGAGTCATTTCTCCTCGGCAAGCACACACCTCATCCATCGCTTGAAAATGGGGGGCAGCGAATATTGCACGGGGCCAAACGCCGCTGCTGCTGCTCGGGACGTCTGGAACAGGTGGTGGGGCCGCTTCGACGTCAGACCAACACAGGCAAACAGAAGGCAGCCAGACATGACTTCATGAAGATAAATTGGAGAGGTTCTGCCTCTTTTAGCAACCTACACAAACCTGGACTGCTGATTGTGACTTACACAAATCTTACATGCGACTAGGTCATAACGCCTAGTTAGTAGAATATATTAGGCAGCAAGAAAACGTTTGCTGTCAAAGGAAAATTGGCGAGTCTTATAAAAGATGCACTATAATGGCTGGGCGACTGAATCGGAGCATCTCCTAACTGCAGCTCTTGTGGGACGTCGTTACATCCCCTGGCTTGGTCTTGGCTTGGCTTGGTCTGGGGGACACAAGAGACCAACATAAATCTAGACAGTGAATGAGGAGTCAGGGTGGCATTTAAGGTGTTTATGTTCTGCCAAGTTTTTAAGTTCTTTTCTGTACTGACCGATGGAAAGCTTCAGGGAGAGCTCAAGCCAACATAATAAAACAAAACAACCCTGAAAGAAAAATAAAAGAAACTTGCCTAACTCCAATAAAAGAAAAAAAAAATTAAATCCTACAAATATAACCTACCTAACAAGCACATAAACAGGAGAAAACTAAGGCTAAGCAAAAAGGCAACTCTCCTGTACAAAAGCAGCCTGACCAAAGTTACATCACTCAGTTCAAGAACAAAGAGGCAATGAAGCCTGTACAACGACAGGGGTGTATGGCAGTCAAGTGGCCAAGAGGCCCTGAAGTCCAGCTTCACAGCCATTAAATAGTTCACAAGTAATTGTTTGGATTGAGACCCAGGAAGATGCGCCAGAGAGTAGGAGAAGACATAAGGCAGTACTTTAATGAAAAAGCAGGAGTCAGTATGTTAAATAAGAAGTTGAAAGTAAGAACAGAAGTAGGTCACCAACATGGTGATCAATGCTCATAGGGAGCAAAGTCTGGTTAAAGTGATCAGATCCAACAGATGAGTGACTCTACCCTAAATTGCTGAAGATGCTAATGCTGCTTCAATAAGCAGCATATTCAACACAGCAGAGTTTTTTTTTGTTTTTTTTTGCGTAACAGGGCACATAATAAGTGTCAGAACTGAACTATGGAGCAGTTGAGGTAGGTAGTTTAGTCTGATGAATCACTCTCACATCTATACCATATGGGTGGGTGCGTCCCGAAGAACTGACCGTTCAAGCCAGCGAATGCAATATGATCTGAGAAATATTCTGGCGGGAAACCTTAGTGCTGCCATTCACCTGAATATTGTTCACCAGTGTAGTGGGCCCTGCCGCGAGTACAATTATAAATCTGAGGTGTTGACCTCTCTTGCAAATTACCTTGATCACAATCCAGCTGACAATCTGTAAGATGTGCCGTAGAAACCACTTCAATCCATGGAGGTTCTACTTAGCACCTTGCAGGACTTAAATAAAATTCTGCCATACTCGTGATGCCAAACTTATCACTGTGCCTTCAGAGGTCTTTTGAGACTCTTAGTGACTTAAACAAATCAGTCAAAGATGTTCTTAAGTTCGCAAAAGAGGACCAAACACTATCAGACAGACGGGCACAATGTCATTTCTGCTTAGTGTACATTTGATAAGTTAAATCAGGGAGCAAACCCCACAAGAGCAAACATTGTCAGTTTGTTTTCTTAAACTTCTTGCAAGTGTATTTGGGATTTTTTAAAAATCTTTTTCACCTCTGTTGAGTTTATGTCCTGTCATTTGACGTAAATGCACAAACGTTTTGCTTGTGTGTGTGTCTGTGGGTGTGCGTGGGTGTGTGTGTGTATATGCATGTGTGCCACAGCTGCCCTGTTTGTTTTTTTGCATCCCCCCTCCCTCTCTCTGTTGTGTTGGTATGACTGAACGATCTGTAGTCGACTACTCATCCATGAAGAGATGTTCCTTCTCTTTCCAGCTGTCAACTCGCTTTGCTCTTTAACCACTCGCATGTTAAATTCATAAGCAGGGATTCACAGTTTTAGGCGCGGACATAGAGAAAGTTCAGCCTGATAGCTCATTTAGTCATGATTTAGACGCTCAGAGAGCCTCGGGAGCTCATCCATCCAGTAAACCCTGCTTGAAAAGATGTTCATATTTGTGATAAAATAGTGAACATTTATATACATAAAAAATAAGGTCGTGCAGCATAATGATTTGACGTGCTGTAACAGACTGACTGTGGGACTTGCTAATATTAATGCAATGCTAATAAGTGGGAACTGAGAGTAGTTTTTGCTGTATTAATTAATATCTTATTTCAATCAATGTGTGAGTTGCTTCCATAATAAATCAGCAGTGTCAGACGGGTTTCTCCATAAATTGAATTCACCGCAAATGTTCCCAGCAGGACTACCATGAATTTCCCAGTGTTTTGTGCACCAGTTCTGGTTCCTGTTCCCTTTTTCTACACACCAGACTGGAGATGTCGGCTAAGATGACTGAGGGTTTGGAGTTAAAGATGGCTAGCTTATCTGAAGTGGATATGCAGCACTTTGAGAAAGTAATCACACAAAATGCAAGCGTTTGGATACTTTTGTAAGTCACTGTACATCTAAACCAGATGTGTTGTAATTTTATTTTTAGGAACAGATTTAGAGACACATGCCATTCCATGCACAATGGTTAGAAAAACTACAAAAATGTATGACGAAGTATTCTAGAAGTATCGGGAACATTTCTCATAAAGTACCCTGCAAGTCCCCCACAATTACCTTGGAAGTAACCTTGGAAGGGACCTGAAAGGATCCTGAAGGGAATTTTATAACCTATAGTAGGAGTGTCTGGTTGGTGGACATGTCTACAAGGCCTTCTGCTCCACCATCCTTTTCAAACCCATTCCATTTAAAAATGTACCCCTCTTTCATTAAAACCATCACTCTTTGCAGACTATCTGGTATGTCTCTCTAGCACAATGTGTTTGTATTAAATGTGCTAACTGAGCTTATGATGTGTTTTCCCCTGAAAAGTACCGTACTACAACTACTTAAGCATGTACAGGTGTCCATACAACAAAATTGTGATGGGACATGAACCAGAGAAAGGGCAGATCTGCTTCTGCCCCCTTCAGAGCCTGAGGTCCCTTAATGAAATGTTGTGTGATAAATGTTGCAAACATTTCATCACACTGTGGTGGCAAGTGGTGATCTTTTACCTCTTGCCACCACTGCTGTGTTTTGGGGCTTTTACTTCATGGATAGAAGTGCCAAATGACTGGACAAGGTGCTAAAATAAGCCAGTTTGGTTCTCAGCAAGAGACTCGACTCTCTGTAAACTGTAACAGTGTGGGACACATTGAGTAAGCTGGAAGTTTATTCTTGACAGACCACTGACTGGACCGGAGGACAGCACTGCCAGGGCGCTCCGTTTACTTTTGAGAGCAGCTAAAGATGCATTTTATTTCAAGTGAAATAGGACTATCCCCCGATACTGTGAAGAAGTACTCACCATCTGTGTTAAGTCTAACTTAGATGTCTCAGATTGTCAACTAATTGAAAATTGAAAACACATAATTGGTTCAATAATACAATTGGAAATTTTCAAATTATGGTGACATTTATTCAGAGTAAAAAACGTGAAAATAAATATGTGAAATATAATTGCGTGCCTTGACCAATTATGAGTCAACCATGATTAAGCACATACTCAGATTAATGCCAGATCTGTAGAATCTTGAAATTGCTTGAATAGAATCAACCATCATGCATTGAATTGGACTGTGAGAAGAAATCAAAGTACTTGAAAACAACCCACACAGGGACAGTTTAAAGTTTACATGCAAACCGTAGATGGAAACAACCTCACCTTAGATTTGAGTTTCTATTGCAAGACAGCAGCACTGGGTCCCCTTTTACACCATCATTTTGTTGATCGGTTTCCACCCCACAATAAATGTGACTGATATTATAGACAGTTGTTTAGAGATGAAATGGCATGTTTTGTTTTTTTTGCCCTTTGCGTCGGCTGTCCATGCAGGTTAAAAGCATCCAAGATGCCATCCGTTATAAGAAGCAACGATTTAACTTTATGGGAGAGGAGGTGAATCTTTGTCCTTCAGTGGGGATCTTCATCACAATGAATCCTGGTTACGCCGGTAGAACGGAGCTTCCAGAGAACCTCAAGGCTCTTTTCAGGTAAGTCTAAACCAGGGGTCACCAACTCCAGTCCTCGAGGGCTACCGTCCTGCAACTTTTAGATGTGTCTCTGCTCAAACACACCTGGATCAAATAAACTGCTCATTTCCAGCCTATTGCAGAGAGGAATGAATGCTGGTGAGGAAATTAAGACATTTTGGAGCAGAGGTGAATCTAAAAGTTGCAGGATGGTAGCCCTTGAGGACTGGAGTTGGTGACCCCTGGTCTAAACCAATCCTAAGTCCACCCACTCTGTGGAAAACATCCAAAAGATCAGATTGTTTATCCTACCTGGTTACTGAAGCCGTTAATGCAATTCTGGATAGTGTGAATAGTGAAATAGTAGCTGAAAGACCAAAACTTAAAGCAAAGTGCCTTTTTGTGTGTCTGTCCACAGACCTTGTGCTATGGTGGTTCCAGACTTTGAGCTCATCTGCGAGATCATGTTGGTGGCTGAAGGCTTTGTAAATGCCCGGATCCTCGCCAGAAAGTTCATCACCCTCTACACTCTGTGCAAAGAGCTGTTGTCCAAGCAGGTAGTTCCTTCTGCCCTCGGGGTTTGGATGGAAGACATCAGAATCTCTTAACATTGTTACTGCATGTACCATTTAATTTAAGCGAATAAATATCCTTTTCAGTAATTCTTAGATTTTTTAGGCTGCCCCACAGAAAAAGTATAAATATGTACATATTAAAACATATACTGGGCTGCACAGTGGCGCAGCTGGTAGAGCTGTTGCCTTGCAGCAAGAAGGTTCTGGGTTCAATTCCCGGCCCTCGTCTTTCTGCATGCGTGGGTTTTCTCCGGGTACTCCGGTTTCCTCCCACAGTCCAAAAACATGACTGTCAGGTTAATTGGCCTCTCCAAATTGCCCCTAGGTGTGAATGTGTGTGTGCATGGTTGTTTGTCCTGTGTGTCTCTGTGTTGCCCTGCGACAGACTGGCGACCTGTCCAGGGTGACCCCACCTCCCGCCCGAAACGTGAGCTGGAGAGGCACCAGCAACCCTCCTGACCCCATTAAGGGACAAGGGTGCAAGAAAATGGATGGATGGATAAAACTTATACTTTTGTGCAAAATCCCAAAATTTTTAATTAGAAAGTTATCTGCAGCTTTACATATTTCACCATTTTGTGCAGTGTAGTCTTTGGAAATTTAACATTAGAAATAGGATTTTGTTAATCTTGCCTAACCAAAGACATTACAGTTCAGGTTTTGTTTGCCTGTTTAATGTGATCCAAATTCAGCTTTTTCTACTTCTAAGAAACACATCAATGAATTTCTTTATGTAGCTGTCTTTTCACCTTTCACTTTTTAACCATATCTCCACGTTGCTTTGACAGAAAGCGAAGTCGTCCTTCCTGTGTCCTTTTGGCAAAGATTTTCTTGGGGATGGGGATAAAAGAAGTGGCAGTGCTAAGAAAGTTGTGCCAAATTTCTTTAGGGCTTAAAACTGAGTAGAAAATTCATCTTTTCCTATCACTTAGCTCAACATGATACTTTGAAATCTACTTTTAAAAGGTTAAAAATGAACTACCCTGTTAAATTGGAAAAATAAGATAACAACTTTAAAAAGTTAGGAGTTGAAGTTTGGGCCGGATCCAATTTTCTCGTCTGTGGTTTGAAAGATGTACGGCTTCAAGCAAGGTTTATATTACATACCGTCTGAATCTGTTTGCTTTGTCTGAGTCTCCTTTCTTTGATTTCAACTCTTCTCATCACTGCTTAATAAATGCTCATTTATCATGATAGAGACGTGCCAAATAAGTTGTAAAACATAACTTTTGCTGTCAGAACTTATTCTGATTTAAATATAAAACAAATGTGTTCAGATAGTTATGCATCCTGTGTGCAAATTTTTATTTACAGTACAGAAACTTCAAGTATTTTGGTTCTTACTTATCTTTCTGAGGGGAATTATAAAGACTTAGGTTATAGCATGATATCATTTTCAAAATTGGAGCAAATGAACCAACATTAGATATTAATGTCAAAATTAATTCTGGCAAAGACGTCTTAAAGAATTATAACCTAGAGTAAAGCTTCCACAGTCGCAGAAAAAATAAAAATACGATTTGTTATGCTTCCTTTTCTTGATACCTAATATCCCAAAGTGTGATAATATTTTATTCAGGTAAAACATACATTTACTCATAACAAACCTAGCTATTCTTCAGAAATGGGACACTAAAATACTTGCCTTTTTGAGTGGGAGAAACAAAATGATTTACAGAAAGCCAGAAGTGGCTTTCAAGTAAATGTTTCCTGTTAATTAGAATACAGTTTTCTACCCTTTATGCTTTTTAAATAGCCACACTGGGAGGTTAACAAGCTGCTATTACCTGGGTAATAAGTGGGGCTAGCTAGCTACAGTCAGCTAATTAACAGACATGCAGCTCATAGCTTGTCAACTCCACATTACCTTGATGAAAGGTGAGCGGTCGGTGCTACTTTGGTTTACACACCACGTCATTGTGTGTTTTTGATTTATTTTCCCCCAATAAAACCTTTCCAAAGAACTGAATTTGTCTTGTAAACTAGAAAAAACTAGCTTTCTAGCCTTCTAAAAGTTGACTGGGGGAGAGTGAGAGTTGTGTTATTGTATACTATGCTGCGCATTCTCTCTCAATAAAACTATTTTTGAATGTAGGAACAGAATAAAATATAAGATTTAACACCTTAGTATATCTTGATACCACTCCCCACCTTATACCTCCATCTCATCCATACATTTTCCTCTACTTGCACCATTCCCCTGACCTTTCCTGCAGGACCACTACGACTGGGGCCTCCGAGCCATCAAGTCAGTGTTGGTGGTGGCTGGCTCTCTGAAAAGGGGAGACCCGGGACGAGCTGAGGACCAAGTACTCATGCGAGCTCTGAGAGATTTCAACATCCCAAAGATCGTGACTGAGGACATGCCCGTTTTCTTGGGCCTGATCGGAGACCTTTTCCCTTCCCTGGAAGTCCCCAGGAAGAGAGACCTGGACTTTGAAAAGCATGTGAAGCAATCCATTCTGGACCTGAAGCTGCAGCCTGACGACAACTTCGTTCTCAAGGTACACAGTTGAAACGGCCATGATGGTGTAAGCAGCTGTTGCTTCCCTTTTAATTCAGTTTGGTGTCAAACTTTGGGAAGTTAAATGTAATTAGACGCTGTCCGAGATGTACAAACATGGTTCCCAAATGTAAGTTTCATCTTTAACAATTTGACAGATATTACACTTGCAGTGCTTTCATTTAGATTTATCCTGGTTCTTTCCAAAAGCTATTTTCCTCATGTCATAATGTTCCACTGAGAAATACACATTAGTGTCAAACAAGACTGCAGCATCGGGATGAATTGGGCAAATATTGCCGAAAGCCGGTTGTTAGCTGCAACGAGAGTTCAGGTGCCGGAGCTGACGACCTAATTCCAGTCATTATGTCACACACAGATCCAAATACACACACACACGCGCGCACGCACACGCACACAGGAAGGATCTATGTGTCAGAAACAAGACTGCACCGGACCAAGGGAAATAAGTGCAATCTGCCGCAGGTCAAATAGACACGGGAATCACATAATAACACTCTATCAATGGAGGCTGGCGCTGCACCACGCCACTTAACCCTGACTCTGAGAGATGGCACAGAAATAAACAAAGAGCAGAGAGAGAGAGAGAATGGCAGAGTGGTCAATAACAAGCTTCCACCCTCAGAGCTTGAACTTTTCCTGTCTTTGTTTGGATGGCCAGCTTTTTGATTTCAGTCTAAGCAGGAGAGACCCAGTATCTTTAGCATTAGCCTGGGCTAGCATCAGGCCTCCCCAGATCAAAGCGCTAATCAGGCCAGGCCTTTGAGAGCGCCGAGCCGCCTGCTTTCCAGTTGAATGGACGGGGAGGAGGAACCGGGTCGATAGCATTGATCATGTAGAGCCATCTGTGTGTTTGAGGGAAAGTGGGGAAAGAAACCATTCTGTCTTTCATTTTCTCGCCTGCAGTCATTGTTCCTCTCCCTGTGGTGTCACCGAAAATGCTAGATTGAATGAACTCCAGTCACTGGGGGTGAAAGAAAGGAGACGTACTAACAAATCTCGGATAGATTGATGGATTGCATTTTGGCTAACATAGACCATTTTAATAAAGTACAGAATACTGTCCACCACCCAACTAAACTTGTTTAATTTGAAGCCTTGTTATCAACACCTGTTATTCAGGAAACAAAAGTCTTTGTAAGTGGCTCTTCTCAGACTAAATATTAGCCGCATACAGACTTAATTGCATATTACGTAGCATTTAGTATTCAGTAGTTATCAGGAACACAGCTGAGTGTGTGCATCATATATAGACCTCAGTCTTTGTGGTGGATGATTGCTTTTGTGACCAAGATATTCTGGCATCATCTTCTGTTCCAAATTGTCTCCCAGCTGTTGGAAGTCTCAGGATTTCAGGCAAACAGGTTTAGTGTGTTTGGTTGTCTTTACTGTGTTATATTTGCTCTACAAATAGAAAAGACTGGCATATATCACTGTTGCACAATTAAATTCATGAAGTCGAAGATGCATCTTTTTAAGAGAGAGAGGAAAGACTTTAGTGCAACTGCAAAACGCTGATGATGCCCGTTACATCCACAAAGCACACTCTCTGGCTGGTGACCTTCAGCTACTGTTTTGACAATCACTCGCAATGCCAACGTGCTGCACTATACGTGCCAGCTGCTGCCATATAAATCAATTACATATCTATTATTTCTCTCCATGTGCACAAAACAACATCCATATTTAACAATTCTTCCCAAGGATTGGCTTGTTTGTTTTTTTTTTGGCAGCCGGGTGACTTGTACGGTTTTTTAATGAGTCTTTCTCGTAAATTTTTAACTTTGAATTGTAAAATGTTGTGTTTTGGTTTGATAGGATATCTTTTCGTATGCAGTGTGTGCTGCTAATTATGGTAATCTACTTGTATTCGTGTGTATTATGTTAATATACCAGGCCTGATTCAGTCAGTGCCCTTTCAACGAGTGACTTTCCATGTCACTTCCAGATACAGACATGAATGACACATTAATTATACAGTAATGTGAGTTTTGACATTTGATGTTTTTAGAAGTCCCCCTGCTGTCATTTAGTCTGCTTCATGTTCAGAGGAAGAAGGCGCTCCGCTGTACCTCACTGCCAGATTTGCAGTGAGGCGCTGCTTAATTGTGAGATTAAGCAGCGTGAACACCACGCTCTTAATAAAATGCTGGATTATTGTTGAAAATGATTGCTTGGTAATAGGCATTCATTGTAATCTCTCTCTGTGTCTGTGTTAAGGTGGTGCAGCTCGAGGAACTGCTGGCCGTCCGCCACTCTGTGTTTGTGATTGGGAGCGCGGGCACCGGGAAGAGTCAGGTGATGAGATCGCTCCAGCGGACCTATCAGAACACGAAGCGTCGGCCCGTGTGGGCAGACCTCAACCCCAAGGCCGTGACCAATGACGAGCTCTTCGGAATCATCAACCCGGCAACCAGAGAGTGGAAAGACGGTGATTACCACGTCCTTCAGAAAGAGGATTTGATTAGCGCTAAGTGTTTAATGACGTGCCTCGAATACCCTGAATGTGAACTCATCTTCTCGCAGGGCTCTTCTCCAGCGTAATGCGTGAACTGGCCAACATTAGTCACAGTGGGCCTAAGTGGATTGTTCTGGATGGAGACATTGATCCAATGTGGATTGAGTCACTCAACACGGTTATGGATGACAACAAGGTGTGAGGAAATTATGTGTCTTTAAAGGCTGAATTTTCTCTTTTGTGTCGACTCAAAATGAGCCATCACCTGCAGAAATTAGAGTTGACTCAACAGACAGCTGCTTGTTCTGACCGGATCTAATAATAGACAGAACTTTTCCAGCGGCACACCGTGATTACACGCTGTGTGACAGAACCTCTTTGTCTGTTAGGTGCTGACTCTGGCCAGTAATGAGCGCATCCCTCTGAACCCCACCATGAGGCTGGTGTTTGAGATTAGTCACCTTCGCACTGCGACTCCTGCTACTGTATCCAGGGCAGGTACGGCAGCTTATGAATGCCTTTCCATGTTTGCTTCTCTCCACCTTTTCCAGTTAAATTTCTTATTGAGTCCAAAATCTTAATGAGCTGAAAATACTGTGCCTTGCAAAAGTTTTATAACCGACAAACTTTTTCACATTAACATTCAGTATAACCAAATCTAGGTGTACTTCTTAAATATTTCAGGGCACTATGGGACTTAATTTAAGAAATGGGAATATAGTATATAGAAAGCCTGCTCTACCACCTTACCAATGGAACCCAATTTAAGTGTATTTTATGTATGGATTTGACATAATTGACCATCACAAAGAAGTGTTTGTTTGTGAAGTAGAAGAAAAAGAACACATGTTTTAACCCTTTCATGCATGAATTATGATCCTTTGTGTCAGTTTTTCCCCAAAAGTTTTTCATTTTCTTAAGGCATAAAAAAAAGTAGGAAAAAAAATTGTAAAACAATATATATATATTTTTTTAGGTGATCATTTGTAATTTTCTCCAAATACAAAGTTGTTATTTGAAAAATACATCAGTAGTATTGTTCTTTAGGGGTTATCTGATGTCACAATATTTTTTACCTGGTAGAGTCGTCTACGGTAGAAGGAGGGACCGGGTCGGTCGGTATGCTTTTTTGTCTGTCGGCCATATTGGATTTAGCTAAAATAATTTCTTGCATTTGCAGCTGATGGCCAGTAGTTGATAATGTATTTTATGATGCATTAGTGTCCACTTGAGTGGTCTGTGTGCATTTATAACATAAAAATCCACAAGAAGCACAAGAAAATGGCTTTTGGATAGCTGTCCACTGCATGAAAGGGTTAACTTTCTTTTTTCAATCAAGACCTTAAAAGGGTGCAATGCTTTTATATTTAGCAATTCTAACTCATCAAATATGTTTGGAATCCATCTTAATATTAATTCTGAATACTTTCTCTGCTCTTTCTGTAGAAAGGCATCCTCACAGTATGATCCCACCACCACCATATTTCAAATGTAACAGTTTTTTAAAATGTATTTATTTATTTTTAACAACAGCATTAAATTTGAGCACAGATGGTCGATATGTACTCATATGACTTCTCAAGGTAGTAGATTGGACTAGATTTTATTGAGGACTGTTGATGTAAAGCTACCTTTGATTTTCTATTTGGGGGGAAAAAAAAATCTATTACACAATTATCCACCAATTATATAAAATCACCCTCAGAGACTTTGAATGTTGCAGTTATAACCTTAGAAAATCTGAAAACTAATAATACTTTGGCAAGGTGCTGTATGTCTATCCATACATTTTAATCACAACATGTGGCACTACTTGCCCACTCCTCCACCCAGGCATTCTGTACATCAATCCAGCAGACCTTGGGTGGAGCCCACAGGTGTCCAGCTGGATCGACAAGAGGGAAGTCCAATCCGAGAAGGCAAACCTGACCATCTTATTCGACAAATATCTCCCCTCATGTTTGGACGTCCTCAAATCAAGGTACCGTGGTTTTCCTGATCGATGGGAAGTGCTCACTGTTATGTTGACACAAGAGTTTCCTGTGTGACACTGCAAGGGGAGGAGGGGTGTGTTAAGTGGGCGTGTGGGACGGGGGGAGCAAACGGGGAGTGAGTCAGAAAGAACTGGATGTGATTCCACATTCTGTACAAGGACCATTTGCATCCTCTGACACCTTCATCATCGTTGCTGCCGGAGCAAACAACAGGAAGCAGGGGAGGGATGAATGCATTGTACTCACAAACATTTCTAAATATGCACCACAGCTCATAAATTTGTCATCTGGTGTTTCGGAAGTACATGATTAAAATTCTTGGGTTTTCAGAGCTTTTGTTCATTTTGTGAATTCTGAAAAAAAATAGACACAGTTCTGGGTAAAAGTTTCCTTAATCTCAAGATCGGTGTGTGACTGTCATAAATTGGGCTTTTGTTATATCTAAGGTGAAAGAATGTTTTGTTATTTTTCTTAACAAGTACTTAATGCAAAGGTCTAAGCTTATTATGGATTTTCAAAAATCCATATGAAGTCTTAATTTTACAAACAAGATGCATGTTAAACCTATATTCACCTTAGCCTTTTGTTTGGTATATGTTTTAACTTGACAAGGCCAATGCCTATGTGCGTTTTTATTGTGACTGAATAAATTGTATTTCTTTGAAAGCTCTTATTGAGTTAATACGTTCTCAGAAGAATAGCAAAGTCCAAGAAATTCTGTGACAATCTAAGAAAGAGAAGTGTGGACTTCAACAAATTGAGTCTTTTGGAGCTATGTCTAAAGACCTGGGGATCATCATTTTAAAAAATGTTACCAAAGTTTTTCTTTCACACTGGTATTTCTTTTACCACCCATGTCACTCTCTGCTGTAAATTTATTTTCTTTTACCATTGACTGAGAGTGTCGACATGGAAGAAAGGCAGAGCTTCAAAATCAACACCTTCAAACTCAACCAAATGTTTCGGCTACCCTCATGGACAAGCTAAACTCCTTCCACAGACATTTTTAATGGTCAGACGAGATACATTTTCAGCTATTTTGCCACAATCACAAGAAACATGTTGCCACTTTCCTCAAATAATGGTCTTTAGGCAAAAAACCCTCCCAAAACAAAATACTTTTGGACTTTATTTTAGGAGGGTGACAATATTTAGGATTCAAGGTGAGGCTCCTTGGCTCTCGATCACTAACTACTGTTCAGCTCAGTGGCAGTAGCTTCATACTGCCAGTGAACTAGCAACCTCTTGAATACCGTTATCAAGACAAATGTTTCTATGTCATAGACTGAGAAGGCGTAGTTCAACAAACAAGATCATCTTGTTTCATTTCAAGTTTAACTGAAAGGTACTTTATAACTTGACTTGTATTGGGTTGTGGTGATTATAATCAAATTAACACACAATGACTTTAAAACCCAAGAATATTTGAGACAATTAACTTATCAAGGAACTTTAAAAAGTGTATGGTTAGATTGCAACTTTCCTAATGGACTTGGAAAAAAAATATTAGTTTGGGTGTATGTTATTAAATTCAGTGCAGTTATTTGTTGTACTCTCACTTTACCTTAGAAAGAATCAAACTAAAGGGCTTCCAAATTAACTAGATAGTAACTTGACTTGTAAGAAGGTCATGTTAAATTTACCTTTTCTTTTTCCCCTGTTTGCCCAAGGGTCAAAGCAAGAGTTTTGACTTGATGTGTCTGTTTTTGGTCAGGTTCAAAAAGATCATCCCCATCCCCGAGCAGAGCCTTGTCCAGATGCTGTGCTACCTGCTGGAGTGTCTGCTGACGCCAGAAAACACACCACCAGACTCTTCCAAAGATATTTATGAGCTCTACTTTGTCTTTGCTGCGATCTGGGCCTTTGGGGGAGCGTTGTTCCAGGACCAGGTACTGCTAAGACCTCTTGGCATGTGAGATGCTTCCTAAGTGGAAAGAACAAAGAAAAACCCAGAGCTGCTGAAGGGTTTTTCTTTTCTTTCTTTTTGTTACCCATCACAACTCGAAATAGTTTCTTGGAATATTATGTAAGCCTCTTTGGCTTTTATGGAATTCAACATTGTCTCTATTTATGAAAAGTCATTTGAATGTTATTTTCTTTTGAAGGAATAGTAGTTTTTTCATAAAGGCAGAGATCTCCATCTGAAAATGAAATGGACTGCATTCCCGCTCAGAAACACACAGGCTGGCTGAATTTAAATCAGCAGGAGAGCCATGGCAAGCAGTTGCTTAGCAATCCAGTTAGTTCGGTACAGTAAGTGTGTCCATCTAAGTTATGGGATAAAACTGCTTTCCCCTCTGTACAAATGTACTCCACTTTATTTTCCCATCACAGATGCATTTAAATGCTAAGTGGTTTTATTGACTGGAGAGGCAGTGGTGAATGGAGGAGACAGGTATCAAGGGTTGGGAAGAAAGAGAGGAAGGCAGGGAAGTGCCAGCCAGCAGGTGATGAGACTTCTTCACCGGCCGAATCACATGGATGGATAGATGGGTCTGCCATCTCTCATTTTCTACCCTTCAGCTGCTGCAACTCCATTTATGCATTGGGGCCATTTATTCGTCTTTGGTTTGTGTTCACACCAGTGTAAATCAAATGCACGGATCCATAGCTGCTGTATGGAGGAGAAAAAGCAGAGAGGAAGTCATTTTACAATATTGACCGCGTTGCCTACCCTCTGTGTCTCTCTGTGTGAGTGCAGCTGGTCGACTACAGAGTGGAGTTCAGCAAGTGGTGGGTTGCTGAGTTTAAAACCATCAAGTTCCCATCGCAGGGCACCGTGTTCGATTACTACATCGACCCAGAGAGCAAAAAATTCGAACCGTGGTCCAAGATGGTCACCAAGTATGAGATGGATCCAGACGTACCTCTTCAGGTAAATCTTAAACCAGGTAGCTCTGTGCCTAGACTCTGGATGTATGTGTTTTTTTTTCTTTCTCCTAGACTGTATGGATAATTCTTACTAAGTATGTTGCTTATCACAAGCGTATCACATGTAGTTGGCAGAGAGGAGACCACCAAATGTTCCTCATAACTTTTATTTCTTCCAGAGGCAGTGAATACAATTTGCACTTTTGCCTCATCTTGTATACTCATAGCTGCTATAGGCTACCAAAACAACAAGTGGTAAAAAAAACCCCACTAGTAACAGTTCCTGGCAAAAAGTTTTCAAATTAATTGAGGATTTTCTACATTTTGTCAAATTGCAACCACAAACTCCAGGGCATTTTACATGATGGACCAACATGAAGTAGTACATAATGGTGAAGTGAAAAAAAAACTAAATTGAATTTGTTTGTCACTATACACATGTACAATGAGATTAAAAAACAGTTTTAAAAAATTTAAGTGTAATATTAACGTCCCATTACTATGATATTCCTAAATAAATCCAGTGCAACACATTTTTTTATAACTCTGTTTAGCAATTATGGCCCAACTGTGAGTAACTTCATCTCCAACTTCAAGTGTCAAAGGTTTATTAGGGAACACATGTGATGATATAAATTATAGATGGGGTCAGGGAAAATGCTATAGAGAAGTTTGAAACTGGGTTAAGGGATTAATAACACTGACAATCTGGTCAAGAAAATAAGGTAATCTTGGAGGAAAACTCTTTTGTATCTGCAAAAAACAACAACAACCCCAAACGTATAAAACTAGCTGCTCAAAGCAGGTTCATGACTCTGGATGTAAATCTGACTTTGTCACAAGATTTGAAAATTGCTTTTTGGACATTATCAATCCACTGCACCTAGATTGGGTTGTTTTATAAAGAAGAAATGTAGACATACCTCAATATTGCTTTACCATCATAATCAAGTTTATTTTTATAGCATATTTCAGCAACTGTCTTGTTTCAGCTTTTTTGCAGTTTTTTGAACGTTTGTTCCAGATTTAGAGGAGCATAAAATCTGAAGCCTGCTTCTTCATATTGAATGTGCATCACGAACAAACATGTTTTTCTTTGTTTATTCACGCCCATATATAAAGTTTCAAGTCACAATCTTAACCTGATTTTTAGGCTTTTGAATTCCTCCTGTCTGCAGGCATGTCTGGTTCCCACCACTGAGACGGTTCGAGTGCGTTACTTCATGGACCGCCTCCTGGAGCACTCCAGGCCGGTCATGGTGGTTGGGAACGCCGGCACTGGGAAGTCTGTCCTAATCGGGGATAAACTCGAATCATTGGATGCTGAGAAATACATGGTCAGGAACGTCCCGTTTAACTATTACACCACGTCCGCTATGCTGCAAGGTAGGTGTAAGTGGGTCTGTTTTGCTTCCAGTTAGTTATACAATTGAAAGGGTAAGAAACTGAATTATTTAAAATTAGGTCAAACCAACATCTAGATGCTTTCCAAAAGCTTTTACTTCAACTGGATTGGACTTTTGTGTTCTATGCTTAAAAAAAATCATGCAATACTCCTGATAATGGCTTGAAAAAACATGAAGCATGACAGAGGTGCAGCTTGCTAAGGAACTAATATCTGAATATTACCAGAGGTTGAAGTGTATATTTGAGACTGTGGAGATTAGAGAAAAGCCACAATCAATTCAAACGTTTGTGGTATGTATGTAATCATTTCACCCTGGATTAATGGTTAAACTAAATAATTGAGGCAAAAAAAAAAAACAACAAAATATTCATGTCCCTGATGAGTTTATGTAAATATCTGACTGGATTTGTTTGCTGTGATGGTTGATCTGGAAATATGCTAAATTGAAAATCAGTCAGGAAACGGAGCTTAACATGGCATGAAGAAGACTAACAAATGCAAACAACGAGTGGATAATGAACAAATGCAGCAAAACAGCCTATGAACTGACGGGGGTAATCAGAGGGGCAACAGTGTACAGATAACAAAAGCAGGAGGGCAAGTAACTGGGGCTTAACAAGGTAAAACAATATCTGTAAAAATTCAAAGCAAAGAAGATACAAATAAAGAGAAGTAAATAATAGCAAAATAAAAGAAACAAAATGCAGAAACGGACCAAAACCATGGATAATTCAACAGCAATCAACCCTCATTGATCCTGTTGCATCATATGTTTTTCAAATGCAGTTAAAAGCGTTGTGTTGATTTTGAACCAGGTTGGCTGTGACTGAAATTCCCTTTTTAATGTCTTAGTTACCACTTAATGCTCAGAGAAGTGCTCAGATGTGTCGTTATCAATAACAGAACATATAGAACTACATCTGGTCTGGTTTTGGTTGAAAAGCTACAGTTTAAAACTGTTTTTCTTTTTTTTTATCACTTGTTCTTCTCTACATATATTATTTATCTGAAGTGTGCACTGTTTAATGTGTGTGAATCATGTTTGAGAAGCCATAAAAGGTAAAGCCAAAAGACAAAAAAAAGAGAAGGGCATTCTGTAAAGTCTTGATCTCCCACGCAGCTGTGCTGGAAAAGCCCCTAGAGAAAAAAGCAGGGCGCAACTACGGCCCTCCTGGCAGCAGAAGACTGATCTACTTCATAGATGACATGAATATGCCTGAGGTAGATGCATATGGCACGGTGCAACCTCACACACTCATCCGCCAACACATGGACTACAAGCATTGGTAAGACCAAGTCATTTGCAATTCATCACACGCATAGGCAAGCTCAAGTACACAGTAATGTTTGAAAAAGAGATATTTAACCTGGTAAATGTCACGATAAACAGAAAGTATACCTTCTGTTAATTGTTGGGCCTTATGCATCAGTAAACAGAAATTACATGTGGTATTAATCAGATTTTATAATTGTTTAAGTCTGACCTGAAGTGTAAATAAATGCTTAACAAATTCTGGTAACTCTTCATTTGAAGGTGTGTGCATAAGACTGACATAATACTGTCATAAACGTAACATAACGCGTGTTATGAACATGAAGGAGTCTTTATGAATGTTTGACTGTTGTCATATAGTGTCGTTTGGTAAATAATGACACTTTTAATACAAAGTTGCACTAAAAGTTGCATTAAAAGTCCACTAAATGTGTCAACTTTGCATTATAAGTGTCATTATTTACCGAATGACACTTCAGGACAACAGTCACAAACATTCATGAAGACTCCTACATGTTCATAACACGTTTATATAATGTTTATGACAGTGTCATGCACACCCCTTCAAATAAAGTGTTGTCCATTTTATTAGTAATAATTTTAAAACATAGGGAAAAACAATTAAATCTGTTTTTGATGCACTGGAACCATCACAGCTGATCCTATTATGTCAGTCTTATTCACACCCCTTCAAATAAAATGTCACCCAAATTCCACCTTTATTCTACAGAGGAGTTCAAGTCATGCGGTTACAAAAAATACCTCCCAAATCATTACCAGTTTGACATTATTTTAAAATAATAATAATTCTGATTATTGATACCAACTAATATGAAACGTTTGTGAAGAATTTTAACAAAATGTTAATGTAATGCAAAGGCGTTTTATATTAGAGGAAAATGATTTTCTTTTATTTCTAGCAGTTAGATAGCTTTTTAGTATTTGTAAATTACCCCCCTCTTTCAGTTTTCAGAGCTCCCTACATCAGTATGCATATTCTGCAACTTTTATGAGTATCAGAAGTTATACGTGAAAGCTGGCCTGTGTGATTCCCCGTAAAAAGGATTTTGTTGCTCATCTCTCTGACACAGTGAGGCCATTCTGAACATGGTTCCACTGCGTCAGACACTGGCTGACTGGATTAGACACGGTCAGCCCATTAGAGATATGCTTGGAGGACTTCAGGTATGAAATTGAGAGGGAAGGAGGTTGCTTCCAAGACACGCCAGCTTAAGCGGGAGCCGAGGCGTCCGTATCAGGAAGAAGCACAGGGAGAGAAGTCTGTGTGTGAGCGATGGCCGATGTTGGTGTTTATGTGCCTGCAAAGCAGTTGAATAATGATTTTTTTTTCCTTTTTCTTTTCTCCCTGTGTGTGTTCTGCAGGTATGACCGTCATAAACTGCTTTTGAAAGAAATACACAACGTTCAATACGTTTCCTGCATGAACCCCACGGCTGGCAGCTTCACCATTAACCCCAGGCTGCAGGTAGACTAACACATCCAGGATATTTTCCCAGAACATGGCATACCACTGGTTACACAATGAACTGGCAGGGGGGTCATGTGCTCCTTTTCTGCTTGCACATGCATTATGGTAGACATGGCAAAACTGTAAGTAGCTCAAAGAAAAATGATGACATTATAAACTGTAGAAGAATTAATATTATTATTCATTTACTGCTTTGTGAATTCAGTAAAAGCATGTACTAGGATACATGTACATACTAGAACTACATTATTGCATCTCCTAATGAGCATCACTGCAGACTTGATGAGAAAGTCTGCACATTATTATTAGATAATGTTCTTTTTCTGAACATTATCTATGAACCTGTAAAATGGAAATTTTACAGGTTCATAGATAATGTTCAGAAAAAGGGAAATCATCCTCTGGGAAACAGTTGAATGAAAATGGTATACACGGGCGTGATTGACAGCTCTAAGCCCTTCCTCCTGACTGATTGGTTGTATTTTTTACCAGGAGCAGTATGTTTTTTGTAATACGAAATTATCACACATTATCTGTGTTATGTTATATTGTAAGGACATGGACAATTTTAACAAACATGTAAAAAAAACATATTTTTATATAAGGTGCAGCTTTAGGGACCAATTTTTACAGCTTGAGTGTGCTAGAAAAAAAAATAGGAGGAAAATCACTCCAAATATTTAGTGTTCATATTATTTGCTTTTGAGATGTCTTTTGAGATGAGAGGTATGAGACTGCATATTGTAAAGAGAGGAATTTGTTGAAGACATGAAGAAATGGTAGGAGACATTAAGAGGGGAATGTGTGTGACGGAGCATGCTGGATGCATTCCAGTGATGGTGCTTCTTTATGATGGTGTCACATCAAAGCAACTTTTCCTGAACAAAATGGCTAGAAGGAGGTTGGGGTGTAAAGGTGACAAAGCAGGCAGCAGACAGACGGCAAAGAACAGGCTCACATGTGGAATGTTTCACTGCAGAGACTATAGGCTCTCCTCAGACTCACACTTGTTCTCCTCTGAATAACAAAGAAGAGTGTGTGTTTTTTTTTTTTTAATACTGTGCAGGAACAGAATACTATCCTCAGTGACTCGGGTCATAAGTGCATTTTGAGGCTGTGGAGGGAACAGAAAAATGTAGGTGCATCAAATGTTTTCTTTTGGAAAAAGAAAACGAAAACAAAACCCAGCATTTAACTGAACCAAAGTAACACATGAACATGAAATTCTACCTACGCAGAGAGACTGTGGACTCATTTGAGAATCTTCAAATAGAAACATGAAATGTTAATTTTTTTTTATTTGAGAAGGCTTGATTTTCATACTGTCCTTGTTTTTTTACTTTTCCAGTTGTAAAAATGCAACACATGCCTGCTAAAAACAATACCTAGACAAAGAGAGATCAATGAGACATTATCCCTGCCCATCAGTCTGGGAGAGGCTAGCAGGCAATTTCCAAACTACACCTAAAAAAATTAGAATTTTGTGAAACAGTTCAATATACTTTGCCACTCAGTCCATAAAGTGAAACTCATATTTTACAGATTGATTACACATCGAGTGCAATATTTCAAGCCTTTTACTGTTTCTCTTAATTTAAATGATTACGGCACACAGATGATGAAAACCCAAAATTACATTTCAATATCATTTCTAAGCAATAAAGCAAAGGTGAGAAAGAGCAGTGTTCCCAAATTCCTTCACAGAAAAAATAAAAGTTTACTTCAAGTCATGTTTGCTAAAGGTGCATTAAACTATTGATGCTGCTGTTCTTTTTCCACACAGCTTTTCCATTTTAGCTTAGTTTAAATGAAAAGACTCATTGAAATTAGTGTAAAAATAAAGATTCAGTCATTCATGTCCTGACTGTTAAAACCACATAATAACACGAGAGTGCACTTTCCTCTGTTTAGCTTTATTCTTTATGCATTAGGGTAATAAAGTCTTGAATTGGATATACACTGCTTCTGTGTTTTTGAAAAATTCCCCACATTCAGGCTTATGTAACCACTCTTCCGTTAGAGGAAGTTATCCATTCACCTGCAGGGGATGGGAACATGTTTTGGACTTGAAGGGCTCTTTAAAGTCTGCTTTTTGTATGTGTGTGGGTGTGTGCGTGTGTGTGTGTGTGTGCCAGCGAAGTAACACATGTGATGCTGCAGGGAATTTATTAAATGCAGCTGAAGTCACACACTCTGCTGTGTGGATCTATTAGCATGTAGAAAGTTACGCTTCACATTTTTACAACACATAAATAACTTTTTATTAAGTCCCACAAAAAGAGCTTTAAAAAGTCAAACTTGGTTGATATTGTGGTGCGATTTTGCCGTCATTGGCACGGAGCAGGTCTGTCTCGTTTACTCTCCATCTCTTTCCGCAGCGGCACTTCTGCGTCTTCGCCCTGTCCTTTCCCGGAGCAGAAGCCCTGAGCACCATCTACAGCTCCATCTTGTCTCAGCATTTGAGAGGGGAAGGATTTAGCTCGGCCCTGCAGAAGAGCAGCTCCACCCTGGTCCAGTTGGCTCTGGCCCTCCATCAACGCGTCTCCTCCACCTTCCTCCCCACAGCGGTCAAGTTCCACTACGTCTTTAACCTGCGAGACCTCTCCAACATATTCCAGGTGACCAAATGCATCAGGGAAGGTTGACCTCGGGTTAATGTTCCCTGGAGGAGAAGTCAAAAGTTACCTCTGTAAAGTTGGCTTCTTTTTGCTGACATCACCCACTCCTCCATTTCAGACAAGCGTATCCATATTTTACCTTAATTCTTTCTTCTTCTGCGGCTCTGCTTCCCTGAGCCACTGTCACTAATTTCTCGCTAAATGATTATTGATTTAAGAGGCAGCACTGAAAGCTGGAAATGAGTCTGAAATAAGTGGAACAGAGAATACAATGGATTTGCTTTTCCATGGGTGCATAAATGTATTTAAATGAATATAATATCAGAGTGTTAACGCTATCAAGGGAGAGGCTTTCGGGGCAATATTTCTGTCAAAATCCTCCACGGTTTTAATGGAGGGCAGGCTCTTTCATTTAACGCACTCTGTTGTATAATTAATGCTTTGAGCCACTCAGCTATAGGAACTTAAATTTTCATTATTCTTTCCAAGAGTTTACAGATGGAGCCCACAGTTCTCACTATTCTCACTATACGGAGCATATATAGGTGTCCTCATACTATTCTCAAAAGATTTTACACACTTTCCTTTCACTCTTAAAGGTATAGCTTCTGTGTGTTTGTACCTACCTGGTAAGGTCCAGCTTCTACTGAATTATATTAACAGGCACAATAAACTTATAACGTTGTAATTAGCTAATGCTTGGCAGGGTTTAAAGAAATGCTACCATATCACTTTAATCGTATATGTTTCTGTAAGTTAAACTGGCAAAGTATTTCATACCTCGCAGTAGTGTTAAGTACGCATGGGTGGGTGTTGCTACAACTTTGAGAAAAACAATCACAACCTCGTGGGAGATTATGCAGTCATTTAAATAAATTAAAATGGTAGAATCCTCCATCGTCTTGTAACTGGTGGGTTGGGAGTTCAAAACCCCAAATTGTTGTTCTCTGGCAAGACGCTTCACCCGCCTTGCCTGTGATGCTGATTGAGTGACAGCCTCACTTCTGTTAGTCTGTCCATATCAACTCTGGCCACAGTGTAGTTTACCATCATCAGCGTGTGAATGTGTGCATGAATGATTTTGGTGTGAAGCGCTTTGGAATCCTTGATAAAACGGTGTGCTCATTTATCATTTCAACCATTTAACACAGCATTTCTTAAAAGAACATCATTCAGACAACCAAACACGGTGGCGGTAGTGTGATGATCTGGGCCTCCTCCGCTGCCTTAGGACCTGGACGCTGTAATTGATGGAAATTGTGCTTTCATTTAGAAATGCTTGAGGATACTGTAAGTTTATGATTTGGCACTCGTTGCCATTTGTTCTATTTTTGGGTCAACGATCAGAAACACACCAGTAAATCCACCTCTGCGCTGCTCGAGCTTTTTAGTGCGACCTGCTGAGTTCATGACTTGCATTCGCTGAAGATGCTGGGACATGAATTTCAATAAGCTGCTGAGGTTAAAAAATCCTTCATACTAATTAACAAAAAAAAAGAGTCATTAGCAGTTATAACATGTGAGTTGTGTCTAGAAAGCAGTTGCTTTTTCACACAGGACCAGGTTGATTTGTATGTCTGTTTTCTCACGATAAATCAAATAATCAGCTAAAAACAGTTTTTTGTGTTTCCTCGGGTCACCTACGTTCAATATTGAAGTTGGCTTCAGGGTCTGAAAGCATTTTGACAAAAAAACAAAAGCTGTGGAAACCTACTGTATATGGTGGCAAATACAGTTTCATCATGACAGTGCACGTTACTTCTTAATGTGATTGTTTATGCTGGTTATCAGTCATTGAAAAGTCGTAAGACTTTGTTAAACCCTCCAACGATCTCTTGGTACTAACCAATCGGAGGCATTTGTTGCCGGTTTGAAGCCTGTGGATTTAAGCGGCGAAACCTGCTTGCCATTCAGCAGCTCACGCCCTGCAGACCTCAGGGCTTAGCTCCCACGGCCTTGAACACACACATCACTGGCTTCAAACAGATGTGATTTTACGTGAAGACTTTGAAACCAGTGTTTGAAGACACCATTCAGACCAGTTTGACAAAGTCTTTGTGTTTTTCTTTAATTGGCCTGAACAGACATTTGGCAACTGTCCTGAAGAAACTGTGTCAAAACTGTCTGCTTGGACCAATCCACCTATAGAAATATGTAAAGAGAGCTAGAAAAAAAGCTCTCCCATTTGAAGTTTTTTTTCCTCGCGTACTCGAGTCGTGGCGGTAACACCTCAGGACAGGTGGGAAGAGGTGAACCGCCTCAGTCGAAATACTCGAAGCAAGTCTCTGCTTTTCCGCACCTCCGGATGTAGGGAAGGGTTTGTTGGGTTTGTTGTGACAGTACAAACACTTCCTCTAATTCTGAGCCACAGACCTAAACGGTTGTCAGTCCGTGTTTTCTAGCTGGACGTTTGAGAAGTTTGCATCAGCTGAAATAATTGGGGGGACTTTATGTGATTCTTTGTATTTTTGTGTGTGTGTGTTTTATAACTTTTGGAAGTCTGGGATGCAGCCAACAGAAAGTGTCTCATTATGATGAACCCTAATGAGCCAGAAAGCTGGGCTCAAAGGCTTTGCATGAAGCTTGCACTAGTCTGTGTAAAGGTGTTTACAAATGTGACAAAAAAAAAGATGAAGGTCCAGTTGAGAATCAAGAGCGAGTCTTTAGGGTATTGTTCCCAAATTAACTTACCTATTTTTTTCCAGTTTAGTGAAGAAGTAAGCATGAGCTATTCCTAGCTATTTTTCTTCTTTTACCACTAAGGTTTTTTTATCCTCAGTGCATTTTCTTTTTTTTTGTTTTTTTGTCATAATCTCTCCTTTGAAACTCAACTCGCTTTGAGCTTTCAAGTTGATCGATAAGGTCAGCTTATAAGTGGGCATGTTGTGAGTGAGGAACAGCAACTAAATTCTTCTAACAGGCCAAGACAAACAGTTTGGAGACCAACAGGGAATGTTGACGAGTAGCTCCGTTTGCCAATGTTCGTTAACTGTAATGACCGACGGGCATATCCACCGGCCTGTCTTCTCCACGTCAACCTAAACGAGCTCCTTGACGCTCGAGAGCTGCAGGGGGGGTGGAGGAGGAGGTGGTGGTTGAAAGCGGATGGAGAAGACGGAATCAGAAGAGAGTACATGAGACTCGTGGTGCAATGAGACCGCCGCCAAACTGTACTGACTGCTCTATATGTCTGTATGATTTTCAGTGGATAGTCAGCTGGGTGCATTTGTCAGTTGTTTGGGGCTCAGAGCAGCTGTCAGGCATAGACGAGAGCGAGTCCATGGAAACAGACAGCCCTGTACGGAAGATGCATGTCGACACCCGGAGCTCTAATCCCTCTCCTCTGAGTTGAACGGAGCGAGAAGATGTCGGGGGGGAAGATTCTGTGAGATAGTCGGCTAAAGTCAGCGGGATGTAGTGGGGGGAACAAAGTTCTCTCTCCTCTTGGTTTGTGAGGTGCTTTTGCTGTATCTTTATCTTGCAAATAGCTAAAGGTTAAAAGTATCGGCACTCCAGAGAATTGCAGCGTCTTGCAAAAGCAATCCTACTCCTTAAAGTAAAAGTTTATAGTATTCTATTGGGATTTTATGTGATGGAACAATCCAGAGTAATGCATCACTGAAAAGTAGAGGAAAAAGGGTAAATACTGAAATTTTCAAAGATAAATCAGCATTGTTATTGACGCAACAATCATGACTCTTGGTAATCAAGTATTTTGGTTAAGCATTGTATATTTGGACAATTTTTCCCTCTGGTTTTGGTTGCTGTGCAGCTGGAAGGATTTTTGCTTTTACTTATTTTTCTTTTGGAGTGTTATAATGCATAACCGTGGCAACAAGGTATAGTTTTTACAACTGGAGCTGAGCAGCTGGTTAACATCTCAAAAGCTCAGATATTACCGGAAATACAACCCCAAATTCCAGATGATTTGAAAAGAGAGGCTTAATGGATGAAAAGGACCAAAGAAATCTTTGTTGTCAAATGTATAACGTTCTAAGAAACTCCAAAAGATGCTATTTGTGATCAGTTATTTCTGTGGAAAGTTAATCATTTTCCTACCACTAAATGCTCTGCTTTGCACCACCCTACCACAAAAAAAACAACATAAAAGTTTGTGAAAAAATATGGAAAAGTTTTGAGCGTATGACTACTTTGGCAAGTCACAGTATAGACCCATATGGTGTTTTGTTTTCTTCAGCTGTACTTGAGCAGGGTGTCAAGATTGATGCAAATAAACACAGAAATGAAGTAGAACGACACAGATCCGTGGAAAGTTTAGAGATTCTCCACTTCCATAGAAGTCTGTTTAAAATCCTCGTGCACACACCCACATGCCCACATGCACGCCGCATCTCCCCATCTGCACAATTACACAGTGGTTTTAGCAGCCAATTGTCACGTTCAGCAGCATCCGTAGGCAGATCGGGTTCAGCTGGCTTCACCTCCAGTGATGATTCTGCTGATGAGAATAGGTTCTGGGGCGGGAGACGCAACACATCTGCTTGGCTGCGTCTCCTGGGTGACGGTACGCAGGGCGCCTCGCTGTCCTCTCCCTCGTCCTATTCAGCACCTATTATAGGATGCACATACTCCGTGGTTCTGCCTGAATGCATCATCCGTGCCTCTGTGGGAAATCGGCCACGTCACACTGTCCTCCACAACAGACACATTTATCACCAGTCACCCACTGAACACTTGTTTAGACTCGTGGCTCAAAGGAAGAAAATGTAAAACTGGGTCAAGAACCAATCTGTTTTCATCTGTATTGCTTTTGCATTGCGGTTCGGTCATCAGTCAGTCGGATCAACGTTTTAGTCCAAACTAAAGCTTCGCTGGATAGACTGAGCTCAAGTAGATTTGAATTCCCCTGAAGAGCTCCATTTTTCCTGTTAGATTTGTTTCGACGACGCCTCATTGTTGAAGTTTTTGTTAAACGGTTTTTGTTAAATAATAGCAGAGAGAAATGTTGTCTTTATTTATACTGACAATAAATAAAGGTAAATTTGCCTCACCGTTTCACGGTTCCTTGCGGGGGGACAGAAAACCGAACTTTCAACCTGCTGGACGTTAACTGCAAACTTTAGCACAATGACTCACTGCAAGGATTAGGTGGACATAAATAGCTTTTCAAATTTATAGCCGAAACAGATTTTTGATGCAATAATTCAGAGTTTTCTATCATTTTATTAGATTTCGCCAAAAATATTTTGCCATGATAATATGCATAGGTGAGCATATTGAAATAAAAATGTTTAATGTAATATTATAAGAAAACCTTTAGAAAATAACTTCACATTGCGCACTAGTACTTTTTCGGACTGATTTAAATAAAGAGCCCAATGCACTGAACCCCATTGAAAACCTCCTGGTTATTCCATCAAATATTGATTTCTGATAAAACATCAGCATTGATATTTTTAAATGAATATGAACTTGTTTTCTTTGCATTATTTGAGGTCTGAAAGCACTGCATCTTTTCTCATTTTCTGCAAATAAATCCAAAATGTCTGCTTGTAATTTCAGAGACGTGTTGTCAGTAGTTCATAGAATAAAAGAACAACGTTCAGTTTACTCAAACATACATCTATAAAACGTAAAATCAGAGAAACTGATAACTTTAAGTGATCTCTTAATTGTTTCAGAGCTGTATTTACTAAAGAACTCAGACATTTTTTGACCAGTCTGGACTCTCAGATTCATCTACTACATGATGGTCGTTGCCATGTTGCTCATGTTGCTCATGTTGCTCATGTTGCTCATGATTATTTTGTCATGTTTGCTTTGCTTATTTGTTCACAACTTATAAAATTTTATGCATTCCACTGGATTCTACTATGTCCTGTTTTTGTCTAAATGAAGAAATGTACTAATATAAAAATGTGCCTTTGTTTGACCTCGAATCGGACCTAAAATTGCTAATTTAGATTAAAAAATAGTTGCGATCTTAAAGTATGAAAAAAAGAAATATTTCAAACAATTTATACAATTTTGTTAAAAAAATATTTCGGTTGCTATTAAAATTATGCAGCAACACGTTCAGCCAGACAACTCCTGTGTAAATGTTGAAATATACAAAAACAGAGCGAGGTTTGGTTTGGCACTCAGGCTCCTCCATGTCCGTGTTGGACTAATACGCCTCTTCACCCTGAACGTTTCTCCTTCGACTGCCAGGGAATCAGGAGAGTCTCTGAACTTGGAGCTCATAGTTGGGAACTAGGATGATTAAAGGGGCTTAAAAGCAGTAAAACAGCAGGAAGTGGCAACATTCAGAACGATGTGGGAAACTCGCAGCTTAAATAAACCGCCCATAATGGTGAGGTATTGAAATGTTCTGTAGATCATCTGCTGAGTAGCAGCACAGCTTGACTGGAGTGCCTGGTACCAGCTTTTTTAGTAACATGACATGTATTTAATATCTTAAATTTTAAACATTAAAATTTTTTAAATTTTTTTCTTATTTACTGCACAGAATATTATCCATATTTGCTCTTTTTTTATTCAAGTAATTGACTAAGGTATTTATCCAGTAAAAGGCTGCTTCAAGCTGCAGCATGTAGCTTTTATAAACATGTTTCATACATATTTGTTCAAATTATCGTTATGTCATGAAAGTATAACATAAAAAACACAATCTGTGGGGAAAAAACATATCTGCCTTCTTCTTGTTCTACTATTGTCATCTGCAGAAATCCTCCAGTCAGAAATAACCAATCAGAAGCAAAAGGAAGGCCTTAAGGCTGAAAATCATGCTTGTGCACGCGTTGATAAATGTGGTAATGATGGAGAAACAACTTCCCTCTTCAGAAAAGCTATTTATGTGCCATCATCTAACTAACCTTAGCATTCTTTTTTTGATCTAATGATGTATTTCTGCAGATGGCAGTAGAATCACTGGGAGCTTAATGGGTAAAAAAAAACATATTGTTTATAAATGTTACATACTGCATCTTTAGTAGAAATGCCACTTAGAACTTGTCAAGTGTAATGGGTAAACAGTTACATTAATAAAAACGATAAGTGGCACTTCTTTATTCTTTAGCTTACATACCATAAATGTCTGGTTTTTGAGACCCGACTTATTTCTGAAGAGTCCAACTTCTGTTTCTGCCAGCCAGCTGACTGCCAGTGTGCAGGAACAGACTGGGGAGAGGCACCACTACAAAGTAAAGTACGTTAGCTCTCTGAGAGCTCACAGACAGAGCTTAGCTTTGCCTGTTTAGGGAACTCCTACTGTGTAATCCAGAATCTTTTCATTTAAATCAGATAATTAAACGCCTGCCCACTGAACCTGGCCCATTTTACATAAAACAATATTTCAACAATTGGATAGCAGAAAAGTGCAGCTATTATTTCACCGAGTTTCCCTGTCACACCTCCCAGCAGCCGGCCCACTCAGAGCATCTAGTCATTTACCCACAGTCGCTTTGCTCTGTTTCCCACCTTGTTCTACTGTAAATGGACCCAATCAGCCTCTGAAATAAAACCCAAAGCCCTACTCCTTCCCTGCTTTTTCTGCTCAGGGCATTCTCTTCAGTACCAGCGAGTGCTTGAAAAGCCCTGCGGACCTGCTGAAAATCTACCTGCATGAGTCCAGCCGGATCTACAGGGACAAGCTGGTGGAGGAGCAGGACATCCAGGCCTTTGATAAGCTACAGACGGACACACTGAAAAAGTTCTATGAGGTGAGAGTTTTTTTGTTTTTTTTTCCTAGAGTTCAGCAGGGGCAGACCAGAGCGGGGAGTGAATCATTAGGCTGCCTGTTCTGTATCTGGACTTGGACATCAGTGGCCAACACAGCGAGGAGGAGGGGAAAAAATAAAAAGAATTTTAGAGGAAGAGCGAATGTAGGGCCTGGAGAGACTTAGGGGAGAATATTAATCAGTGTGGTACGGGGTCCGGCTGTCAGGGTCTGCACTGCCAGGCCAGCAAATTGGAAAACATTTTAATGGTTTCCTCTCCACTGCTTCCTTCCTCCATGCCCTTTCCTGCCCTGTGTCATGCCACTGAGAAGAACCTGACACACATGCACATGCACTCACAGATAAATGAGAAGAGAGACCATGCAACAATATATTATCAACTCCTTGCATATAATGCAAGCTTACAACTTCCCTCTGCTTCCATGAAACTTAGTAGTATGTTTTCTGTCCGATACCAAATCATTGATTTTCTTTGTCTTGCGTCCGTGTGAGGACATTTACAGGATAAATGCTGCCTGTTCTGTGATGAAGTCATTTTGAAACCAACAAAATGGTCCATCATAATGCAGTGCAGCATGTTTCCCTGTCCATTCCTCAATATGTCTGTCACTAACCGTAATCTGAGTTTGAATCAACTCAACAAACCTGCAGCTCATTTTCTTAGTTGATGTGTGTGTAGACTAAACATAAGCTCTAGTTTTGATGCATTTAATGACTAGAGGAAAAAAAAAGATCAAGAGAACATTGATAGTTTAGTTACTTAATGCACCTCAAATAAAAATATACATTGCTGTATGTTTTCTTCCCAGTTACACCTGCAAGTACGCTCTCATTGATATACATTTTGAGTTTTTAATGAATATGGGTTTCTAAAAAGGAATTTTCAAAATGAGAGTTTTGTGTCCAATAATTTCCAGTTTTCAGGTTTTTGTAAAGATTTCACATTCTCATACAAGTTTTGGTCAATTATGAAATATAAGAAGATCTAAGAACCAAATTCTAAATGTATATCAGCAGCAGAGGAAACGCCATAAGGTTTTACTTGTATGAAAAAAATCTCAAAATGATTATAGGTCACATTTTTAACTGTCTTTAGCATCTTGTTAGCTAGTAGCAATACTAAAGCTACTGAGACATCAGTCTCTCTGTGTGTTAAGAGAATTTGTATCCTTATTTTAACTCTTGAGTTTGCCAACTTTTCCAACTCGACCTCATTCTTTGACAGAAGTTGACATCTTAACGGGATCAAACAGGGCAACTATGCTGGAGTATCTTCAATCTTCCTGTTATCTACTGAAAGTTTTCCTCTCTCACTCTTTTTTTTATTTAGCTTTCTTTCCTTTTAATTGAAAATAGTTTCCTTTAGATAGCTGCTTACAGCTGTGGGGTTCTGCATGTCGTTACTTTGTTCTTTACTGACAAGAAAAAAAAGTCGATTTCTGAGTTTCTGACCAGTAAGATTCAATCAAGTTGAAAATCAACAGATTCCTGTCAGAAGTCAAATTTTTCAGAACAGCTCGTCTCTCATACACGAGTCGCTATTTTTTATTTTTTATTTATTTCTCACAAACGTCCTTCCTTAACAGACAAAATACACGGCTGAACATTTCGGTGCCAGCATGGATGAGAATTAACTGGGTCAAGCTCTGCGCAGCAAAGACATTTAGCCGTGTCCCTGTCCACACTGTTTAGGCCCAATAGCAATGTTCTGCTGGCAAACGAACTGTGTTCCCCTCACTGTTTACCACTGCTATGTGTGTGTCTATGAATCTTCCCTCGAGGACGTGGAGGAGGAGCTGCAGCGGACCCGGGAGATGAACCTGTACTGCCACTTTGCCCGCGGGCCCGGGGAGCCCAGGTACATGTCAGTGGAGTCCTGGAGCAGCCTCAGTAAAATCCTGCTGGACGTTCTGGACAGCTACAATGAGGTCAACGCCACAATGAACCTGGTGCTGTTTGAAGATGCCATGGCTCACATGTGAGTACAGGAAGTGAATGTTTTTTGTCTTGAAAGTATTTTAAGATTCAATATTAAAACCAGGCAGCAATGAAGTAAATACAATCTGTATGCAGCGTAAATATAATCTAAGTCTCATTTCATTGACGTTTCATCTAGGAGTCAAATTGAATATGGGAAAACTTTTTGAATATGAGATTCATGCTTCTAATTCTGTAAAAAGATTATTTTCCAAAGGGTTCAACTTTAGCATAAAAAAAAAGCTAGGCACTCTATGCATCGCACAACACAAACAAGCTGCTCACTTTTTACTAACCGCTTGAAAAGCAACAAGTTAAGTCATAAGGCATCCTGGAGCCTGCTGTTATCACAGCTTGAGCATTCAAAAGTCAGTATGCTACCTTTCATCCTGTCTTTCGCTCGCTGAAGTTCCTTGAACACAGGAAATGGGTCGACATATGTTTTTGAGCTGCCACACCTACTGAACAAGTTCAGATTAGTTCTACTTGTCTTACAGGAAGAAGACTACATACTCTACTGACACCCAACAAAACCCAGTCCAAGTTGTAGTTCCAATGACTTTTTAATCCTTTGCTTTCCAATGTACAACCCTCAATGTGAATAGTTCCTCCTTTAAACCTCAAAGATTTTGCAAAGATATGGTTGAAAACATACCTTTGTTTTTATGGGGCTTTTTTTCTGTTTCTCATTGAATTCAAGAAAGCGAAGGGAGTCAAAATCTGTCTTCAATTGTTGAGCTATAGCACCAGTTGGTGTGTAAGAAGTTTAAATGTCATCTTATGTATAATCACTGAAAGTAGCTGAAGCATTATTGGAAATGCAAGAAAATGCAAAGCAGCTAAACTATCATCAGGAAGAGATGAAATTTAAATGTCAGCGCAACTGGAAGCGTGGAAACAACCGAGATTTGTCACTGTGCATGTAAAACATGGCAGCAGTTAAAATGAGAGTTGTGTTTATAAGCCGCTCCTTTCCGCAACGCAAACTTTATTTATAATGAAATCAGGCCATCTATGAAAAATGAAGAGACACGAGTATTTTTTTTACATCCTGTTTAGGAGATTAACGTGTTCTGGAGGCCGGCTCAGTCTAGAGAAAAAAAAATACCAGTTTTAATTGGAAACTGTGATCATACGGAGAGCGGTGTTGTTCTGCATGAAAACGGACAAAAACAACCGCAAAGCGAAGCTCCCGGTGTTTGGTTTTGTTGGATGAGTCAGGTGCCGTGTTCAGCCAGCGTTTCCTCCCTCTACCTTTTCCCTCACCCATCCCTTTCCACCGATTCCTCCCTCCCCCGAATGTCTGCTCTCTGCATGCAGCTGCCGAATAAACCGAATCCTGGAGTCTCCACGGGGCAACGCGCTGCTGGTCGGAGTGGGCGGCAGCGGCAAGCAGAGCCTGACCCGACTGGCTGCCTTCATCTCCAATCTGGAGGTTTTTCAGATCACCTTGAGAAAAAGCTACAGTCTCACAGACCTAAAGGTTAGGAAAGGATACAAGACAGTTTTTTTTTTCTTCTTCTTATTTTGTCACTTTATTTATGTCTGGACATCACTTATGGAGTTCTAACACATGGATATGCGTTAGAATATTCAAATATAGCTGTAGCTTTATGTTTAGGATCGCTGGCCTGCTGCAAAGGGAGCCTCTATCTAGGTGTCAAGTTTTCTAACATGTATTTTTCCAGCAGTGCCCTGTGTTTATGTCCATCCATCATGTCACCAAAGCTGAACAGCAACACGCACCAGGGGAGGCACATTTCAGCATGTCTTCTGACAGGCAAATGACGCCTTCAGCAGACCTGAGGCACGTCGCACTGGATTTCACAAGAAATGGCCATGTCTGTGGATTTTAGCTACATGTAGATATCTAGTTATACCAGCAGGTGGCACATCTTACCACTAGAAACGTAAAGCGTTACTTGAAACAATGGAATTAAATTTTTTTTTCCAGGTTTTGTTGGCTCTAGTGGTCTTTATTTGAAAGTAGTTTGACAGGAAAGAGGGTTATGAGAGAAGGGGAAGACATGCGGCAAATGTCACCAGGCTGGGAATCGAACCTGCGACCACCGGCATGAGGACTAAGGCCTCAATACATGGGTTGTGCTTTGCCCCTGCACCACCACAGCACCCCACAATGGAATGAATTTGTCATACAATAAAATGCTCACTGTGTAAATCTTTTGAATTTCAGAGTATTTAGCTTAGCATTTTTCTTCTCAACAGGTTTCTTGAGATAAATCTCTCACCAGTTTTTTGTTCGTTGTTTTTGTGTTGACGAATCGTGGGTCGTACGTTTCTAGATATTTTTCAACTTCAGTCAATAGTCTTTGCTTGTTCATATATATATATTGTTTCCAGAAATAAACAGTACTTAAAAAAAACCCATAGAAGAATATATAGCGGAATTTAAAAGAATAAAAGAAGAAGAAATAATGGGCATATTTTTTTCTGCACATCTGATGCTGCTGCCACCACCATGTTTCAAAAAGGGAAATTATGCGGCACACATTTTTTTGTACAGTTTTGCCATTGACCAGAGACTTCAAAATCCAAATTTTGTCGTATGAGATTACAGCGCCTTCTTGATATTTGTGTTGATAGTTTTTTTTTTTCTGTCACAGTTGGGATTTTTAGCTGAGGCTCAATAAGATTTTCAAAGCATGAGTCATTGTTTTCTACACCATCCCAGCTTTTAACTTCTCCTTACGCCTTGACCCTAACCTGTCAAGATAAAAAAAATTGCTGGATTTTTATTGAGATTAGGTTACTCAAAAGACTCATACAGTCCACCAATAGGACTTTTTGAGTAAAAAGGGATCGATGTCGTGATTATTATGCACACCACTTAATAATATGGTGTGCACAGGTCAACAAAATGTTGAAACCACATATCAGTTTCCTTCAACTTCACTACGAGGCACTACTTTGTATTGATCTATCATTAGAAAATTAATAAGTTGAAGTTTGTGGTTGAAGTGCAACAAATTATGAAGTTCAAAGAGTATAAATCCTGTTTATTGACTTCAAACAGGATTAGGTTGTTTGAATGTCAGATGCTTTTGGGTGCAATAATTTCCTTTTATCATACAAATCTACAGTTCCACTCTAACAGCTTCAGTTTCTTATGTTTATATCTCTCCTTGTCGTCCTCTTCCTCTCTCCTTCCCACCCAGACTGACCTGGCATCCCTCTACATCAAAGCTGGTGTGAAGAATCTTGGCACAGTGTTTCTAATGACTGACGGTCAAGTGGCAGATGAAAAGTTCCTCGTTCTGGTCAATGATCTTTTGGCATCGGGTAACAGCAAGCCTTTTCTGACTACTGCTTCCTATGGTTTCCAGGAAAAAAAAGATTTTATGTTTTATTTCTTTATTGTTACAAATAAGAGTTGTCACTACTCCTCAATATGGATATAACATTGTGAGGAAATGCTAGGATTCCTCTTGTTTAAGCTCTGAAGTTTTAAGAGTCCAATCCATCCAAGTCTCTTCTGTTCTTTGTAATAATTTTGAATTTATTGTGGAAATTATGAATTTTAATGTGATACAATTGTGCATGGACAATGAAAACTACTTGCTGAACACATAAAAATGCAAAACAATTGTGTCTAAAGGGCAAAACATTTTCTGTTATATTCCCAGGAATTTCATTACTTCACTTCTTTTGCTTTGTTCCGATGTGACCTTTACCAAAATTTAGCACACTATCATACAGAGTGGATGCAGAGTTATTTTAGAGCTTGTCTTCCTTTCTCACTCTTTTACTCTTCAAAATGGTCTCTCACTCCAAATACAATGAATATCTCCAGTTAAAGCACTACCTTTTAAAATTGTGCAATCCAGAGCCCTGGAACTTGGACATTCCTGAGCTGGTCAACCACAGGTGGATCAAAGAGTGTTTCATGTGCACCAAGCAAACTGAACCTTTGCTTATTCATAGCCATGACACCCCATGCATACTTTTAGCCTCAACTCTGGGACTACAATGATGTCTGTTTTTTAAGGTAGATTTTTTTTTTCCTAAAAAGGCTTGCTCTCAGTTTGAAATTAGAACTAGCCAATAAAATTTCATCCACCCACTTTGTATATCTTTAATAGCCAATTGGCATCCTTGACAGAGCCCTAGATTATCACAGGGTGTCGCAGGGACTGATGAGAAAGAATAATTACGACACTCAATGGCACTTATGTATGAGTGTTTGCCATCCATCCATTTTCTAACACCCTTGTCCCTCAGTGGGGTCGGGAGGGGTGCTGGTGCCTATCTCCAGCTAGCGTACCAGGCGAGAGGCGGGGTCACCCTGGACAGGTCGCCAGTCTGTCGCAGGGCAACACAGAGACACACAGGACACACAACCATGCACACACACACTCACACCTAGGGGCAATTTGGAGAGGCCAATTAACCTGACAGTCATGTTTTTGGACTGTGGGAGGAAACCGGAGTACCTGGAGAAAACCCACGCATGCACAGGGAGAACATGCAAACTCCATGCAGAAAGACCGGGGCTGGGAATCGAACCCAGAACCTTCTTGCTGCAAGGCAACAGCTCTACCAACTGCGCCACTGTGCAACCATGAGTGTTTGCTTGAATGGTTATTCTAACACGCTTGTTTTTGCGCTGTGGAAGGAAACCGGAGTAGGTGAAAACATGCAGAACAGTAACAGCTGAGTTTGATAGCCCAGACTTTGTTGTTGTGTGACAGAAGTACCTCTTCAATCCCAGACATTCAGCTTGATTGTGGCTACAGCTAACAGCTAAATTCTACTCACAGATGGGCAAAGAAAACTGGTTTTAAAGCATAAGAATCTGTAATAAAAAGCTCTGAGAACAGACAGTTCTCTCAAAAGTCGAGCCTAGCAGTGAGATGTCCTGGTGAGATACTTCCCACAACGTAGTGTAGAGCCGCATTATTTCATTGAGACATGTACAGCCTTTATAGACCGTAGAAATGCTGTTTTTTTTCCCTCTCACATCAGTAAACAGTACAATACAATGTTGTACAATAGCCTTTTCTTCATTTTCCAACTCTGACTTTTCTCTGGTCACTTTCACGACTCCTTTAACTCTAACAACACTCTTAAGTATGTCACAGAGTACAAACGTAACAGAACAGGATACCAAACTCATTCAGCAACAGAAAAAGCACTAACAGGTTACTGCATGTGGTTCTTATTGTCCCTTATTGCTAAGAATTGGGGAAACATCCTTTCAGATCAGGGTCTTTGGAGGAAAGAAGCTGTTATTGATTCAGTTTTTATTAGCCTTTCAAGCTTTTTGAATGAGCTGGTGGAGACCACTGCTCAAGAAAATATAGTAACATTTTACAGGAAATGGAAAATATTTTTGGAAAAAACTTAGCAGCTGAAAAGCTGGAAACCTGAGTATATTGAGATTCCTACATTGTATTCCCAGACAGTGCAGGCATCTGCCAGTAAACACGCCAGCAGGCTGTGGTTTTTGGAAACAGGCCTTCGCCTTGCAGGTCTTTGTTTTCTCTCTCTCTCAAGAATCTCTCTTTCATCTTCTGCCCTCACTTTGCCAGAAGATGATGTCTTTAACCTAGACTAGGTGATGGTGAAATATATAATCGGTTGCAAGTATTAACCTCCTCACTTCCTTGGATTTGTGTTCTTACAATCTCAAATTTCTATGTTATGTTTTAGCTTTCACAGCTGATAAAACTATATAAAGTAATTGGCTTTACACATTTAAAAATATACATAAAAATATTAAATTGATCAACACCTGTTTCGATGGCAATCAGAATCAACATTAGTGCAATATTGGAAGTTTCAAAAGAACAAAAATATAAAAGCATGACCTACACACCACTAATGACTGACCATATAGATATAATAAAGATTTAATAAAATGTACCTTAACTCCAAATCTGGAAAGAGATGGAAATTAAACTCACAGTCCAGGTGAGGAGGGCTAGAATGAAATAAGCAACAAACAGTCCAAAGATGCACTTTATGGAACCAGACAGATCTTCTGTAGAGATGGTAATATCTGTCAACGGGCCATTTTAACCCACACATCACAGATCTAGGTATTCATAGTCACCAAGAAAATGCAAGCACTAATACAAAACTTTGTTACAAAGATTGGATTCAACCAAGAGCCATGTGAGGAAAAAATGCCGCTGTCAGATGAGTCGTATGCAAAAGCAACACAATGTCTGGTGCAATCCTAGTCTTCCAGAAAAAGGACAGAATGGAGGTTTTCCTTCCAGCTGAGCAATTACCCTCAACAGATTGCTATAACAACACCAGCGGAGGCTTAGGGGGTGACCTTTTTGGGATGTGGAGGAACGCCAAGACCTCAACCCAAGATTTTAGTGCGTAGATGTGCCAACCTTGTCGAAATGTACCCTGAGAGACTCGATGCTTGATTGCTGCTGGAAGTCTTTAGCTCATATTCTGCAAGTGTGTGCTCAGAAAGAATACATTTATCATAAAAACAGATTAAGCTGCTGCTCTGATGACATCATTGGCTAACTAAATTGATCTTAGTTGCATTAAAACTAAATGGATATAGCTGCTTGAAAGGGTTTTGTTCTGCCTAAACATCAATCATGAGCTTGAAGCGAGGAGCAGCTGGAGTTATGTTGTTAAATAATGATTCAGAAACCTTAGGTTACATGGGCTGAAGTTTCTTTGACTCATTATAGACTCATACATCCATCTGCACGTTCCACGCTCATCAGTTACTCGAGTGGAGTTGTGACTTAAAGCAGATATCTGCATTAGCATAAGTCCTCTGCATGATCTCCTGCAGTCTCCACCTCTATTACCACAGCAAGATTTGATTTAAGAGTCTCTGTGCTCAGTGTCAGCTCCGATCCCAACAAGATAAGAAACTTTTCCAGAGTTTTCAGACAGCTAAAGCTCACATTAAGAAGAAGAGGTCTGCAGGCACGGCAATAATGTGATTCATTTTATTCATTCCAGGAGAGATTCCTGACCTGTTCCCAGACGATGAGGTTGAGAACATCATTGGCAGCGTGAGGCCAGAGGTCCGTAGCTCAGGATTGATGGATACGAGAGAAAACTGCTGGAAGTTCTTCATCGACCGCGTTCGCAGGCAGCTCAAGGTGAAGCAGACAGATAGGACAAAAGCTTGGTTGTTTTTTTTTTCCCCACTACTGTGAATTTCTAAAGTAATCATCCAGAAACAACCGTTCTCAGTGGCTCCCTTCCAGGGGAGAGAGTTGCGCATTAATCTTCTTCGCTGAGCTTCGCCTATGTTTGATCTCCATCCTTTCCTAATATCGCAAAAGCTTGCCACCTCACACTCTAATTTACCATTCCTAAATAAAAAAAAAAAAAGAACCTCTCAAACTTAGATAAACATCTGGCTTTATGAAGGAGCTTCTCCCCAGACAATTTTCTTCCCTGACACTTTCAGATGAACTTGAATACATTGGGAGGCGGCGGACGTCATTATAAATCACCAGCATGAGCAGAAAAGCTGCCGTTTAGCTGCAGATAATTTCACCGACGTGTAGTCGCTTTGTTCCCCCTGGGGAGGGAGAGCTTCCAGAGGGCTGCTTATCCTGTCATTATTATAGCATACCCCAGCACATCCCCCACCCCCAGCACCAACCTCTCTAGATTGGGGAGTGAATAAATAAAGAAGGCATTCCCATGGGCAATCTTCTAAAGAGTGGATTTCTGACTGTTTAGTTATTTCTGTTTAAACTGCTTGTCTGGGTGGAAAGGGCACTTTCCCAGAAATGTTGGCAAGCTTCAATCATTGCATGAAATGTGCTGAGGGTGTGTTTCAGCATGTCGCGCGGGGTGTTGAGCATAAATTGCCAAACTAGGCCACAATTTAACATGCTTTGGGAAGTTTTTTGATGAGTTGCTCCCAGTCTATGGGGATGGGTTTGAGGGGTCAACAAGGGAAATGGGGTAGCAGGATCCTCGGTACTAATTGGCGGTCAATCCCTTTGCCACACACTCGGTGACAAATATGCCCAGAAGAAATGATTCACATCTTATTTGGACCTAATTTGGTACACATGCAGACCAGCAATGGTTATGTAAATGATTCAATTGTGTGTGGGTGCTCTCACATACCTACTGATTCCAACATAGGGCGACTGTGCCATCTGCACACTCCACATGCTGACAAATTTCACAATATGACCTGTCTTGCAAACCAACAAAATGGATCCCTCTCAACCATTGCTGTGTGTTTGTAACGTTGTCTAACTCCTCAAGGAGACATCTTCTGTGTCTACTAACCTTCACTTAGGCGTTTCACTAACTTTCAGACAATCTGCGTATTGGCTCGTAACACCGTCCCTCTACTTGTGACGCCACCTCTCAGTCTCTCAGAAGTAGTGTTCATTGTTGTTTTTCTATATTAAATATTTTACATGTAATGTAGTAAAGCAGGCTCTGTGATGGCCTGTCCAGAGTGCATCGCACATTTCGCCTAGTGACTCTGAAAATGGGCATTAGACCCATTGCAACACTGCAAGGATAAGCGGGATGTTTGGTAGTAAATTGGGAAATATGCAGAATAGGGACGTAAGTTATCGATTAATGGGTTAATCTAAAGTTGATTAACCTTATAGATCGACTAGTGATTAATTGGTAAGTGAATATTTTCTTAAAAACCTGAATTTTCTCTTGTATGAAAAGAGCTGACCATCTTTCCATTTCCATTCCATAACAAAAAGGGGTACATTTTTCATATGCTTCTATTAAAGAAATTGATAAAATCCTTAAATTTAAACTTTTTTTGTGTCAGTTGTGTTAAAGACTGACTGACTAAACAACATTTTCTCACAATATTAAAGTTGGACATATTTATAAAATATATTAAAACAAGAGCCACTTAAGTTGCTGAATAGAAAAAGATAAAACTTAAGCGTGAGTGTTTATATTTCAAAACGATGGACCATTTCTCTTTCCCATTCTTGTATGGTCCTGCCATCTTTTTTTCTGCATCAACTGGCTCCACTTAAAGATGACCAGCGACTCCCTCTTCTGGATGGCGGCTGAACTACAACACTGAAAGAAGGTTTAAATGGATGTTATCGATTGGAATACATTTTAATCTAATAAACCTTTAATCGACAGTTAGTAAGTTGATTAAATGTCTATTAACAAACACTGAAAAACGTACACAGTTTTATAACATTATACAACAAATATGATTTCTTTTCTCTGTGGTTTGTGGATTAGTGTACAAATTGATTACATATTTGAAAGTGCACAATATGATGTAAAATAAGTGTAATAATCAAAGCTGCATAATATTAAGAGCGAAATCTGAGTAGCAGACAGTCCTGTATTCCTGTTGCTAAGGTCGTCAAACTGTTTTCCTGATTGCAGCAGTTCAGAGGGTTCACGGAGAGAGTGTGATGAACTTCTGCTGAAAGAGAGAACAAATATTTTTCCTTGGGCCTTGGCCTTTGAATCTCACCTCCTGATTAATAATTTAGTCTAAAATTAAACTTCACCCTGATCCCACAGATACTTTTATAAATGGGTTCACTGAATATTCCATGAGGGTTGATTAAACTTTTCACCAGGCACCTCCACTTTTTTTTTCTTCCTTTCCAGCCATAAGAAGATAATACAAAGACTACAGATGAACTCTTGTTTAAGATGTTACAGAAAAGCCTTGAATTAAACTTCACATTCACTGCTTTTTTTTTTCTCTCCTCTTCCTCTGAGCTGAGTGATTACCATCAGCAGTGTCTCTGGGTGTGCCTTCTGCTTGTTTGTTTCTTCAGTTTGAATTTGTCGAGCATCTGGCTGAGTGTCTCAACAAGCCAGCTGTTAGTCTCCAGCAGTGAAAATCAGTCTGACATATCCCACAGCTCTACACACCCCTTTAATCCACATACTTGATGGAAGCTTTATTTGCCTAATGATGGAGCTGCAGATAATTAATTCACAGTTCTCCATCACCCCTCTTGACCGTGAAGGCGTTATTAGTCTGAGCGCGCCTTTCTTCTGTAAGTCTTCTGTGAATCTATATGTATCCCACCTAAATAACTCAGTGACTGTAATCTATTTGTGTGTCAGAGTTCAACCTGTGATGTTTGCTGCCGTCACTTCCAGGTCGCCCTGTGCTTCTCTCCGGTCGGCAGTAAACTGAGGGATCGGAGCAGGAAGTTCCCGGCCGTGGTCAACTGCACGGCGATCGACTGGTTCCATGAGTGGCCACGGGAGGCGCTGGAGTCGGTCAGCCTCAGGTTCCTGCAGGAGGTGGAGAACATCGAAGTGAGAAAAACTCCCAGTTAAATATACGCAGTACACACAGGAAGGAAGTCACCCACAAAAAAAGGGAAAGTTCTCCCTCTGAAAATTTAATTTAGAGTGTCAGCCACCGTGACGCAACAAATGCGATGTTATTTTCAAATGCAGACCGAAGGCCACAAAATTAAATTCCACGCCTCAGCCTGAGGAAGTGCCGGCCCTCGCTGCAATCTGCACGGTCCCCCCCCGTTTCCAGTGTGAAATAACCGCTGACTTTTAAATCACGCAGCCCCAGGTGAAGGAGTCGGTGAGCAGGTTCATGGCTTACGTCCACACCACCGTCAATCAAACATCCAAGGAGTACCTGGCTAATGAGCGGCGCTACAACTACACCACGCCCAAGTCTTTCCTGGAGCAGATCAAGCTGTATCACAGTCTGCTGGGCCAGAAGAGCAAAGATCTCACCGCCAAGATGGAGAGGCTGAAAAACGGCCTGCAGAAGCTCAGCAGCACATCTGCTCAGGTATTTGCATCTTTAATGGGAACCTCTGTTGAAAAATTCATCCCTGCAACTAGACATTTAATTACCTAGAGAGAATTTTAATTGATACACGTGCAGACAAGTGATCGGTGGAGAAATGCTATCCCTGGAAGGAGCTGACATGCCTAGAATGTAGCATTAGAAGTGGTAAGAAGTGACAGTCGGTCTTCTTAGAGTCAGTCAGAACAGTGACTGAAGGTCCTCACATCTTTAATACAGACTTTAACCAGCAGGAGGCAGAACAAGATGCTGTGGTATTAGAAGAGCTTGAAATGTCTCAAAGTTAGACGCGTTTCACTTGATTTGTATTGTCATGACTTTGTTTGGTGATACAAGTGGAAGCCCATGCTTCTCATTAAGTGATGCAAAGTGCCATTGCTAATATTTAGTCTGCTATTAATGCTAATTATGTGGCATTCCTAAGTAGCATAATTAATTTCTAACAATGAAACTTCAATCTGTGTTCCAGTTGAAAGTCAGAGGGATATGGTAATGGATTTGTTCAACCAGGCTAACTAATTAGCAACTCGAGCATTTAACACAAACACAAACATGTTTGGTTTATTTTTCAAAATTTCAAAATTGTTTGTTTTTCTTAATCAATATTAAAACCATTCAAGTAAATTATTTTTGTTTTCATGACACCAAAGCAAATTGAAAATCTCTGTTGCAATGTTGTTTTAAAATACCCATTGCATTGCTGCAACCTCCACACTCTCACCAAACGCTCCACCCCCAATACATCCTACAACCCTGGTGTCAGGAATAAAGAGGATTAAGAGTGCACTTTTCATTCATCAGTGTGGGATACAGTGATGCCTGAATGCATTGCAGAGCTGCAGGCAATAGAAAGACTTTCTGATTTGTGCCGCATAACTACAACTGCTCTAAAATCCTTTTGTAGGGGAACTGATGTCACATATTAAGATAAAATTGCTTAAGAAACATCTAAAAACAATATGAACAATACAAATAAATACAGTACCATACAATAGATACTTATTCTTTAAATTTTTAATCGTACGGCAATGTGAAATATTCTACAAGTTTGTGACAACCATTGAAAAACCTTGTCCCTAAATTATAATTTGGAATAAAAACGAGCTGCAAGCTGTACTTGAGTGCTCTAAAAGGCACTCATACACAAGACGGGTGTATGACAACCATATAGCAGCTTTAATAATGATTAAACCTTAAACAGAATTCCAGTTGTCAAAAATCATTCATATTCCTGGTTACTCTATTTCGTCTGAGTAAACTGGTAAAATATTGTCAATATCACTTGCCAGTAAAACTTATAATGACTGTTTTGTTGCAGGAACATCATTAAAAGTTGTCTGGTATGTTTTCCAGAAGAAGGCACTAATGGACCTCGATACTATTACAGAAGAATTAAAGAAGAATTACACCTATCCAAATTAACAATTAGTCACATAATTGTATTTATTTAATCTCTTGGTAATTGTGACTATATAGTTGCCTTTATTCACTCGCATGACAACAACTGAACAGCTACATTTTGAGGAATAATCCCACCATGTCATCAGTTAAATTGATAGTGGAATCATAAAGACCCTTTAACTTGTATTTTCTCCTACATTTCCCATATAAATGCCCAATTAATCTTGTTTATTTTTTAAACCTAATACAATCAACCAGTAAAACCTGAAAATAAATCCCCATAATAAATTATTAAAAGGACAAATAATACCTTACAAAAGCATTTGGACCTCCTGGTATTTTACATTTGTTCTTCTTAGTACCTAAATTTGATGTTGTTATTTTGGGATTTGGTTTGTGATAAACAAACAAAAACAAATTGTGAAGTGACTGAAAGATAACATATGGTTTGCTTTCAAATAAAAATCTGAAAAGTGTGTTGTGCTGCCATGACAAAGCCTTCCACATCTGGAGACGTGCAGTGTTAGGTTTGTCTCCCACCCGAGCTGTGGGTTGCTGTCACTCCTCCAGATTACCTGAGCCTTTTATGTGCCTTGTGAAGATGACTCAATTGATTAAATTTCATTTTGGGGTTTAAGTGAAAATAGAGTTGGATGGAAATACTTGTCACACCTTTCAGATTTATATTTGCAAAACAAATCAAAAACTACGTCTGATCTTTAACAGCTATCATGTGGTATTTAGGGTCGGTTTATCACGTCAAAGCCTGAGAATTAATTTAGATGTGTGGTCACAATTTGACTAAATATATATTCAATCAAGGGGTGTAAATACTTAATGAAGGCATAACATTTTCCATCTTACATCTGCGTATAACTTGACGGCACATAGATTTGCAAAGCTGTTGCAAAGAAGAGAGCAAGATTAGTTGTATGAAATTGATTTGCATAAGGTAATGTTTCCATCTTTAATATCCACACCTGGATCCATTTGTTCTAATGTTTACCATCTCTGCTGTTTGCCAGAAGAGGACTATATGAGTAATGGAATGCAAAGTCTGAGTGTGAAGCAGTCCTAATTATAGTGGGCCCGCTATCCTCTGTGAGTTAATGCAGAACCAACTACACAAACACAGTTTCACTTTGGCATAACATGCATCTCTGCTGCTTTGCATAAACAGGCCCACACATTCCCACCCGCACAAAATCACACATGCATAAACACCCATTGCGCATAAGTGACGTCGGTGCTGAAAACCACAGACTGTCCTGTTTTCTGTTTCCCCCCCCCATCTCCTATTTACTGTAGAACTCAGCCACCACATATACATTATATATATAGGGGTTATTATGCTAACTGGGGAGCTATTTTAATTAGAGAGCGCATCCTTTACAGCAGCAGGCCACCATTAATGCAGCCCGTGTCTGTTAGTGCATCCATGCCAATGCCTGGCCTATTTGAAGTATTGTTGTTTAACATTCTGCACAAGAGGATCCGTTGATCACCAGGGGCTGCCTTGGTCATGGTAAACAAAGACCAAGAGGGTTAAAGCAAGCCCTCTATATATATATGTGTGTGTGTGTAGGGCGCTGTGAACGATCCTGTAGCTGTTTATGAGTCATGAGCTCCCTTGGGAAAACATTAGTTTATTTATTTTTTCCTCCTCTTTGTGCAGATACTGTCCTGCCCTCGGCTGCTTTAATTTTGATTTATGTTTGGATTTGGTAGTCTTACCACAAACGGCTATAAAAGATGGAGTGTTGTAAGTCATCAAAGTGAGTTGCAAGAAATTTAATAAGGAAGAAAAGGTATTACCAGTATTGTTAACCCTTCGCAAGGACTTCAGATTGTACTAAGTCCCATTCAGATTAAGAGCTCATCATTTCACACACCCTAATATAAACCACCTCTTGTTAATCTGTATAGCAGGGGTCCCCAAACTTTTTCCTGTGAGGGCCACATAACTTTTCCCTTCTCATAATGATCCCAGTATTATTTTAAAAAACTGAAAAATCTTTTTTTTCCCCTCAAGGCTATTTAACTGATCAACAACATTCTCAAATTTCAATTCCCTATTAAAACCTAATTCCGTTTTAATGGGCGCTTTCTTCTTTTATTCCCAATTTTGACTTCCAATGATTCACTTCCTGCTAAAGAGCCCCCTGGTGGTTGAAGAAAAATCCACATATAAGCCACATGGTTCAAAGCTTAGGAAAAAAGTAGTGGCTTATAGTCCGGAAAATACGGTATATGAAAAAAAATCTAAATGCTCTCTGGTATTGTTCAGGGGGCCGGACCAAATGTGGAGGCGGGCCGGATCCGGCCCGCAGGCCGTAGTTTGGGGACCACTGCTGTATAGCCTATGAAATGGTGTTAAATGTTGAAAGGTAAAATAATGCTCTGTTCTACGATACATCAGGCAACTTTTTTGTTCCACTTTTCTAACTATATGTGCTATCAATTAATATGGCTACATTTACAAAACTGCTTGCATTCATATATACTCAAGTATGCCTGTTTAGTTGCTTGTTAACAAAAACAGAGAATTCATCAATCTCGTAGCAGCTTCCTATTGCTGTTGGGAAGATAGAAAAGATTTTTAAAAAAAAGCCTTGATGAAGTTCAAAGGGAACATCGTAAAAGTGAAGAAAGGGAATTTGGTGATCGTTACGTGACACGGTTGTTGATCCAAGACAAACAGGCTTTAGAATTTAATGAACTGAAATCAGCAGAAATGTTCATGCAAAATCATGTCAAGTTTACAGAGCATAGTTCAAAATATATATTTTGGGTGACTGTTTTGGGAACAGAAAGGCCTTGTCGATGTGGAAGTTGGAGGAGATTGGGTAAACAGGTGCGAAATAATAAAAGAACAAATACTCATTTCAACCAAGGTATGTAAAATCTCACGATGAGCCTTGAAGATTGGCTTTTGTCTGTCTACAATTTACGAAAGTCTCACCAAAGTTGGACAGTAACAGGTTGCAACAATATTGAGCGTTCAAGTGGGTCTTAAATCCAACTGTGACATTCAGACTGCAGGGTCAGTTTGGTTTAATCAAAAAGAAAACATGAATCATTAATGGTTTTGATGGTGGCTTAATGGTATGTAGGATATATTTTTGGCACACTTCTGACACCTTCATACCAGTTGAGCATAGTCCAAAACCAAGTCTACCTGAGTGACGTTCCTGACCTTCTACATTCCTTTTATGATACTTTCTTCACATCACACTCCATCCTGTCATTGATTGGTAGGGTTTCCCGTGGCAAATTTACCTGGGTCAGAGGTCTCATACACACCAATTTAAAGACCTCAGAGGCACAACACCACCGAATGTTCTGCATGTGTTCATACAGTGCTCTATCTGTTTGGTACAAATCAAATATTGGTAACTGAAAGCAGTTTAATTAAATCTTTCTAAGTACAAAGTTGGGTCAGGTAACTACGGTTTGTGGCTGTTTTCAGCACTTGCATCAATTTATGAGAGGAGAACTCTTAATACTTCAGCCCAGCAAAACATTTAAATTTCATGATCCCAATTTTCTGAAACATTTTGAGATGGTCACTCCCAGTTCTATCATGACTATCTACCAGTGAACAAACCAAAGTTCACTGGGTAAACTTTACTCACATAAAAGAAGTGAGCTTAGACTTTCAGAATTTGATTTGCCTGGACAGAAACCTGACCTCAACCTGACAGAACAGAGAACAAAGCTTCTCTAAAGGCTTTGTAGAGCAGAGGCTGTTTTACCTTAGCGGGGTGTTGGGCTAACAACCTGTTAAACTCCAAAGATTAGGAATAATATATATATATATATATATATATATATATATATATATATATATATATATATATAAAAATTCCCTTCTCACCCTCCGCGGGTGGTCTGTTTCATCCTCTGAGCTCTGGTCCTCTACCAGAGGCCTGGGAGCTTGAGGGTTCTGCGCAGTATCTTGGCTGTGCCTAGAACTGCACATTTCTGGACTGAGATGTCTGATGTTGTTCCTGGGATCTGTTTGAGCCACTGCTCCAGTTTGGGGGTGACTGCCCCGAGGGCCCCGATGACCACAGGCACCACTGTGGTCTTCACCTTCCAGGTCTTTTCCAGTTCCTCCCTGAGGCCCTGGTACTTCTCCAATTTCTCATGCTCCTTTTTCCTGATGTTGTAGTCACTTGGTATTGCTACATCCACCACAACGGCTTTCCTCTGTTCTTTATCCACCACCACAATGTCCGGTTGGTTCGCCATTACCATCTTGTCTGTCTGGATCTGGAAGTCCCACAGGATCTTAGCTCGGTCATTCTCCACCACTTTTGGGGGTGTTCCCCACTTTGATCTCGGGGCTTCCAGTCCATATTCTGCACAGATGTTCCTGTACACTATGCCCGCCACTTGGTTATGTTGTTCCATGTACGCTTTCCCTGCCAGCATCTTGCACCCTGCTGTTATGTGCTGGACTGTCTCAGGGGCCTCCTTGCACAACCTACACCTTGGGTCTTGTCTGGTGTGGTAGATCTGAGCCTCTATTGCTCTGGTGTTTAGGGCCTGTTCCTGGGCGGCCAGGATGAGTGCCTCTGTGCTGTCCTTGAGTCCAGCTTTCTCCAGCCATTGGTAGGTTTTCCTGACATCAGCCACTTCAGTTATTTGTCGGTGGTACATCCCATGTAGGGGCTTGTCCTCCCATGGTGGTACTTCCAGCACCTTGTCTTCTGTTCCCCATTGCCTGAGACATTCGCTGAGCACATCGTCCGTTGAGGCTTTGTCCTTGATGTATTTATGGATCTTATATATATATATATATTCAGACTGCATTTTATTTGATCCAACTAATCTGACTCTTATAATGAAAATATAATTTCCGTGAGCTTCATAAGCTCCCCTGCAGACATTTGTGTGATATTGTGGTTTCTGCTGTGAAAACAAAGGAAGTAATATCTTTTCTAATGGTATTATTTTCTCAATATTTTTCTCAATATATACCTCAAACAAAGAGTTGCAGAAACAGCAGTCCTGGTGGGTCTTACAGACTGTAAAGCTTTACCCTAACGGGTCAGAAACGGGAAGCAGCCAGATGTTTCTTTGTTTCATGAATTAAGCTATAGATACAATGCGAGCCACTCGGTGAAATCTCCAACTCTGCCCATAAGCTATCTCACGCATGGATGAATTTGTACAGTCTGTTGCTGTGGTATCAAATATCTTGCCCTAAGAAACAGTTGTTCCAGTTTACATTTACAGCAACAGGGACTGAGTGTGGGTTGTCTCATAAAGACAGTCGGGAGCAGAGAGACGTTTTTTTTGTTTTGTTTTTGTTTTCCTCTGCTTGGATTTCCATCTGCAGCAGATAAACAGAGAAACGGCTCAGATGTACTGAACATCACCCATGTCCTCCACCAATTAGTGTGTCCCTGTTTCCCCTATCCACCTCCTTCCTTTCTCCCCCACTGCCTATTCATCTTGTTGATGGCTCACTTGGTGATGGTCTCATATTCAACCAATTCTTTTTTGCATGGAACTGTAGCGAGCCGAAACGGCTGTCTTCCCCCCGGCCTTATTTCCAGTTGGTTAATTAGCTGAAAGACAAGCTGGAAAAACAGTTTGTTTTTATTTCCCCCGTGCAACGGTTTTGATGGAGTCGGACAGCGATGCCGAGCCCCATTTGTTTGGGAGTTATAGGGAATTTGTAACAGCTTTAATTTCTCTTTATGACCGTCCTTGGTCTCTGTTAGTGAGTGTGTGTATTTGTGTATATGTGTGCTGATAGCAGCTCTTGATCCTAAAGCTTTTTTAAATTTATTTTTTACTTCCCCTCCCCAGAAATCCATGCCATTCATTTTTTCTGTGGCTTTATCTGCTTGGACAGGGAAAGATTTTCTCTACATAATGGATTAAAGGTCACATGGCACAATGCAGCACGGCACAACGTCTTATCATCAAAAGGTTTAGGGCACTTTGTGGGGCTTATTTGTTAGGCTTTCCCAGTCACAGAATCATATCCATGGCTTTGAATGACTAAGGAGATGTTTAGATTTCAGTTAAATGGTTGCTGAGCTTTGTCAGCAGTTGTATTCTCCACACGGCCCAGTGATGATACAATCACCGACAAACGATCAGTCCCTCTAAAGCATGTGAGTCTTTAAATGAGATAACAGAATCATTTGCTACGATGAGTTACAAGATGATTTCCACAATAACAAAAATAGATTGTTTGTTGCTACGTTTTGTGGATTACAACCCTTATATTTAGTGCTGGTATTTTACCTGACAAGGTATTCACTGTGCCTTTTTGACAAAGACACTAATATGAACCCCATGCTCGTTTTTTGTTTTCCCCCATGTCTTTACTTCATGCATAAGAACACAATATGTTCTCTCCCCTTCTGCATCTACAAGCCCTGCTCTCTACTCAGATTTTTCTCACAGCTCTGTAGATTAACTACAAAAGGTAGTTTTCAAACAGTGATTTATTAAAAGAGTAGAAGTGATCAAAACCAACCATGATTTGTATCGTTAAAGCTAAAGCCAAAGGCCATTTCCAATGCGCCATGATGACATTTAAATCTTTTGTGACCAATGCCTCAATTTTCTACAGCAGTTCAGCCTAAACAGCCTTATCTTCTCTCTGAGCAATGCACCACACCAGAGAGCTATGTTTGTGTGGAATATCCATAAAAAGGTGTGTTGTGTAGAAACTGTTGCTAATATTGGAGCCCTTTTCAAACGGACATTGGAAAAATGTTTTTTCCCAGTCACCCGAAAGGGAAAATGATCACTAATATTACATTAAGACTACACATCGACAAGCACTTAAAAATGAAGAGTCAATTCAGTTGAGCCTTACAGAGAGAATCCAAGTCAACTATTTACAATCTAATTGATCTGCATTATCAAAGAATAACGTAAAATTCTCTCTGCTATTAAAACGGACTGAAGTTTCTAAGTTTCTGGTTTAAGTTTACTATCCTGCAGGATGCATCCCTGCTCCAACAACACCTGCATCAAATGAACATCTTGTTACCAGGCCTCCGCCAGATTTCACAGCATCCTGAAGAGGTAATTCAATCATTTATCTCAGCTGTGTTGGAGCAGGGATCTATCTAAAATATGTAGTTCAGTAGCTCTAGTGGCCTGGAGTTGGTGATCCCTGATCTTAAAAAAACTCCAGCAGGTTGAATCGAGTCATTGACTCGATTCAACCTGCTGGCTTGAATCCAGCAGGTTTCAATCCAGCAGGTTGAAACCCTGCAGGAGTTTCTACAGGAGGCTAGAAACTAGCCTCCTGTAGTTTCCTGATCTAGGAAAAAAACGCATCTAAATGGATAAACTCTGAGCCAGTTTTCAGGTTTCTTACTTTCCATCTTACGTCTGTAAGATGCATGCAGTTAGTAAAAACTCAAAGGATTGCTTACACCTTGCGCCATTAGTCTCGTTTCTCACTCTCTGAACTCCTGAGTCTCCTCCTCTGACAGGTGGATGACCTCAAGGCCAAGCTGGCTGCTCAGGAAGTGGAACTCAAGCAGAAGAATGAAGATGCTGACAAGCTGATTCAAGTAAGAGCGAGTTGAATACCATTTATAATCATTCAGTGGTGATTTCTTACTTTGCTAGCCAGCAGGACGCATAGGTATAGATCTTTTTTATACCAAGCTTATTATTTCTTACATATAAAGGCATTGCTAGCAATTGCAGTCAGTTGCAGTTTTGACCTGCCTTTCTGTTATCTATAGCCTGTGCCGTTTCACTGCAGACTATATTTACCAAATCTGGCTAATTCTCTGACTAAGCCCTTTGTGCTACCCGCAGGAGGTTGGGATAGAAACAGAGAAGGTCACAAAGGAGAAGGCTGTGGCTGACGAGGAAGAACAAAAGGTGGCGGCCATTGCTGTAGTGGTCAGCGGCAAGCAGAGAGACTGTGAGGAGGACTTGGCCAAGGCTGAGCCCGCTCTGCAAGCAGCTCAGGACGCCCTCAACACGCTCAACAAAGTCAGTTCCTCTCTTATCTCTGCCATATTTGGTTTGTCCCATCACTCTTTATCTGTATCTTAATTTTTCGTTTAATTAAAAAAAAAAAAGATGTTCTTTGATCTTTTTTGTGGACTTGACTAGTGAGAAAAGATTATTAAATCACAGGGTTTAGACGGGCCTTTACTGGAATAATGTTGTCTTTATGTTTCGTCGACATTTTACTTTATCCTTGCATCCCATGCAGGTTTAAGAGCTGGCTGGGGGATTTTCGAAAACACCCTCTGTGTTTAAAAGGTGCTCTCTGTTCAAACAAGCAGAACAGACAGTTCAATCACTGCTCAGCGCTCTCTCCAGATTCCTTAATTAGAATTCTCTGTTGTCGTCTCAAAGTCAGCACAGGTTCTTCTTCCTTTACTCTAATCCCCTCCTTTTTTCACCCCCACTTTTTTCTTTTTTTTGTCCCCTCCGCTCAGAAGACCAGACAGATTGCGCAGTTGCTCAAACTCAATTAAATCACACACGCCCTCTTCTTAACTTTTAAAAATCCCCTCCTCGTTTTCCTCTTCAGAACAACTTGACCGAGCTGAAGTCGTTCGGTTCTCCCGTGGCGGCGGTGACCAACGTCACGGCGGCGGTCATGGTCCTGATGGCAACCGGAGGCAAAGTCCCGAAGGATCGCAGCTGGAAGGCAGCCAAGGTGATGATGGCCAAGGTGGACTCCTTCCTGGACTCTCTGATAAACTTCAACAAGGAAAACATCCCAGAGGCCTGCCTGAAAGCCATCCGGCCTTACCTGCAGGTGAGCCTTCCTGGTGGCTGGTGGGTCGCCAGGCGCTCTGCTCCAACTTCTGCTAATAAATCCTAATTTTAGCAGGCCGTGATTATAATGACAGAGGCACATTATGGCTGTCAAGCATTAAAATGACAGCCAGAGAAAATCAAGGAGTAAATTAAGTGTTGCAAATTTAACAGCTGCCCTGATTATGAGGTTCAATGAAGCAGACACGAGGCATGGCAGTGCAGCAGATAACACACACTTCTGTTTCTTCACAACGCTTATATAAAAACGTTCATCTTTTTCACTTGGCGATGTTACCAAAACATAGCCATGTGAAAAACTTTGGGCATCCTATAACTGGGCTTTACATGCAAAAAACCCTCTAAGATACCTCAAGGCTGAAAGTGAGGAGTCGGGCAAATGTTCTTCAATCTGATGTTGGAAACATATGACTACAAGAAACATCTTGCTAATGCTATTTAAACCAAAAAGAGTCAGACCAGGGATTAGAGGGCATGGTGTCCCAACATTTTCATATCTTCTGTTCAATAAGTTTAATTGTTGTTCACTAGGTTTTGTTTTCTTATCTAAAAAATAATTATCCGTTGAGCTGAATATTAACTTTGTGTCCCAAATTTTTCTCATTTTATTTTAACTTAAGCTTCCATTGTGACTACCTTCAGCTAATGTTAACCTTTTCAAGCAAATTTTACTGGCAGATATCTGTAGGATTATTGAATATTTTATACACCGTATTTGCTCGACATCTGAAGCCCCTTTGGGACGCCCTTTCAATTATCTGACAGCAGCAAAATGTGGCGAATAAAGTCTTAATGAGCACCCCAGTCAGTCTTCCTCCAAAGTCCCAGCTGAATTCTTACCAAGTCAGGTCTTGTAACGTTTAAATGTCACTTTTTACCTCGTTACATATCTGCCCTGTCTCTATTCACTCGCATTAATAGATTCCAGGGTGGCTTACATGTTTTGTTTTTGCTCTTTCCGTTGAGATTAAAAATATTCCGAGCATCAATTTGTTGTGGCACAAATAGACACTGCCAGTCAATACCCGAGCCTCACATTGTTTGTGTGTTTGGCCAAATTGTAATTGTGTGACGTTTTATCGTTTTTGTCAATGTTGCAGTAATGAAAAACAGATCAAAATATCCACCAAGTAAAATACAAGACAATGAGTTGACAAGATAAAATGCTAGACGTGCAATTTGTTGCATATTTAAAGTTTATTATGTAACTTTTCATATAAATGTTATGTTTTTAGTTCTTACACTTCGTCTTGGCATTTTGGTTTTTACAGTTATCTAATTCTGTGCTGTCCAGTAATCCTCCTTTTGCAAACACCTTTTCTACCATCTTTAAAAGGCAAAAATATTATAATGGTGATCTGACCAGCCAGCTTTGATCTGAGTACTTGTGTTCATCATAAATTTGTGAAAGGACCTCTATAGATATGTTAACCTTTTTGTGTGTGTTAGAGATTCGTTCGTTTTGTAATTAGCAAATTACAAATATGACCTTCACAGCACAGCAGGGAGAGCAAGTTATTGGACTGTAAATACATTTCATAAGTGGGGACTTCTAATGCTCAAGAGAAAACCAAGATTCCACAAATAAAGTTGTTTTTTTAATTCAAGCATCTGTATAAAATTACACATGACTTTTCATTAATTAATTTCACAGCCAGGGTTTAGTATGCATGTCATAAGGTTGTAATGTTGGGTCCCCTTCTAATCCAAATAGCTAAGTGTCCATGGACAAGACATTTAGCCTCACATTCCCGCTTATGTCCTCACCATAAGGATATTTCACTAAACTGTTACATGTAATAGATGCAAATAAATCCCCTCTTTAAGCTGCTTCTGCTTGTTTACACATCACCAATGGATCCCGCCATGTTCTACATAGATTACGACACCTTTCCTGAACAGCACCGAATGTTCAGCTGGGTAAACATCAACCACTTTGCATAAAAATGCATATCATATATCTCCTATTCTGTTTGAGGTGTTTTTTTATGCATTAAAGAATATACCAGTATTATTTTTTTATTTATAACCCCCCAACACCAGAGGCATCTGGCTGAAATCCAACGGTGTTCTGTATTAATATACTTCACCAAAGTCTATTAAAGGTGAGAATTAACAAACTTATCAGATGACATAAGGCAAAGTGCTGAGTTGTGTTTTAGCCTCAAGACCTGCGACCGATTGTCTCATTAGCCTTCTGTCAACCCTACATCATACCACTTGGCCTAGAGCGGCTTTACTTTTACCTGAGTCACTACCTATCTTGGTGGCTCGTAGGTGTAATCACAGCGGGTTGACTTCAACCCCCCCTTGCTGCCTCAGGCCTTTTAGATATTGGCCTGAAGGCATCAAGTCCCAGCTTGAAGTGTGAAAGAAACATTATCCCAATTGTAGAAAAAAACAACAACAAAAAACAGCTTCGTGGTTGTGGTTTAAAATCCAAGTAACATCATGGTTTTAAAATAAACTACATCATCCTGTGCAAAATAGAGAAAAGGAATCCTAGTCATGAAAATAAAAGATCTTTTTTTTAACAAAACCCCTTTAATTGATTGTATCTCAGTGATTACACTTTATAACTCATATAAAGTCACTCCAGACTTTAAGCAACAGTGCTGCGCATTATAAATTGATTTTTTTCTGGTTCAGGTTTGGAGGAGAGCATTGCACCACCTGGTCTTCTACTAATAAATTGTAATTCTTATACCAGTTACCCCTATGACGTGGCACCGTGCTTTACCTCGTTCCACTTGACTGTAAGCCTGTCAATTTTGCTGGATGATAAATCGCCCAAATAATTATTGTAAAGAACATCATTGTTTTTGTGAGAACATTTTCAAGTAATGGCATAACAATAGAAGTTTGGCTTCTCAACGATCAATAAACATTCATTTTGTACTTAACACTGGAGCTGGAAGATATTTTAGATATCCAAATCAAATTAAAACATGACAACCAAATAACAATAAATAAAACTGGAAAAAATATGTATTATCAGAAAGAAAATTATCAAGCTCATTTTACTTTTTCAAGCGGTTAATTGCTTATTTCGACATGCTTACTTGATTACAATAAAAGTTAAAGTCCAAGTTTCAGTTATTCTATTTACTTAATATTTCCATTGAGTTTAACTGATTTTATTAATGTATGTCAATATAAGTTCTTTAAGGAGTTATTTTTACCATAAGTGATGGGGTTTAAATACCACCAATAAACTAATGAATAAGTCCTGTTGGATAAAGTTAACAGCTACTTTGATTTGTCTCTAATTTCTCTATAGGAAACAACGCGAGTAAAATATTTTCCCCAGAAACCTACTTTGGTTCCTCCAAATGATTCTTATGTAACAAATGACATGTTTACCAATCCTGACCAAGGTGGAGCGTCGTTTCAAACCCGTTCTTCGCCCATTTTGGTTCCCTCCAGGATCCAGACTTTCAGCCAGACCTGGTGGCCTCCAAGTCTTACGCAGCCGCTGGTTTGTGTTCCTGGGTTCTAAACATTGTCAAGTTCTACGAGGTTTACTGTGAGGTGGAGCCCAAACGCCAAGCTCTACGCAAGGCCAACGCTGAACTGGCTGCTGCGCAGGAGAAGCTAACGGCCATCAAGAGGAAGATCAACGTAAGTTGGATTAATGTCAGGAATAATAAAGTTGATTTTCAACGTTGTGATTGAATTTCTATGGAGTTTAGAGAAACATGTTTTTCCTTATCCCTTTTTTCAGTTCTTTCTGTCCTCTGTGTCTTAAGTTTGACCTCCTTCTTTTTCATTATCTTTTCTTCATTTATTTATTAGACTTTCTCTTCTCCTTCCTTCAATTTCCATTCTTTATTGAATCTTTCCCTTCATATATCCTTACTTCTGACTCAGTGTCCTTACCTATGTCCTTACATTTTTTCTTTTCTTCAACCAACCATTCCTGATGACTTCAATCCCTTCCTACTCTTCATTTCTTAGATTCTGGCTTTCTTTTTTTGTTTTTCTTTTTCATTCCTGTGTTTTTCTTCCATATTTGTCAAGTCTTGGATTCTATTTATAAAGTCTGACTTGTATAGAAATATCTACCATAAATGTTTGGCATCTTTGGAACTTAAAAATGAAAAATTAAACTAAGAACTCTGGTAATTTGAGTCTGAAAAAGTCAAAAGTCCGTTTCAGGACACTGACTTAAAATAGATCTTTTTTTTTAAAGAAAGTTTTGGTATTAATATTGCAAATCATTGCTGTGATGCTTGAAGGTATACTTTTATTTGTGTTTTCCATATCATCACTCCTACAAGTCAATATCCAGTGACAGTCATTAAAAAAAATCTCTCAACTTTAGTTTTGGGCTGACTGAGAGTTGAATAATGACTTGTGAAAGGTAGACAACGGTGCCTGATTTGCGAGACATCAGCGAGGATCAACAACTCCCTCAAACCCCGAAGATATGCAGTATATTAAGAATCTGATGGCGCACGGATAAAATGGAAACAACCACAGGCTGTGTGAGCGGCGGCAGAAAGTCAGGATATGAATTATTTTATCAGCCTTTGAGTGACAGTTGACACACAAGCTCTTCCAGTAATTATACACCGCCAGCTTTCCATCAATACAAAGCTGGTGTAAGTGCTTTAAAAGGCTTTTGCTGTTCATTAATCTAAAACCAAATCCATCACTTCCCCCCTCGCCGTAGAAAAGGCAGCTGTAAATAATTGTTGCTCAGTGGTATTTGACATTCAGCTCATCAGAGGTCCGGAGAGTCTCTCAGCGGAAAGCGAGGCCTGTGACTCTGCGGCAGATGCGGCCGCTTACATCAAAACCCGCGGAGTGCGGCGCGTCGGCTGTTAATAAGATCCAGCATGACTTCTCGCTGTCATTTTTCAGCCTTCAGTCAGATCGCCTGAGCAGAGAGTGGCTTTTGGAGCCAAGGGGAATTAGCAACCCTCAAGCTAATCTACTGAACCTGTGTGCTTCTCTGCCGATTAATCCTGTTTGTCCTTGTTATAATTGCTTCCATATGCCAATAAATCCAACAAAAGAGGAAAAGAGGAAAGTTTTATCCAACTTGTCTCCTCCCTCCCCCATCCAAAGCTACTTTTATAAGCCCTTATGTTTTACTTGACTTCATCAACAAATTAATAAGTGCCTAATATGTTTTCTTCTCTCTCCTATTCTTTGTATGTGTGTGTGCTTTTGTTTTTTTTAAGCACCTTGATGAGAACCTAGCCAAGCTCACGGCAAAGTTTGAGAAAGCCACTGCGGACAAAGTGAAGTGCCAACAGGATGCAGAATCAACGGCTCGCACCATTTCACTGGCCAACCGCCTGGTGAGGAGGACAGCTGCAGGATAACGTAGAGCACAGGCTAACCACGAACACACCAAAAACACAGGCTAACCACAAACACACCAAAAACACAGGCTAACCACAAACACACCAAAAACACAGGCGGTAACTCTTTATTTGAAGGGGTGTGCATAAGACTGACATGACACTGTCATAATCATGACATAACATCTGTCATGAACATAAAGAAGTCTTTATGAATGTTTATGACAGTTGTCATGAAGTGTCATTCGGTAAATAATGACAGTCCATTAAAAGTGCCAACTTTGCATGATTTTGTAAATTATAATTTCATGCAAAGTTGGCATTTTTAATGGACTTTCAATGCAACTTTTAGAGCAACTTTGCATTAAAAGTGTCATTATTTACCGAATATCACTTCATAACTACTGTCATAAACATTCATAAAGACTTCTTTATGTTCATGACAGATGTTATGTCATGTTTATGACAGTGTCATGACAGTCTTATGCACACCCCTTCAAATAAAGTGCTACCACACTGGCTAACCACTAACACACCAAAAACACTGTTTCTTGTTTAATTTACAGACATTGCATATTGTAAAGGTATTCACTCCCCTTGAACTATTTCACATTTCATTCCATTACGACCACAAACCTTGATGTATTTTAAAGGGATTGTAATTGATAGACCAACAAAGTAACAAGTAAAAGAAAAAATATAACTATATATATATATATGTGTGTGTGCGTGTGCGTGCGTGTGTGTGTATTTTATTTTTTTTTACAAATAAAACTCTGAAAGCGTCATACATTTGAATGCATCCCTTGAGTTCTTCTCTGTATCACCAACTTTTCCGATTTTCTCCTGGGACATTTCTCTACCACCTTCACGTATCTAGAGACTAAAATATTTGCGGCTTTTCTTTCTCTCCTTTTTTTCCATTTGGCAACAAAAGCTCCCACTGTGGATGGGCAGCATGTGTGAACACGTATTTCAAGTCTTGTCGCAGGCTTTCAGTTGGACATAGATCTGGACTTGGAGGCGTTTTGCTGGGAGGAGAACCTCTACTCCTCTTTCGAGTGTTTTCCGGATTTCAACTCTATTCCGTCTCGGGTTTCCCTGTATTTAGCTCCATCCCTACTCCTGTCCTTTCACTGTCTTTCCTCCCACTCGTGAAGAAAAGTATCCTCACACCAAGATATTAACACCATGTTTCCCCAAAGGATGATGTGTCCATGGTGACATTTCCCCCCTACGCATGATGTTTTATAAAGACCAGAAACATCAGTCTCACCCTCACCTGACCAGAGGATTCTCTTACATTTTTGTGTGTTTTTAGCATTGGCTTTCTTTTTGCGCTGTTCCATAAAGATGATATTTATGGAGTAAATGATTTACAGTCTTCATGTCTTTCACCTGATTTGTAAATCTCAAACTCCTCCTGCTTGATGACCCTATGTCTCTTGCTCCTCTGTAGGTTTAAGGAAATGGCCGTGTCTTTGTGGATTTACAGTTGTTCAAAGCTTGAGATATTGTTTTATAACCTAACCCACTGTTAAGCTTCCTCACATCTTTACCCCTGACCTGCTTGTTATTCATTCAGTATTTTATTTTTTTTAAAAACATCCCTGAGGGCTTCTCAGGACATGTGTTTAGTAGAAATGCGTGTCTCAGTAAAATACATCAAAGTTTTGTGGTTCTTATGTGATAAAATGTTTCAGTGGTTCTGGAGACTTTTTAAGGTCTTGTACGGCTTTCTGCTCTTCCTGCAGGGTCATATTGTTTTTATAAAAATGTTTATTGTACAAGGGAATGAATGAAACGCTTTACTCTAGTTTTGATCACATTGGAGTTTCTGTTGTGTCATGCTTTGTTTTATTTCTTGTAAATGTAATCATAAAGGCTTACTGACGATGAGAAGTGTGCGCCTCAGAAAATTTCAATATAGTAAAAAAGTCATAGCGTATTTATAGAAAGGAAAAAGTGTGGTAGGAAAATGTACACCAAGCTGGTTCAGTGACCTGGGTGTTTCTTAATCAAATGTTTCTAGACACTGAACTTGGCGTATTCATTATTTGAAAGCCATATTCATTAAAATTACAAGAAAAGAAAACTTGGAACATTTCACTCTATCTAATGAATCTATATAATGTTGAAGTTTAACTTTCTGAAATGAGAATATTGAACATTTCCAATTAAAAACTTTTGGTAACACTTTATTTGAAGGGGGGTGAATAAGACTGTCATGATACTTTCATAAATATGACATAGCACCTGTCATGAACATGAATAAGCCTTCATGAATATTTGACTGTTGTCAAAGCGTCATTCGGTAAATTATGACACTTTTAATACAAAGTTGACATTATTCAAAATGTCTTTGTTATGACAACTTGACATCAACCAAGAAATCATTACTGTTTAAACTTTACCTTTAATAACATAGTTACCTAATTTTTAAAGTGCAATCAGTAATACTTTTATAACAAATGTATATCAGTAATGATTTCTTGATTAATGTCAAGTTGTCAACAAAGACATTTTGAATGTTAACTTTGTATTAAAAGTGTCATAATTTACCGAATGACGCTTCATGACAACAGTCATAAATATTCATGAAGGCTTATTCATGTTAATAACAGGTGTTTATGAAAGTGTCATGTCAGTCTTATTCACCCCCCTTCAAATAAAGTGTTACCAAACTTTTTGAGCTTTACTTGTAACACAGCTTTTCTAACGCCTATTTAAGTCCCTGATACTTTTATTAACATGCAAATGGACCTCATTCTGTCTATGTAGCATGTAGCAGTTCCATGCACCGGTCCATGCAGTGTCTTTTTGTTCACACACTCTTTAAAAACAGAACCTAGCATTAGCACAGAGACGTGAGATAGTGACTCATTCAGCTGCTAAGTCCTTCACTTGTTGACTGAAATCTTGCTTACTGTCTATGCTTAGTTTAAAATGAGGAACTGGTACATTAATCCAGTGTTCTGTGACTGTAATCTTGTGACACACTCTCTGCTTTTATTGTTTTTTGTTTTTAATAGAAGTATACAGTACAATATACAGCAGATCCATGAGATTCTTTTGCCTCTTGATTGGAAGCCTGGCTGAGGGAGGATCTGCCTCAGTAGTTAAGGGCGCTTGTCAAACGTAAAACCCTCTGTAGAGAAAAGGAAAGAATCAAATAGGAAGAATATTTGGAATGGGTGTTGATCAATGAGGATAGTATTTAAAATTTTAATTTAGGTGTAAAATTAAAGTAGAGTATGATTAGACTGAAGGCTGAATGGTGGCACATTTATTAACAGCGCTGCCTTGCAGCGAGGGGGTTTGATTCCCCCGCCTTAGTCATTCTACCAGAGTTTGCGTATTTCCCTCCTGCTTGCTTGGGTTCTCTCCAGGTACTTCTGCTTCATCTTATAGTCCAAAAAAATACTCATTTTTGGACACCCACACAAGGCATCCCAACCATGAAAGAACAACTTACTTTATCCTCTCAAAGCAGAGGAGCAGTGGCTCTGTCGATGACGCAGATTCTCACAAAGAATCTCATTTCCGTCTGATTTGTTGTTTCTCACCTTCACAAACATAATCTTTCTAAGTATTTTTGGTCTAGTTGCTAGTGCAAACTTGAACTTTGACTTTTTATCAAAACACAGAAGCTTATTTTTAAGTCAACAATTATTGATGAAACCGTAGTGCATATTACGTTTTCATCAATATTAAGGAGTCTTGCCGTAATAGAAGCTCCTATTTCTTGCTGAAAAGTTACTTGTAACTTCGTTTCTTCGTATATTTGCTCTAGAAACTAGACCAAAAACACTAGGGAAGATTTTGTGTTTTCTGCAATTCAGTCATGACCCCATATCTCCTCCTCACCATGAATGAGATCTATAATTGCCTCCTGACTTGTAGCTTTAGAATCGGTTCCACTGAACACTTGGCAGGTATTGGAGTCAGAAACACAGGTCTAATCATTCAGACCAGTGACAGCTGAGTGCTTTGCTACAGAACACAATTAGCTTTATAAATGTTAGCCTGGCTTTTCTGGTTCGTCTCAGCTGCTCCGGTGCCTCCTGTCAAAACTAATGGGCTCTGGACGGCTTTAATCAATAAAGATGAATGCTAAATGACTTTTGGAAAATAAATGGATCTTGATGTATTGCTAATATACTCAAGATCATATTCTTTAGTCACATGGCATTTTACTTACAAGGCTTTTACGACTAAAGAGTTCTCAGATAACAGTTTTTGACAGATTAATTCGTAACATGTGAGCTATCAGTTTAACTTTCAAGATATAGTGTACAGTTAAGTTATCCGCTGTCCAGATATGTCAATATGTACGCAAGTGATTCTAAATAATAAATGCCGTCAAAATGTCTTTCTAGGATTATCATTAGTGGAAGGAATACAGAACACAAGTTTGCAATTATAAGCTTTTACACTCAGGTATTTCTAAAGCTGTCAGCTGGCGGGACTTTCTCTCTCGTGGCCGATGGTGTGTACGCTGCACACAGGCAAAGCATTTCCTTAAATCCTGCCATCACCACCCAGCTACCTGTGCATCCACTGCTGACGACAGCGAAACAAAAAGATGAGTGTTGACAGTGTTAGCACGATAATCTAAATTATTCAGAGAAGGCTTTCAAAAGGCCTGACAGGAGCAACAAAAAGCAGGCGAGGTTGTGCTAATCTGCCAGTCAGTCCTGAATATCAATGCAAATGCACCTTGCGAGCGCACATTGTTTCCGCGACGGGTGCCGAGCTCCCGGTATATGCGTAAAAGCGTCCGGCCTCTCGAGGTTGGCAGAGATAAGACATTAGCGTGAGCTGTATTCATCAGCGGAGGGAAATTGGATCACTCCAGCGGTAAAAAGTGGAGGTGTTGGAACACGAGCCTAGATGTTATAAAGGAGATGAAAATCTAATAAAAAAAAGGACTTGGAGGTTGCAAATCATTGTTGTGGTTGGGCGTTCGTGGGTTGGGTGCATCAGCAGCGGCATCCATAGATTAATTTAAGTTTGATTCGACGGAAATCTCTTTAGGGTGAGGAGGTGGGGGGGGGTTTGCTGAGGAAGGAGAAGTTGCAGTGGGAGTGAAAAAGGAAATGCATTTTCTTCTTCTCTCGGCTTGTATTCCAGGTGGGAGGTCTAGCGGCTGAAAATGTTCGGTGGGCGGAAGCGATAGAAAACTTTAGAAGACAGGAGAGGACATTGTGTGGGGATGTTCTCCTCATCACCGCCTTCATTTCCTACCTGGGCTACTTCACCAAACGCTACAGGCGACATCTGATGGAGAACTGCTGGAGGCCTTACCTCAGTCAGCTGAAGGTATGTGGATCACATATACAGATACTATGCAAAACCTTTATCAAAAGTGCACAGCAGCATCAGCAAATACACCTTCATTTTCATTGGGAAATTATATTACTATTATTTCATTAAAAGGAGCAAACTGAAGACCTGGTTCTGGTAAGTGACAGTGTTTTATTTAATTAAACTCACATTTTTAGCACACATGTTAAAACCTGCAACTGGAGCTATTTAGTAAGATTCTACTTTTATTAAAGTAAGTTGAAGAAATGGGCATAAATCAGTTAAACTCCTACAAATAGTGACTATTAAAATGTGCATTGTTCTGCAGCTAAAATGCTCAAGTAGTTTCTTTTTCAGTAAAACAGGGAAGTCAAAAGTCTAAATGTTTACTGTAGACTAGACGTTCAATAAATGCTTATAATATTTTACCCTGCAAGTGTTTTACGTTATTTAGACAGATACAGAGTATCTGTGCATCCTGAAAAAGTCTTAAATTCATGTACCTAAAATTAAGGTCTTAAAATATCTTAAATTCTTCTTACATAGGTCAATCCCACGTCTTAAATGTTGACTATTTAATGTCATATATGCAATTTCCTTTCAGGCAGAAGCTTGAGTCAAGTCCAGACATCTTCCTTACATTCTGACTTGAGGTAGTTGAGGCTACCGCTAACTAGTTGCTAATAAATCCTTGCTTGCTAGCTATCTAACTTTGTGTTGCATAAAAATGTATTGCCAGTTGGCTGGATGACATTTGTTTTCATCGCTGGCTCACTTCTGTAGCCAACTCATACAATGCTAGGTGCATTTTGTCCAAAAATACAAAAAAACCTCGGCACTCTGAGGGTTAAGGCTGTTGAGAGCTGAAAGCACAAACAGGATTCCCGAACCATCCCCTATATTTAGAGTCCTTCTGGTCTTAAATTGCTTTCAAGGTTTCATTAAAAAAGGTATTAAAGTCTTAAATTTGACTTGCTGAAACCTGCAAGACACCTGTGGATAAATTGCTGTTTCTTTCTATGGAATCAGGTTCCCATCCCAGTGACTGCAGACCTGGTACCTCTGACCATGCTCACTGACGACGCCGACATCGCTGCGTGGCAGAACGAGGGCCTGCCGGCTGACGGGATGTCCACGGAGAACGCTACCATTTTAACTTCCTGCCAGCGCTGGCCCCTCATGGTGGACCCCCAGCTACAGGGCATCAAATGGATCAAAAACAGATACGGTGATCAGCTGCGGGTGATCCGCATTGAACAACGAGGGTAAGAGATGTATGGGGACGGAGCTTGGGTTTTTGCAGTAGATGCGGCTCGATTAATTTTTACAGGAATTCCCTCCTTTTTGCCTTGAAAGGTATCTTGATGCAGTGGAGAGAGCGCTGGCAGCTGGTGATGTGGTTCTGATAGAAAATCTGGGAGAAACGTTGGATCCTGTTCTGGGGCCGTTGCTGGGAAGAGAAACCATCAAGAAGGGAAGGTAAGACTTAAAGACGGGCATCTGACTTCACTGATATGTCACCAAATAGAAATGATTGGTGAGATCGGCTCGCTGTGATTGTATAGCAGGTTGATGTTTACTTTGATATCTGTCAAAATGAAACTAATTCAGCTTTTCAACGGATTATTTTAACCTGAGGAGTGAGAAATGTTTTCTACTTTCATACAAATACAATCTTAAATATCTATGAATTTTTTTCTAAATTGTTGAACACTTTGATTAACTGTTTGAGTCTAATAAAGTACACAAGAGTTTGGTTTCTAAGCAGAAAGTGAATAAATTTTCTCAGTTCATTTTAATGCAGTGACTTTTTGATGCTGTCTATATCCTGAAATCCTCCACAAACAAACATTTCAGGTTTATAAAGGTCGGAGACAAGGAGTGCGAGTACAGCCCCAATTTTCGTCTCATCCTGCACACCAAGCTGGCCAACCCTCATTACCAGCCGGAGCTGCAGGCGCAGTGCACCCTGATAAATTTTACAGTGACCAGAGACGGACTGGAGGACCAGCTGCTGGCGGCAGTGGTCAGCATGGAGAGACCCGACCTGGAGCAGCTGAAGGTAAGAAGAGGCAGACGAGGAATAATATCTGAATCTGTTGGACAACAAGGATGTTTTTTTCATAAATGTCAAAAGATGTAAGCGTGAATCTGAGCAGACCTGAAAGGAGAACATGGCCCACTAGTCGACTTTCATCAGAGGATAAACAACGATTCGCGTTATACTGCTTGAGTTTTACGCCTAACGTCTCCTCTGAGCAGGTGTAATTAAAAGAAACAGACAGAGAAGTGCGAGGCCTCCACAAAATGGGCTTAGCACTCCCGCTTGTCATTATCCATCTTTAACGCAACGTGTCAGCGAGAAAACGTCTGTCTCGAAACATCACAGGAGGCTGTGAGTCTGGGCTCTTTGATTCAAAGACAATCAGCCAGCGCCTTTGATTAACGCCTGGTGGATGTCTGATAATTATGAGGCCTACTTGGGGAAACTGCTCAGCCGGATGCATATGTGTGTGTGTGCGCTTGTGTGTGCGTGTGTATTAGCGTGGGAGTGCATGCATTGTATTGTGTGCATAAAAAGTTGTGTGTGCTAGCATGGCTTGTACATGAATATGGAGTTAACCAAAAATTAGATCCACTTTAAACGTGCAAAGCGTTCCTATATTAGAAGCATATTATGATTATTATTTTTCATGTATTGCATCCACTTTTAAAGGAATTTCACAGTTTTAGCTACTGATACATGCAAACATTAAAACTAAAGCAGCAACAGATTTAATATTAGAGCTGCAACAATACATTCACTCAAGACATGCTAGTGTATCTACAACATAATGTATAGCAACTACTCCCTGATTGTTCATGTCAAATCAACAGGCAGGAGAACACAAATGGGTGTTAAAAACATACTTCAATGCTAAAACAGAAACTAAAACTGATTTTTGGGATGAATAAAGCAAAATAGAATAATTATTTAAGGTTCCTTTGAAATAAATTACATCAACTCTATCGGGATTATGTGGTCTGCACTTAAAAGTCTCATTTGTGCCTGGAAACCAACCAATCTAAATGAACTATGACAATTTAGCCAAGAAGAGTGCTCATATATCATCACCACAAGCTTATTGACAGCCACAAAAACCATGCTGTTCAAGTGAAACTTTCCTACAAATATTTGTGTTGTAGTATGGATACACGTGAAATAGTTTTAACTATGTGAACTGTAAGGAAAAACAGCTATGTCTTACTGTGATTTTATTGACAGAGTAAAGGCAGTTTAATCTCTTCATCAGTGTCAAAAAGAAGAAAACGCAGATCATTTTAACTGTCGGCATAAAATGATCTGTAAATCTTCTGGAAACGTAGGTGTTTGGGGGTGTTTGGGATCAAATCCAAAATGTTTTCTTCATTCAACTCATACAATTTGACACTCGCATGGCAATAAAATTTCTTTACCAGAGTCAGCTGATCAAAGAGAGACAGGAAGAAAAAAAAAAAGACGACAACTCCACATCAAATACATTTCATATCCTGATGCAGCAGATTGCTCGATTCCACACCATCGATCCCAGTATACATTTTTGGAATGGGAGAAATTTAAAAGCAAAGTCTTTACTTTAAACATGTCGCAGGGCTTGATTTTTGAACAAATCTCTCTTATTACCATGTGTTTCAGTTTGCCAGGGTCGGACAGGAGCTTTAATACGTAGCAACATCCAATCCCACTTCACAACTTTTTCAAGTGTCTGACGTCCTAACTTAGTGACTCGGTGGTGCAGCTGTGGTGGGTCGGTTTTTATCTCCTGGTTCTTATAAAACTGTCCCAGAACTTTGATTCATTGTGACTTTTAAAAGGAACTGCTGACGGTGAGGGGGGTAATTATGTTATTCAACTCTGATAATGAGTGTGACAAACTCTGCACACTGTGTACTATAGACCACATTTCTGGGCAACTTTTAAAAAATAAAATAAAATAATGAGCACCACGTAGTTATGATATACACAGTATGTGCCACTGTGTGAATGTAAATGGTGGTAATTAAAGGAAAACTCTCTTGATCAAAGCGCCAGTGCCTAACGATGCCTCCATGCCTTCTTATCCGCAATCTGCTCGTTTCATGCGAGTTGTTTGAAAATGGATTGGCCAATGGCGCTACTGTATCACAGCAATTAGTCAACACATTGACACACTTTCGGTGTCCCTAAAATGTGGCCCTTGTTAGTTGAATGGGAAGTCAGAAATCCCCTCCTTACTCGGAACACGTCTGGCTGCCGGCGGTGTCGCGTAGAGATTAGAGTGGAAGAAATCACAGGAACCTTGTTAGCGGGCCAGGCAGATTTACTCGAAGAAAATCCGCTTTTGCATATTGATGTTTTTTTCTTTTTTCTTTTTTCTGGAGTCGCCCTTGTTTTTATCTGGACTTCCTGGGCAGTTCTTTGTCCGGACCCGTCGCTGTCGGGTCACCGTCCATGGTCAAATCCTCATTCTTGACGAAGGGGAGAGACGAAGAGTTAGTAGGGAGAAATGGCAGAATGCCAGAGATATTTTCAGCCTTGTGTCCTCTCAGCAAAATATCCAATGGAGTGAAATGTGATTTAATGACGCTTGTTTAATTAGCATTTCTCTCTGATCAGATGATACAGAAAAAAAAAAAACAAGATCTGGAACTCGCTTATCATTTTAATTAACGCTGAAACTTTGAGGGGGTGTCGGGATGTCTGTGCACTCCCAGGCCTCCTTATATCTGAACACGGCTCGTACAATGAAGCTCTGAATGGCTTTTTGTTGTCTGTAAACAACCCAGAGTGATAACAATCAGCACAATGATAGAGGAGGGCAAATTGCCTGTACCTGTTTATATTCCTCCAATATCTCTGTGCTATAATACCTTTAATGAGGTTAGCGTTGCTACTCAGGCATAAGATGATTGCTAGGCGAAGGAACTACTTTTTAATCGAGCCAAATAAGGTACGACAGGCTTAAAATGTCAAGATGCCTTTTTTCTTTGGATCTGCACAAGGCCGATGTTTGGAGGGAGGATTGTGTCTACAACCTTTTTCCACCAGAGTTACCCCCATCTTTTTTTTTTGTCACAGTGAACTTGTGCATGCTGTGTCGCGTGTTTGCACCAGACTAGCTTTTCCACAAACCTCCTTCGTTAATGAGAGAAGTGTAATGCTCCGCTTCCTAAATTACCTTAACAGGGCCGCATCGTGGCACCCAGTAATCATTTGCCAAAAGAAATGATAGATGTAATATCTCATTTTAATACCAATTAGGGTGTTCTGCTGACTGGTTAATTGTTTGTTTTTCCCCAAGCTGGGGTAATTACAAGTACAATGTGCCAGAGGAAAGCTAATCGTTAAAAACTGACTCATTACTGCATCCAGTTGGGAATGTTTTCATGCCGAAAGCTTTTCCCCCTGAAGAGCAGTGAATGCAAGCATGTAGAAGGTCACAGTTGACTCCGTCCACCACATAAATAGAAGCCCAATGTGATCATTTCTGACTCCTGCAGAAACATACTCAGCATTCAAAAATAATACCAAAACCCAGAGGCTATTACAGCACCTTTCAACTCCAACCTGGTTATTAACAGATTTAGAGCATGCAATATTAACAACCCAGAGGCACAATCAATTTTTAAAAAGTGAAATGAATTTGCTTTCATGCAAGTAAAATGAAATATTGTTGCAAAGATGGATCTCTTAATTCAACTCCTCCTTCTGTGATATAATTGGAGGGGAGGAAAAAGATGTAATATTCTCTAGTGATTTTTCTAAAGTTTGCTCATTTAAAAATAAATGTAACGTCTTACTTGTAATGATAGTTCAGTATTAATGAAAAACCAAGAAATGTGAATGATGTAAAAAATTTAAATAAATGAATAGTGGGTGCAAGTCCATCCCAGTTTTCAGTGTTCTTGAAGAATAAGCAGATGTTTCTCATTCAAGGTTTTATAGGGCTTAGCTCCGCCCTCTAATCACCGCAATGCAACAGTCATCCTTTCCCTCACTGTATTACAGGTCAGGCACCACCAGGGTAAATGGTGTTTCCACCTACGAGTTTGATAAGAATATGTCGAGATTTGGGTCATGTTCAGTATTTCTCTTCTTCCAGCCGTGGAAGATGGAGTTCATGCCAAGTCGATTATTTTTGGTAACATTTTGACCACAGGATTTTCCTCCTTTGAATCAGTTAGAGGTGCACTGGCATATCTAACATAAGACACAACCCCACTGACAAAAAATCTTAGCAAGGAACACTATCATTTGAGGTGGCTCAGAAGACTTAAGTTCTGATTGTGATCAGCAGAGCGATAAAAGGTCTTGGGGGCTGAGTTTCACTTAGACGTTTCGGTACTAATCACTTAAAAATGCTGCTATCGGAAACCTGACCTGATATCTCGAATCAGAGTGGGACATCTTTAGTAATGTATTAATTTTTATTTTCTATGTAGTTTTGGACATTCAGGAGTACATTTGACTGCACTGTTATATGTAGAAATATTGGAACCATTTGATGAGAATCTAGCTCTCCCCAAACTGTCTCCCTCCTTATAATGAAAGAACCGTAATTCAAAGGTGGCAGAAGAAGGTTTTAAGGGAAACGTCAGCAAAGTCATTATTAAAAGCAGAAACATGAAGTGTCTATATGCTGAAATGAAGGAAAAAGCAGGATGAAACAACGAAATACTTTGCCCCGTCGACTTTGTTCTCACAACGCCACTCAAACATAATTCTTTGAGAAAAAGTTTAAGTTTCTCCCCTGACACTATTGTGTTTTTAAGCAAGAACAAAGAGAAAAGACTGTCGGAGTCGAGGCTGTTTTTAGACGGCATGGTATGTTAATCCATATGATGTGAAATTCTATGTCCACCTCCTGCCCGGCGCCTGTAGTGGTCCATAATTAAAAACCTTGTGTTTTGCAAGAGATTAGTCACTATCGACGTGGGTGGGTGCGTGGTTGTTTGGGTAGTTCCCCATCAAAGCTCCCTTCCCTCCTGTTTGAATCGATGGCTTCCCCACGCTGAGGTCGGCTGGCAGGAGTTAGAGGTGGGCAACCAGACGAAAGCGAGTTAATCCATCTCCGAGCTCTGCCTTCATGTGTCCTTACGGCAATGCAAAGCGCATCGACCGCTTCTGCCTTTGAGGCGCCCTTCAGTATAAATGTCCCGGTATTGACCCAGCATGTGTACAATTCCTCACATTCAAATGAGAAACCCGCTAACATGTCGAAGCTTTTTACACCAAGTATTTCCTCCTTTCTTAGTCCGACTTGACGAAGCAGCAGAATGGTTTTAAGATCACCCTGAAGACGCTGGAGGACAACCTGCTCTCCCGTTTGTCCTCGGCTTCCGGAAACTTCCTTGGGGACACGGAGCTCGTGGAAAATTTGGAGACAACCAAACGCACCGCTGCCGAGATAGAACAGAAGGTTTGATATGTCTGTATATATTAGTGAAATATGTTGCTGATAGATTTACAATCTGATGCTTAGTTCCATTGAGCCCTCTTTGTTAGGAATCTTTACATTTCTTTTCTTGACATTATGTGTCCAGTCCACCCAGTAAAACATCCACAAATCCATCAGATTAGGGGGACATTTCTTGTCCACAGCTCTCTTAGATGAACTCATGCTTCTCTGACTTGCAATTACAACACTTTAACTTTAGTCACATAAATGATTTCTTTTGTTTATTTTAATCTTTACATGCAATCACTGTAATGTCGACAAATCAACTCCCTCTTCATTCTTAGCTCTCCAGCTGACAAATTGACATTTTAGGCCAAAACGAACATTTTCTGGAAGTATTCATAACTTTATCTGCCTTGACAAAAACCTCAATTTGACCTAAAGAAAAGCAATCCAAGGCTTTGTCCTGCCACCTCCATGTTCGCTTATGGATGTTGTGTTTTTTTTGTTTTAGGAATATATGGTGTAGCTTTTACGCAAGACATTTGAAAACTGTAGGGCAAAAATTCATGTTTGTTTTCATCAGACCATTGTTTTCTTTGGAATAAAGCAATTCTGTCTTGAAATCCCATTATGGAGAATACAGAAACTTGTACAACATGAGCAAGGCAACCAGCACTTGTTGGAAATTGCCGCAGCTCTTTCAATATTGCTATTGGCCTCTTAGGAGCTTTCTTGGCAAGCAATAGATTTTGTAGCTACTTTTCCACCATAATGCAACAGTAATAGTATTTTTTTGTTACCAAGTTCAGTTCCAAAATAATGCAGTAGTTTGGCTGCACGTTTTCAAAAAGTACAGTAGGTGAACATATCTGAAGAAAACAAGGAATAAGCATGATGAGAGGCTAATAAAAATCTCCCCAACCGATAATCAAATTGGTTGCTAAACAATGACAACATCATAAAATGATCTTCAAAACTCACAAACAACTGAAGAAGAACCTGTGGACACAGTATGAAAGCACACACAGGAGTCAGGTATCAAATAATCAGACCAGTGTTCAGGGACCAGCAACTGGAAGAGCTGACCTTTACAGCCACATTTCTCTGCCTTTGAAGAAGTCAGCAGTCATATAGTTCATAATCCCTCAGTAAAATTAGCTGCCAAATGATACCATGAACATGATCAGTTTTGATGGGGATGATCTAAAAATCTTTTTTCCAGACTGTCTTCACACTAAACCAGTCCCGTTTGTTTTACATCTCTTCATTATCGCCGCTCTTTTATCCAGAGCTGTTTTCCCTAATGTCTTTGAGCATAATTGGGGGAAAAAAATATTGCTTCTTGCTGTTTTGCTCCTTACAAAGTAACACTGTGACTCTAACAAGCTAATAAAAGGAAGGGGCGACTGTTTTCCGCCATTTCTAAACCCATTATGGTGTATGCTTTGCAAGACAGAAGAGCCCATCGTACTGCTGAGATTTTATGTTGTCCATCCTTCTCCTCAACTCTGAACCAGGCTCTAACAGCAAGATTGCATTTCGCACCATCTGTGGTACTCTAGCCTCGTAGCCTAAGTAGCACTTTAAAAATAATAACAATACATTCCTTCAGTTTCCACACTATGACTTTCTAAACAGGCGAATTAATGTATAGGATCTAAATTCTTGTCCATACTCCCCCCCAAAAAATAAAATAAACACAGTTCTTTCTATCTAGTCCACCCAGTGCTACATGTAAAAAAAAATCATCGTACCACTTCAAAGTTCTAACCAATTACATAAAAGCTTTAGGACACCACACGTGAAGAACGTTCTGCTCAGAATATGTCAAGAACAAGCAGCAAGGATTCCTACAGGAGCTTCCAGAGCAGAATGATGTCGCTGTACTGTTGCATCCTTAGGAAAAGGAACCAATTTCTTTCTTCTTGCAATGAAGGTAGTAGGGAGAAAACACTGCTCCTTCCAGAACTTTCTCTGACATCTTATTAAAGGTGTAAATAAAATAATGGTGTCAGGGTAATTTCATTTAATGGAATGACAAGGCATTGACTTGGTCTTAAGGAAACTTAAGAGCTAGGAGACTTTTTTTTGTTGTTGTGATCTGGGACTACATAGAAAATTAAATTGGCTTGAAACTACAAGACAGTTGTGGTTTCTTCCCAGTATAATGAAAAAAGAAAAAAGAAACACTGACAGGAACAAATGTTGCATCACTGAAATACAAAAGTTTACTCCGCTTCTACCAGAGCTAGAGAAATTGATGAGTCACATCTGAGCAGGTGGTTTTAATCAGCCCACAGGCTGAGATAATGTAAAACTCACATGGGAACTTGGGGGGAGGGGGAGGAAAAAGAAAAAGAGCAGCAAACTTCAGTTTCTTTAGAAATTTTGGACTTTTTAAATCTGCTTACTTAGCATTCTATCCCACTGATGAGAGCATTTTTAGTTTGAGTTGTTTTAAATCTCTAAAGCTGGCTAAGATAGACATAGGTCAAACTAGTTTAACTTCCGACACATTTTCCATCAAGCTCACAGGGATATGTCTTCTTCCTACTGAAAACTATTTATAAAAATAACTTTCCAGAACTTCACCTCAAGAATTGCAAACAAACCCTTTGATGATCTGTCTGTTTATGCATCAAGGTTACTGCAGTTTATTATTTTTCTTCTTGAATATTTTCCACTAATAAACGTTTGTTTTGCACTTGAATTGTGCAGGGCAAATCTAAGATTACACATGGAGAAATTATTAAATGATTCATCTTGGTCTCTTTTATTTTTATATCACAAAAGCTTGGCATTCGAAAAAAGGTTTTGTAGTCGTTTAAGAGCGACCTTATATCATTACCTCTTAGTAAAAGATTAAAGGCTCACAGTAAAAGTTAACAGACTCACAATTCACTGTAAGATTCTTCTCTCTTTTCCCTCCTAATTGGCCAACTAACTTGAGGCTAGTGTCAGCACAAATAACTTGTCAGAACTGCAAGCTTGAAATTTTCTAGTGTGGACTTACTCTACGTTAACACACAATGTAAAAACCCCTCACTCCTAGGTCAGTAGGTCATTTTGTCATCTAGTGTCTGAAATATCTATGCTGCAGAAAGTTTGTCCCAGTATAGGGCTAATAGCCTGTGCTCCCCCCATCTTCGTCTTGTAATAATTTAAATAAGTATTAGGTAGTTAAAAATTAACTTTTTGTGAAGTTTATTACTACGTCCCACCTAAACAAAAGTTTCAGTTCAGAAATTCTTATTTCCCCAGAGGTTGTACCTTCGAGTAAATGCTGAATCATCTGCATGCAGAGCCATTCCCTCTGGGTTTGCTCTCTTTGAGTTACTGCCCCCAAGTTTCTCTTTTCATTGTCCGAAGATCGGATCACCTCAGCTTTGTTTTTCGTCTCTGCTAGATGTTTACTGATGTCGCCAACATTTTCTTAGAGCACGCTTGGAAGAAGAAAAAAAAAAACTACTTGTGATGCTCTTAGTGTGCCTGTGAGAAAATGATCACTGCTTATGCAGATGTTCATTTCTAAGCGTAATTGCACATTCAGTGGCTGAGAAAAATCTCGACGTAATGCACGCATTCCATGCGATGTGAGCCGGTCCGTTCAAATCTGCTCTTCACCCGAGGTTGAATTTTTGTCGCTCTGCACAAGTCAGTGGGTGCACTTCTTCATTTTTCTGCAGACTGTCTCTTTGTGTTTAAGCTGTGATATCTTTACTGCAGGTGAAGGAAGCCAAGGTGACAGAGGCCAAAATCAATGAGGCTCGGGAGCACTACCGGCCAGCAGCGGCGCGGGCTTCCTTATTGTACTTCATAATGAACGATCTCAATAAAATCCACCCCATGTACCAGTTCTCACTCAAGGTAGCCTCTCTATTGACCCACTATGTTTCCTACCCACCTCAAGGGCTCCCAGAGAGGCCCGTCTTTACACTCCCCGCTTCTCTTCTCTCTTCCTCCTGCTTCCATTTGCTCATCATGTTTTATGCTCTTTGGCCTGCTTTTATTGTGTTTGTGGCTCCCTAATGTGGTTATGTAGAGCGTAATGTCTCTCATATTGTCAGCCAGCGAGCCTGAGAGAAGGTAGCCTGAGATATGGTTTGCAATCACTCCCGACTCTTCAGGTAGCTGCCTCCGCACAACTTATTTCCCAGCGTAATCAAATGAAAACACATTCAGTTTTTATACCTTTGACCTTACATGAAATAATGCACGTTATAAGATTTTTTTTTTATGTACACGGGTTTAAAGAAAAGTAGGAATCTGATGAACTGAAATTGTACCATTGTATTCTGAAATAAGGCCAATCATTTCACAATACATCAGTTTGTTTGTTTTTTCTTCGACAAGTGAGTAAATAGTGCAATTCTTGGCAGAAATAAGGAATTACTGGTCTTGGAGAATAATCCTCTTGTAGCAAAAAGCAGATAAAACAGAAAACAACTATAACAACTAGTTGAAAAATCTTGCTTCTTAATAAGTACTATTAAAAATGTACTTTTTTAGCTTTGTCATGTTATGTCATTCCATCATCAAAAACATACCTGGAGTGTTGCTTTGACTCACTCATGCATGTTTGAGGAATCCTTGGCAGCCATTTGGTTGTGCTTTAACACCTGTTTATGCAAAGCTCTGCCCGTTTCCACAAAGCTCCGCTTTGGAGCCTCAGGCCCCAACATAGCACCTGCACCCACATGCTAAAGAGGGAATGTTATAAAGGGTCAATTTCAGATTCAGCTCTGATGTAAAATCAAATCTCTTTGAAGTCATGTTTGATATACACATTTTCAAAATACAAGGTTACTTGATTGTGCTATAAAATGGCACTGTGTGCCAGAAACACACATAGTTCAGGTCATATTCTGGATACATCACTCAATCATTTAATCAGTGCATAGCTCCTTCTCTATCAGTGTACAGTTCTGATAGCTATGCACTGTAAACCTTCTGTGACGGATGTGATGATGGTTCTAGTTTTTTTTATTGTTTATATCCAGGTACCTTCCTGTAGTGGTTCACAAAAACCTTATAATCTGAATTTCGTGTTCAAGTTTAGCCCTCTTTTTTCTTACTGTGCTTAGTGCATTACATTAGAAACAAGTAACGAAGAAACATCCAGAAAATCCTAGTTTGCATCAACTTGCCCGTTTTTAGTTCCTCCACTGGGGCAAAATCCCCTTGAGCAGCAGCGACTCTGAACTCGTCTCCCATCATGTACTTCTTGTGGCTCTCGGCTGTTGACTTTCACCTGCTGCTACGCCTGAGGATGGTGCGGCTGACGAGAGGCATGGGTGCAGGCTATTCAATGAATCCTTCAGCTGAAATATTCTGCCATTAACCCTAACTGCATTGCCAAGCAGTGGAATGCATCTGTTCTGTCTCATAGCATGTTAAGCAAGTCAGATTAGGGTTCCACCTAAAATCGAGTTTCACAAAGTGCTGGACATCCCTAAGGGGGTAAAGTTTTAAGGTATTTCTTACTAACCCTAAATAAAATACTTTGATTTCTGACTTGACTGAGCATCATTCAGAAGTTATGGTCTCATACATTTCATTTGTATTTATCAAATTGTCAGCTGCATTGTTTATTTTTTCTACACAGCGACTCATTCAACAAAATTCATGTCAAATTTAATGAAACCCTTCTGAAGGCCCATTTTGCGCTGGAAGTCCTCTTGCAGAGATGTCTCTTTTTGTTGTGTATTGACATGTCTCTTCAGTGGTCTTACAAGAACACAGATGCCGATTTGTAGCCCTCTTGAGGACAAAATTACCACCATAAAACGAATCCTTCCACACCCATTAAAGTGCATACAAACATTTTAATTTCTCTCCTTTAAACATGATGTAAGCCAACTCTGAAATAGCTTTTCAAACTGTTTCAGCGTCTTTCTGATGTAAAACTGACTGTGTTCTCCCTGCTTCCGTGCGTCTTCAGGCGTTCGGTGTGGTCTTCCAGAAAGCGATTCTGAAGGCCGACCCGGATGAGACTCTCAGGCAGCGGGTGTCCAATCTAATTGACAGCATCACCTTCTCAGCGTTTCAGTACACCACTAGAGGCCTGTTTGAGTGTGACAAGCTCACGTACACGGCTCAGCTCGTCTTCCAGGTAGGAAGGGGAACTGCTTTCATCTTCTGCACGGTTTGTTTCAAAACCACGCATGCCGTAGAATCAGCGGCTCTTGAGACTGTGAGCCCTGTCTGAATCTAATCAAGCAGAAAGAAGTTGCGGTTTGTGTGGGAAATCCAACATTGGCCTCATGTTTGTTGGGTCCCCAGATACTCCTGATGAATAATGAAATAAGCCCCACAGAGCTGGACTTCCTGCTGAGATATCCTGTCCAACCAGGTGTAACTTCACCAGTGGATTTCCTATCGAGCCACTGCTGGGGAGGGATCAAGGTACGGAAAAAGGGATGAAAAAGCTACCCCATTAAAACTTTTGAACAACAGAGTTAAAGTTATGTTTTGAAATGCAAAGTGGCACCATCAAATATTTTGTTTTGTCAGTTCATGAGCAAAAGATAAAAGGAAATGCCACAACTTAAATGAGTTTGTGGGTGGATGCATATGCTAACATTTTTTATGCAATTTGTTAAAACGATAAACTAGGGAAAAAAGCTCCATATGTAACTCATGGATGACTCTCCTGAAATGAGTCATTACTTAAAGAACCGTTTTTGAGTTTGCTTGTAACCTCCTGCATGAGTTGTCTTGTGTAGTTTTTAGTAGGCCAGACACTCCTTGGAAACTTCTCTCCTGATCTATGTTTTCTTCCATTTGTGGATAATGACTCCAACGGTGGTTCACTGAAGTCCCAAAGTGCTGATTCTAATGGTCTGGCAGTAATCAGGTCAGGATGTGACAAGTGAAATTGAACTAAGCTTTTAGGATTAATCACCGTTAATTTTCCTCTCCATGGGCTGCCACCTCATCGTGGTGGAGTTGAGAGTCCCAATGATCCTAGGAACTAGGTTGTCGGGGGCCTTATGCCCCTGGTAGTTTCATACATAAGACACACAGGCCCTTAGTGAGAGATCAGACAGACTGCAGTCTAAAGACTTCTCCTGATAAAGAACAGAAATGGAAACTGTTCTCTCTTCCTATGCACTCGTCAGTAATGGGAGGTGGCAACGGGGTTGGGTGCTATGTGGAATGGGGATGGTTAGAGGAATGGACCTTGGCCACAGGAGCTGGCTCTTAGAATGTTAAATGTCACCTCAAGGTCTTGTTCACAAATGAAGGAAAAACGGGGTGGGGGAAGTGTGGACTGGTGCTGCTTCTCATGTGAATGCTTTACCAGTCCACCATGGTGAAGAAAGAGCTGACCGATTGTTCTATCCCCATCTATGGTCACGAGCTTTGGGTAGTGGTCAAAAGAAAGAGATTGCGGATGCAAGCAGCCACAATGAGTTTCCTCTTCAGGGTGTCTGGGTTCTTCGTCCCTTGGCGATGGGGTGAAAAGTTTGGTCATCCAGTTTAGAGTTAAGCTGCTACTTCTCCACACTGGGAGGAGCCAGTCAAGGTGGCTCAGGCATCTGGATGCATGGACTTAGGCACCGGTGAGGTGTTCCGGTGCCTCCGGGATACCTCACGTTCCGAACACGTCCCTCCAGGAGGCGGCCCAGAGGAAGACCCAAGGTACGGTGGAGGTCCTAGGAAGGCCTTGGGATTCTCCTAAAGGAGCTGGACCAAGTGGCTAGGGAGAGGGAAGTTTGGGCTTCTTTGCTTAGGCTGCTGACCCTGAAACCCGACCCCAGACTAATTGAAAGATTGTGAATGACTGTAAGGAATTTTTGATTTTGCAAAGGAAGGAATTTCATTTTTCCAAATAGGTTGGTTTAGATGGCTTTTTTCTCTCATTACATGAGAACTAAAATAAAATATAGAATACTGTATAGATCCAAACATTTTCCCTGCACAGTATCTGAAATTACCCTCAACATCTTTTGACTTACAGTTTGTGGAATTGCTTCATGTGATGCAATCTGTGTGCTCTTCCAGCAACAACTCTCTGAGAATAGACAGCTCATAAAGACGCCTGCAGATTTATAACATATACCCTAGTTTCACCTGGATCTCTCTCCTGATAGCATGTGATGCCGCATAGAGCTGCTCTACATGTGACGCCGAAGCATCATAACAGCGAACAAAGCAGTTACAGCTTCTCCTGAAGAAAAAGCTGTCTTCCTACGCACCGTTTCCTTCTCTTGTCAAATCAGTTTAGCAGCAAACCGAAGCCTAACAGCAGTAAGTCTGTCTGTTCGCTTCTTCTGTTCATAAATGTTTCAGCCTGTTCCGCCTACAATATTAACTTAACCTAAACCCCTGCGCGGGTTCTGAGAGAGCCCATCCTCGCTGCACTCGGCGCACTGCAGATGTTTAAGGTCCCGGCTAATCAAATTCTGTCACTTGATTTTCTTATCGCAGCGGGAAACATAATCAGTCGGAAAGCTTTAAAGGACGATAAGATCCTCTGATTGCTCGGCTCTCTTGACGGAATTACCAGAGGAGGAATCCCTCGGGACTGAGTGCGTTCTTTCTGAGCAGGACTAAGAGGTTGCCACCCACCTGGGATAATTAAACAAGTGAAGTCAGAGTGAAGAACTGTTTGCTGAGAGCCACCTTGTCTCATCTCCCTTCACCTCACCAACTCTGACGGCGTGGAGTTCTTTTATTTCTTGACACCTTGTCTTCTTTGCGCATTGGGGGTGGGTGGGGATGATTTCAGTAGCCTCCTGGTAGTTTATGCAGTGTGAAACATGGCATACATTCTTGCTATGTGTGTGTGTGCTTGTCATAAAGTGACTACCTGCTCAAGGCAGCACTGTGACACTGCTGTTTCCCACAGATGAGATAAGATGTCTGTCAACTAGGGGCTCACAATGGAACCCCACTGTTTGTGCTGTGGATGCATATTTAGACTTCCTTTACCCCCATGCTGTTACAAAAGCGACTGTGTTTACTCAGCGTTTTCTTTTGAATAAATGTTATTTAAATAAGCACGAGAGAAAGATAAGCAATCGGGGTTTTTTTTCCTCCTCCTCTATTTAAATTTTTGCAAACAAAGTTAGTGCTTTTGCTGAGAAATCTTTCCGAAGTGGTCAAAAACTTTCATGTTGATGAGCAGAACTTTTGCAATTTAAATCCTGTTTTCTTTTCTCTCTCTCAAATACGACAGTCCCTGTGCTCCATGGATGAGTTCCAACACCTGGACAGAGACATCCAGGGTTCACCCAAACGCTGGAAGAAATTTGTCGAGTCCGAGTGTCCGGAGAAAGAGAAATTCCCGCAGGACTGGAAGAGCAAAACCTCTCTCCAGAGGCTTTGCATGATGAGGACCCTGAGGCCCGACCGCATGACGTACGCTGTCAGGTGAGCAGTGGGATCATTGTTTGACCTTTGTTCTCTGGTCTTTGAAGGATCTCTCTGACCTGTTGTTGAAAGGGAAAAGGTTAAAGATAAAACCTTTGGCTTTTGTGAGGAGTTATCAGGGTGCATGTTTTCATTTTTTATATGTAGTAATTGCAGCTTCAAGCTACTTGCTACCCTAAACTGTTTGATTTTCCTCATGCATACCCTTTCTTAAAATTATAATTCATCATCTATTTATACAATTAAAAGGCTCAGTCAGTCATCATCTCATCAAAGTAAAAGTCTTATTTGAGGACTTTTAATAATTCATTTGCACCCTTCACAGAGTTAAATCATCACAGAACATGAACTGATATTTATATGAAAAGGTAGAGAAGAAAGGTTATTGAATCTTTAATTTGACATGGTCTTTACTAACAAGGATAATTAATGTATTTTTAACATTTTTGAAAGCATTTATACTTGGAACAATGTAAAAGTCCAAGTAACTCAGTGAAGATCTCAGATGAATAAAAATTTTTATTAAATTTTAGAAGTAGAGAAAATATTTGGAATAATTTAATAATGATCCAGAATAATGATAAAAAGTTCTTCAAATTCAACTTAAACTCCTTGTTTCAACAAAGAACTAATCTCAAATAACAATAAAAAACTTTTAAATATTAAAGCCAGATAATATTATCTGTCTGGAATTGCATTTAAAAATTTTTTTTACCATAAAACCCGTTTGATAGTTTGTATGCTAAAATTTACAAATTTAAACAAACTGTTGTTTATTGGTGAAACATAATGTGATATCATGGCATGATCCTGCCTTGAGCCAGTGGTTCAGGCTGGTTTCATGAACAGTACTGTGAACCACTGTCCACCACAGTGACCAGATCTAAGTACATTATTGGTGGAACAGGAGATCTGAATCAAATCTGCAGAAACTATGTGGTACAGTTTTGTCAGTGGAAACTAACCATCCATCCATCCATCCATTTTCTTGCACCCTTTTTCCCTCAGTGGGGTCGGGAAGGGTGCTGGTGCCCATCTCCAGCCAACGTTTCAGGCGAGAGGCGGGGTACACCCTGGACAGGTCGCCAGTCTGTCGCAGGGCAACACAGAGACACACAGGACACACAACCATGCACACACACACTCACACCTAGGGGCAATTTGGAGAGGCCAATTAACCTGACAGTCATGTTTTTGGACTGTGGGAGGAAACCGGAGTACCCAGAGAAAACCCACGCAACGCACAGGGAGAACATGCAAACTCCATGCAGAAAGACCCCAGGCCGGGAATCGAACCCAGAACCTTCTTGCTGCAAGGCAACAGCTCTACCAACTGCGCCACTGTGCAGCCCAGTGGAAACTAACCATGAGAAATGTTTCCAACACCCTTTCTAATACTTGCTTTAAAAATTAAGGCAGTTGTTAAGTCAATGGTTTGTCCAAACCGACATTGCTAGATAAATAAAGTGGTCAGTATTTGAGCATATATGTATAATTTTGACCCAGTATGGATAAGAGAAAACCTTAAATTAATTCAAACTTAACACAGCCGTTCTCGTCTTTAAAACTCAGTGGTTTGTATACTGAACAACCATTCTGTTAATTTTTATATAGCTATATTTTTTTTTTTTGTTTGTCCGAAGTCCGTGAATTTCAGAAGCACTTCATGTAAAATGTCAAAAGTATTTTTTTAAGCCTGCACTTTGTTCTCCTTCCTTTCCCACTGCACAGTTTCTTCTGTTATTCAGAACCTTTCACAACAGGTCAAGAGATGTCAAGTCTCAAGCCAGGGCAAAATAAAATCTAACTGTGTTGTATTTAATATTTTTTGCTTACAATTTATGCTACTTTGGTCTTCAGAGTATTGTGAAATATTCCGGAATTACATGAATATATTTAATAATTAACTTACATCCAGCCGATGTATTGTCACTGTTTTAAATAAATTCTTTAAAAGGTCAAAAAATGAGTAGTCACTCCATGATGGAGCCGTCCTGGGTTCAAATCCAAAACTTGGAACCTTTGCTGAATATCTTTCTCCTCTCTGTCTGTGTTTTCTATTTACTGTTGATAAAGTTCACTACCGTCACAAAATGTTAAATAAATATGGGAATACCTGGATTAACCAAGATAGTTGCAGTAATGCTCTGTAATAATTCAGATAGCATATATAATGTTTACCTTTTAAGTAGGTTGTGTATCATGCTCTTGTTATCATTCATTTAGAAATTAAACAAAACCAAGCTCACCAGAACACTCATTTCCAGATATCAAATCTAAAAGCTGCACCAAGGTGCAAGCTCCTAATCTATTTAAAGCATTCCCATTCTTATCAGCAAACTGTGTTTGAGACAGAAAGCATTTCTCTTGATTTGCTGATTTTAAACAGCTGTCTCTGCACTATAAGAGGATTCAGATTCTTCAAGGTCTGCACTTTGTCGGTCAAAGATGAAACAAAACAAGCTGAAGAGAACTAAGCCTTGTCCCCTCCTGCAGAGACTTTGTAGAGGAGAAACTGGGAGGCGAGTACGTGATGGGCAGATCACTGGACTTCGCCGTCTCCTTTGAAGAGTCCAGTCCAGCTACTCCCATGTTCTTCATCCTGTCTCCTGGAGTCGATCCTTTGAAGGACGTTGAGAAACATGGTAATTCCACTGCTTGATGTAAACCTTAAAATTTCACTCTAAAGTTCAGCACAAACTAGCATGTGACCAATTTATCGTTTTCTATTTTGTAAAGGAGCTGGAGTTGAGGCATATGGAGCCTTGTAAAAGTGTTAATATCCCTTGAAGTTTTTCAGATTTTGTCACACTAAAACTTTGCTTGATGTAATTAATATCACAAAATAATTATTTGAATATACCCAATTGAAAATGAACAATTTTCAAATTTTGCCCCTCCCCTCTCTTGCAGAAGGCTCACCTGACCAATCAGGACTAAGAATCAAAGCAATGAGATTCTGAGGGCGTCTTAAAACAACATGTCAGGCATGTCCAGAGATGAGCCTTTTTAGTTTAAACAAACAGGAAAAGCTAAAGCTTTCAGAGTTGAACCAGTGCCAGCATCTTAAAGTAAAGGAATTAGCTATCATGGCTAATAATAAAATATGTGGACCCCAAGCTGCACCCAAATGCAACATTTCCAGAAACAGAAATTGAAGAACTGCTGCTGAACACAGTTGCACAGAGCAGATCTTTGCTTACGCTGTAAAAAAAACCTTTTCATGAACCGGATCCCTGTTTATGCTGTAAGACCATCTGCTTTCCAATAAACCCCACAGCTGAGTCCAAGGTGTATACTTCCATAAAGGATATTGATACTTCTACTAAATGTTTCTTGTTCTGTTTTGCTATGGAGAAAAGACACTTTTTAAAACAATTTTTAGATTTCTTTTTCCTAACTAGGTGCTAAAATGACTACTACTTAATGGTTTAGTAACAATTATTTCACTGTAAATGCTGTAACAAGGTGACTTTTTCACCTTTGTTACAAAGAACCCTAAGCCTTTAAAAAAAACTGCCATGCTATCAAATAACGAGAAGGGAGCATTTTTCTAAGTATTGGTACAAAGGGGATCTGCCATAATTTTTGTTTTGGTAATAAGTTGATGTTTTTTAGTGTCTGGAAAATGAGCTGTTTCAAAAACCTCTTGGTTAAGTCACACAGTGTGACTTAATCCCATCAACCCAAGCTGAACTCCAGAACGTTTGGTCAGATGGTTTTAACGCTGAATGCGCTGTACAATGGCTGCTGGAAATTGCAAGTGTAGGGAGATGGAGTAAAGTGCAGGGAAGACAATCTGAAGAGTCATCCTTCAGGAAGGTTTAATCTCTAGATTCCAGCTGGTATTTTCCTAAAAAAAATATTTAGGAACAAATTATAATTTTTCCACAACTTGACAAATATCTACTTCTTTTTATGAATTCCAAGAAAACACATTGAAATTTTTGATTGAGAGAAAATGTGGCACAGTTCGACTGGAATGAGTACTGTTCTGGGGAAATCAAGTCTCACTTGTAGTTTTCTGTGATTACAACATCAAAGGTGCATCAGACAGAACAACAGTCTGTGCTGTGATGCCAGCCGTCCCTACCACTGCACAGCAGTATCTGGGTAGATTAAGCGGATTATGCTAAAGGTCATAAATATATGAGGCGACACCACTGGTGTATTAGGGGCAGCGGAAAGTAAATGTCACCGGTTTGAGTTATTTTACATCATTGTTTGAATACTGTGTATGCCAACCTGCACGACGCCCTGGTTCTGTTTCTTTGACAAAAAAAAAAAAAAACTCTAAAAATGGGAGCTTTTCCACTGACCTGGAAAAGGGGGACTCTCACAGCCTGATATCTTTTTAATCTGCTGCCAAACTATTCCGTCTGTGGGTATTTAGAGTTGGCTCCATGAAATATTCAGGCAGCAGAGATTGTTTCAGCTAACCGTAGCAAAGCAATATCCACAGTGTTTCGGCGCAACCCGGTCCCCCGTGCAAATTCACGAGTCAGTACTTTGGCATTAATGCGCTCCATCATCATGCGTCATATTGCTTGTGTGTAACGTTCTGTTTCTATAGCTTAAATAATGTACTCTTTTGATTGATTTAATAATGGCGGTTAGATGCCTTTATTACCCGGAGAGAACTGTTATTGGTGAGATTTTTATTGGCGTCTCTCTCTTTCTCACGGAGAGAAGCCTGGGTACCGTGTGAAATGCACCTGTCTCTCCTAATGTGATAAGGGGGAGCAATGCTTCTGAAACTCCCCAAAAGAAGCGTCGTTATTGATTATCAACAGTTTTATTTTTCAGCAGAGTCAGTAAAAGGCAAAAGTAACCAGTTTCTGCTGCAGAAAACGCTGATGAGCTGCTGCCTGAACAAAAAAAGGGGGGATTTTTTTTTATCATGTGAAAATTGGGTTTCATCATCTGTATTAAGATCTAATTAGATTTTTATTAGATAGGTGATGTGATTTTGAATGCTCTGCAGGGGACTAATGGCAGTCTGAAAAAGACTGAAACTTCACTTAGTTTTAAATTTGAGAACAAGATAACCTGGAAAAATGTCTGAATGCACTCAAAGTTTTAAAATGCAGCAGCTTTACTGACATATGATATAACTGGATGTTAACACATGAAGTGATATTTATTTCAAGGGGGGTTTCTGTGAAGAGGTTATTAGTAATTATCTTACCTGCAGTCTTCATTTTCTCTAAATACATATTTTGTTTTTCCACAGGCTGAAGTTAATGACTTTTCATATTGGCATATAAGTCAAATTTGACCATATTGATATATCATACCATATAAGAAACTTTAAACCACAGTTAGATTTGCAGTAGACAGTCATTTATAGTTGATGTTTTAATACAACCAAAAATATACATAAATATACATATACCTTCAAATTTGTGGGTGTCAATAAATGCAGAGGCTTTTAAAAGTCTCTGCATTTATTGCAGAGACTTTTAAAACACTGTTGATAGGGGTCTGAAGTTTTAGTGGACTTTGATTGGGGCGATGCATTTTACTTTTTGTTGCTGTGCTTGGGATCATTGTCATGTTGTGAGACCAAATTTTCACCAGTGTTCAGGTTTTTAACAGACAGGCCTTACATTTGACTCTACGACACTTTGGACTCGTGACCTACATGGTGTCCAGATCCCAAAGCTTTAAATCAAACCCCTATCAACAGGCCTTCAACACTGTGTCTGACAGCTGAATACTGTCAGGCAGAGAGAAACGCGGTCAGGGAAATCTGGAATTAACAATAAACCGCCCCAAAGAAATCCACCTCCGTTGGCCCCATTGTGCACAATAGAAGTCTTGTATTGTCTACAAAGAGAAAAATGTTTGCTCGGGTCCACAGATGGTAATAAAATAACTTACCAGAAGTAGTAAGGATGTTATTCTATAGGTGTTCTGTATTGTTTGCATAATGCCAGCTCTGTGACGCACCTTCTAGCCATAATTCTTAGAGAAGCTTAGCACTAGTCAATCTTAATCAATTTTGTTTAATAACTTGGTTTTTGTGTGTAAATCATATTAAATGTGTCTGTTATCCTTTAGGGAAGAAGATGGGCTACACATTTGACAACAACAACTTCCACAATGTGTCTTTGGGTCAAGGCCAAGAGGTTATAGCTGAACAAGCCCTGGATCTGGCTGCTAAGGAAGGCCATTGGGTCATCTTGCAGGTAAAGCAAACGCTCACGTATTTCACACAGCCGGGCTGGGAATCTAAGTACTAAATGATTCATCATGATGCTAGGCTTATAGATGTCTAGGCTGCTGTGTCTGTTGGTTTCTGATTAGATAGATTTAAACGTCCGAATTAGATTTTTCAAGTATTTCAAGAAATATGCAGCCAAGCATCAATTAATCATTGATGCATGATCAATTAAATTAAGCTCAGTAATTTTTGTTCTGATGAGGAATATTCTTTGAAGGGCAATTTTTTTTAGAGACATCATAAACAAAATATTTTATGGTTTCTTGTGTGTGTGGTTTTTATTTCCGTTTTATTTATTGCTTTTGTTCTTTATTTTTGGATATTTCAAATATTTTCCATTTCCAATGTTAAGAGTTCCTTACAAAATGAAAATGTATTGCTCTTTGAGACGTTAAATTAGCATTTTTATGTTGCTAATATATTTAACATGGTCTCAAAACATTTAGCAATAAGGTATCGTTTATCGCAACGATTACTGGGTCAATTTATTGTCCAGCAAAAGTTATCGTGACAATCACAGAAGAAAAAAAACAAAGAAAAACTTTACTTAGTTACTTGATTCCAGTTATTAAACAGTGCAGTAAGCTCAGTTTATCATTCAAATTAGTTGAAAAGGTTCCTGTCTAAGAAAACCCAACAATTTTCATCTAATCGTGTCATTGACTTTACAGCAGTCTCTCATACCGAGCATGCATGTAGCGACAGTAAAGAAAAAAAACTCCCCTGTAACAAGAAGAAACCTCCAGCAGAACCAGAACCTGGCTCAGTACAAGCGGCTGGGTGCCTCAGCCGAACAGAGGTCTGAAAAGACAGAACAGAATGCACAAAAAGAAACAAATGTACTGATGTAGGAATATTTGTGATGGTCATGAAAGTGAAAGGTTAACAGCAGGAGAGGGAGAACAATTAGTTGATAAAATTTTCTCAGCTGATGCTTTTCCGAAAGAGAATGCCAGATCAGGCGTAGCTTCCATGTAGAGAAAAACAGTTCTTGCATGCTCATCTGGATGTCTGCTTCCCTCTACGGTTTGTCTGCGTAGAAAATTTTTCTTTGCTGCATTTTTTCCCTAACTGAATGGGTCGTTGTATTATACAGTAGAATATTTGAAGCTGCTGTGTCTGTTCTTCTCTTATCCGGAGGGCAAGGCGGGCTTTTGCATTTTAAGTGAAAACCTTGGAGGAATTCCAGTGGGACGTATCGACAGATATGAACCGCAGACCAGGCACGGTGGGACACCCTTTTCTTTTAATTCACACAGTTGGTAGAAACACACAGGGGAGAAAAAAAAGGGAACCAGTGTTGGGATGGCATCGCTGTCTTCTCGAAGACCCAGGATAGCAGACAAAAGTTGCGTAATTACCTTAGCATAAGAATGCCGATCGATTAGGATTAAGAAGGTCTCGTCCCCCTAGCAACAAACCTCCTACTCACTTTTTCATCGACTGTCTGTGGCTCTGCCTGCCAAGACATGACACTGAGTAAAAAAGAAGAAAGAAAAAAGGACTGGGAGGAGTTGTGTTCACGCTGAATTTTACCAACAACATATTCTCCGTCTTACCCGCCAATTCCACCATGTTGCTTTCCCTGTCTTGTAATATTTTATGCATCGACTTGCATCCTCTGCCTTTCCCACACTCTTCTGCTCTCATCGTCCACATTTTCTTCCGCCGCTGCATCAGTGGAAAGCCAGGTCAATGGCAGGTTCCCCCTTACTCGACAGGTAATTATACGTCTGAACAGCAGCTTCTGCTCAGATGGGGCTGAGAGAAGGAAATGCAGAAACTTTGAAGCAGCCCATCAGAAAGGTGGTGGGGGCAGATTGAGAGGCAATCAATCGGGCAGATTGGAGCTGAATATCCCACATTGGCCACGCAGTCGGGATGGAGTGGCCTCGACTTGGCATCCGTTTTGCACATTTAAAGCCTCCTGGCCATTTGAGGGAAAACGCCTCACTCCAGTGTCCTGTTGTCATTTCTTTTTCCTAGAGCCAGGTAGGTTCGATTGTATTTGGAAACAAAAATGTTTTGGAAATTCAAAATCACTCACTTATTTGAGGCTTTGATATAAAGTGGACCAATCTGTCTCTGCAACTGCCAGTCACCACAGCTGGCACTGCTGATTACTGCGGAAACTCTCCCATGTCGCCTCCTTAGGAACCTGCCACCAGCATCAGTCACAGTGACAAAAATAATCTTGAGAAAGAAAAAAAAAATATATATATATATATATAGAAATCCTAAGACCACTACTGTTCATGCACTTTCAAAAGCTTTATTTTATTGTGTGCTGGTAGACAAGACATACAGGGATTTGTAAAAGAAGGCAGCATATAGTGCATGTCCACTTGCTTTGCTAGGAACCACGGGAAAAATAGTTCTGTACCGCTCTGGAAATACTTTATGTATATAAACTTAACTTAACATTTCAGAGACAAACAGGTAGTCTGTGTCACATAGATCTTGTCGTCTATAAAATCAAGGAGGGGGTGGATCCCCAGTAGTAATTTGAGACGTGGTTCACACTGAACAGATTGCACTTCATCACAGAGTAGTACAAAACTATGAATACACTCATACCTAAGAACAGTTGTTGAGACTTTTTTTTTAATAACCTAACTAAGAATTGGTTTTAGAGTTTTTAGTTCCTGTGGGAGTAGAATTAAAGAATTGACCTCTTAAGCATTCATCCAAGCAACAAGAGGCAGGTCAAAGTTTTTTTTGTTTTGTTTTTTGCTTTATTAGACATTCAAACACACACAAACACCTGCACTGCAAAAACACAAAACCTTACCAAGCAGTTTTGGTCTAGTTTCTAGTTCAAATATCTCAGTATTTTCAGTACTTGTTCTTTTGACAGATTATTTAACACATAACAAGACATTTTTCCTATGTTGTAAGTTAATTTAACTGCATAGAGTAAGTACTTTTTCATCAGTATTAAGGGATTATTTACTTAAAACAAACATCTCAAGCTTTCTGAAAAGTTACTTTTAAGTTAGTTTGATTTATTTCAATTGTAATAAAATATTTGCACTAGAAACGAAACCAACATTACTTTGTAAGATGTTGTGTTTTTGCAGTGTAAGCCTCTTATTTGCATAGACCTAAAGTTATGTCATTTCCCTACACATTGAACTATTTGAAAAGACCTTCTTTCACATATAAGGATGTTCCTTTTGTTTTTGTATGCCCTGCATTTATAACCTAAACATTCACGCTGATTATTTCACAACATTAAACATTTCTAAACATTAAAATCCATGTCAAGACACCTACTGCAGCTGGATTCTCCACATTTGTGAATTTATTCTCAGCATGCTGAGCTGTCAGTGCCTTCATTGTGTCGGCGGAGCAGGTTTTATTTTATTTTTTATTCCCCCTCAGCCCTGTTTGCTGCTTTTCCTACGTCAGTGTGGAGTCTGAGAGACTCTGAGCTGCGGGGCCGCCTCGTCAGTGCAGGAGCCCAGCTGTGCAGCTGTCCTCGTCCGCGTCACTCCCCGACCAATTCCTCTGCGAAGGAGAAATATTGTGCGGTCGCCTGCGTGTGTTTCTGCTTGCTCGATGGAGACGCTTTTGGTGCAGTCCAACGTGCCATTGTGCCTTCCCTCGGGTCGCGCATGACAGCAATGCATCAAAGACCTTGCCAGTGGTGTGTTCTAATGGCTTTTAGATTCAACTCTCATATTATTATGTAAATAGAGGACTCCTTGATGTGGTATCATTGCAGCCATCGAAGAAGCTGGGAGGCCCTTATCGGGAAGACATTGAGGGAAGGAAGGAAAAAAAACCCTGAAGAACACGGCACCTGAAAGTTAATTAAAAAAACACAAAAAACAGGAGCGCTCTGCTGTCGTGTTTGTTTGTCTGTTGGCCTGTTGGTTCGTCTTTTTCTCCATTCCTCTCGTCTCCTCTCCCTGCAGCCACACGATGAATGCTTTCATTACAGTGACAAGTTCTCGGGCAGTCTCTCACTTCTACTGTTGGCTCGCTTTATAGCCAAACTATTTACATGCCGAGAGGAAGAGTTGTGCTGTGGCTTGATGAAAAAGCGTTTGAATTTAGACTTTTAATTTGTATACCGTTCATTACTCTCTAAGGCACCGGCAGGCGAGGAACAAACTTGCGTCCTTCTCTGTTCCCAACTCCTCCCAAACTTCTTCGTCAGTGGATTTACTTTACTTTTTCTCTTCCAAGTCCCGCAAAACTGACGTCCCAGCCCTCCCCTGTTGTTCCCTGTCATTCGTTAAAGAGTTCTTACTCCAGTCATCATAAGGAAGATTAAATACTGAGAGCAAAGGGAAATGAGAAAGTAAAGCGGCTTATGAATCAATGACTGCAGTTATTAGTGCTGTAATTAGATTTAGGGAGTGGGCAGTGCTGCGTGGTGAGACGTGTGGGGGGGCTGGGCACACTCCTTATCAGCCATCGGATATCCTGTTCTCGTCAGGACGGTTGAGATGGAAAATTGAAGTCGTCCGCAACTCGTGTAACACCGAGATGAATATGTATAAAGTCTTTAAAATCCTCCACTGGAAAACGGTCACTTCACTCTGTCAACCCAAAAAAAAGCGTTTCAGGCGCTATGTACCATTTAATTTAGTGCCACATCAAAGTCACAGTAAAGAACAGGAGATGTGTAGCGTTTTAATTGCTCCTTTTTTCTAGTTGTCATCACAGGACGGAATTATATTGGCAATTCCAGCTCTTTATTATGGCACTTTGTGTTATCCATTTAAGCACAGACATTTACAGAAAAGTCGAAGCGCAGTCAGAGTAGATTAGAGTCGAGAAGTGCACCGATCAGAAATTAGTGGCTGATTTGTGATCATTGGTTCATATTTTAACCGATTTGGTTTTCTCTTTAGGGACTAAGATAGAAGACATGAGAGCAGGAGTCGAAATGTTTCGTTTCCACACTTCCTAACCTGAATGGTCATTAATGTTTAGAAGGCCATGTTGCAAGGAGCACTGAGCATCTTATCTTAGCAACACAAGATGCGCAATAGTACAATTACTGCAGCAGTAAACATTAGGGCTGTTCTACAAAGGTCGACATTTTCCCTTGAAAATGCACCCAACATTTCTAAATCCACCATATTTTTTGTTATAAAAAATATAGATCTAATATAAATATAAAGCCTTCTGGCTTTGAACTGAACCTGAATGATAAAACGTAAAAACTTTGACAGTATAGCATTGGATTTCTGTTTTGTCTCTGATTTTTAACTGACTGTTGAACATCATATTGATACAGAAAATATCTAAGATTGAGTTTTATTTATTCAGCAACAGCTTCCACACCAAAGAGTGTTCAGAGTAAACAGATTGGAGTGAAGCTCTTAGTTTTTGACTGACAGATTTTGGTCACCAGCCAATTCAGTCATGCATCTCTTTAAAGTTAACTACGCTCTCTCAAAAGAAATAATTTAGCCCACCTACTACTTAGGCTGAACTTCATCTTTACCATCATTCACTCCACTTGACATAAGAACAAAACACTCTGTCTTTGATGTTGTTGTGCGCAGTGTGGCTACTGAATAATGAATAAGTGAATTTGTTATGGCATAGGCAAACCTTGCAATAAATTCCACTATTGAATAATAAATTGTCAAAAACTATTGAATTAAACTATTATTTTTGTACTTTTTTGCTTGTCTTCTCCTCTGTAAGAACATCCATCTGGTTGCTCGCTGGCTGGGCACCCTGGAGAAACTTCTCGAGCAGTTTGCCCAGGGAAGCCACGAGAACTTCCGAGTGTTTGTCAGCGCTGAGCCGTCCTCCACCCGCGACAGCCACTTCATCCCTCAGGGGATCCTGGAGAACTCCATCAAGATTACGAATGAACCACCTACCGGCATGCATGCCAACCTGCACAAAGCCCTGGACAACTTCAACCAGGTAACACTGTCAGGGATAGCAATGTGCTTGGTAATAATAAGCTTTACTTCAATGCTTATTACTAGATGATAGACAATAATGGATTTACGTGAACTAGAAATGTTTTAACAATCTAGCTGAGGTTTGATCAGTATAAATGCCAAAATGCATATCGATGAAAATAAATATCTACTAAACAACCCACAATGATAATCTCTGGTCAGTGAGCGTGACACAATGGTGTCAGTATGCCATCTTGTCCTTTTTGTGTTGTTTCTGATCAAGCTGTAGTCTAGTAAAAAGTAACATCTTAGTGGACCTTTACAAAACTCATCTATCAGTCTTTTCTTAACACCCACTTATCCTAGCAGGGTCATAGGCTGGTTCCTCCCCCCAGCCGTCACTGGGAAAGAGGTAGGGTACACGCTGGACATGTTGCCAGTCCACATGCTAAGGGTGTTTTCACACCTGATGGTCCGGTGGACTCTGTTCGACTCTGAGTTGAAAATTGCAACTTTTGTTACATTTTCAGCTGGTGCGGTTTGCTTTCATAACCTCACTGTGTCAAACAATCCAAAAACCTGTTCCCTCCCTTGCCTGTGGTGACGCTACACTGAAAGAAACACCAAAACCCTCAGAAGAAGACACCGAGCACAACTTCCTCCTTCAAACAATGCAAACAAAAATTAAGTGGTGTTAGATTTTAGCGATTGTAAGTTTTAGCTTACAATCGCCTTTTGTAAGATAGGCGATTTTGTCTTTGGCAAAAGACCACAAGCTGTTTCTCCCTACAGTATTAGACTCTTGTTTTACTTTTATTCACCCAAAATGTCATTCTTTATAGCCCACTTTCTGCTTTTGGAGCGCTCTCCAGTCTGTTTGCGTCCAAATATGAGTTTGAACCATATCAGAGTTTGCTGTACTTGAAAATACAGTCTCAATGCAAACAGACTTCATGAACCCAGGCATCAGTGCTTATAACCTTGACACCTCTCCAGACTCCTTTAAAAATAGTGAAATCAACATTACCACCTATAGGAATCTACAAAAATAATTGCCAGTGTTTTTAGTTATCCAGGATGTACATTTACTTCTTGTTACTCCAATACTTTTTAATTTTTTTTCTTTTAAATAGCAAAAATTCTGGGATGCGATTACTTACAACTGGTGGAGGCTTCTTCAATGTTTTAACTGTCTTGGGATGCAATTCATGCCTGAGTTTCATATTAATACCTCCAGACAATGCTCAGAGGAACTTATTAGCGCTTTGAGACAGACTTCCCTTTGACCAGAAATACTGTAGGGCTTTTAATATTGCAAGTTCTCATACCACTAGATCTCATTAAACCCCCGTATATATACATTTGACGTATATACTTGTCAAAAATATGTATGGATATTTATGGATCTACCCATTTGGATTATTAAACTATGCAAATAACAATAAAATAGAATACTTTCAATTACTACTTCCTCATTTTTTTAAATATTACACAAAAAGCTCTTTGCACAAGCCCTGCACACACGCACATGCATGCACACCCACACACACACACGCACACACACACACACACACACACACACACACGCACACACACACGTAAATTCTTGATTTTCTCCCATTTTTTGGAGCTTTTTTTACTATTTATTTAACTATATTTAGTTACTCTCATGGAGTTACGGTGACTAGGGAAGATATAGACCCAGAACACCAGATTTCCCAGAACAATACGAGTGCCCATTGCGTGGGATCAAAATATCTGAAGGCAGTTGTTTTTTATTTATTGTTGAAGAGGTTTTGTTCTTCTCTTAGTTCTGAGTCATAGCTGAGACTATACAATGTTCACTTTTATGAAGCTGCCAAATTATAATTGTTACAACAAACAAAAAGTACAGTCGTCTCCCGGCTGCTCAGTTTCCTGTGACCTACGCAGGGCATAAATATAGGTATTGCTGAAGTGAAAACTTGGTGTGGTGAAAACTGGCGGGGGCGGAAGGATTACCTGAGGACAGACGTCTGAACAAGGCCAATTTGCGGCTATGTTATCAGGGAAAAGCTAGACGATATTATGCTCCTGGTTCGTTCTGCGGGCTCCGTGGTTAGAATGGATCTGTGTGCCACAGTGGCCTCCTCAAGTGTTTCTCTACCTTATCAGTTCTTTGTCTGTATCTAAGCCTTACCATTACCTCAGTGCTTTGCTGCCAATGCATCTTCGCCCGCACCATTACCTGACCTCTCGGCTACGTCCCGATCCATTTCCACAATCCTTAGTTTGCTGATGTGTATCTTGCCTGATAAGTGCGACGTGTTTGTGAGCCCGGCCTTATGCAGAGGCATGGGGAGGTCTGCCGAGGTTAGGCTCAGAGAATATTCTGGTCATGTGTTGTCGGTGAGACTTAATCAATTGCCGCCTGACTCTGTTATGGACCACCCGCAAGGCCAAAGCCAGAGCTAAGCCAGAGAAATAACATTCTTTTTTCTTTGGTTTTTCTGCAATTCACTGACCTACCTCTTGTTACAGACCACTGTCAAAAAAAAGATATGACTTACATCACTAAAAGCTAAACCCTAGACAGTGCCTATGGATTTCCAATTCCTTATTGGTCTGTTCAGCTGATCATTCTTTGTGGGTAATCAGACACTAAACATGGTTAACTCTGGCAGTTCATTGATATGGAAATGTCCTTTCAGTTCGTGTTTGTGAATACAGGGTATGAGTGTGTGTGCGTGTTTGTACAAACAATCTTGCAGCATTTTGTTTCTCTCCAGTCCACAGGTCATGGATAGGGAGGTTATGCATCTCTTTCAGCTGGGTTGAGCAGAGGAGCGCCGTGCAGAATATTAACTAAACCTCAAACAACGACTGTGTGTGTGTGTGGCAGTAAGCCTGCACTCTACTTATTCACTCTATGTGCACATCGTAGCAGTCAGCTCCCCAGGGCACTGCAGCAGGGGGGAAATGTGGGGCCTTTACTGTGATACACAGCTTGCTACATGCTAAAGTAAAGAGACTCCACTCTTCTGGTTTCCATAGGGGTTGTTGGGATGCTTATTTAACCGACTCCCCTGCCCCTCTGGAGATTACAGTGCCATTTACGTTTCTTTTTTCTTTTTTCACTTTATTTGCCTGTCTAGAATAATGAGCCCAGGAGACAGTTGGAAGCTGAAAGCGCCTGACAAGTTGTGACAATTAAAAATGAATCTCATGCTTGGCTTTATTGCAATCCAGTCACCTTTTTGTCTCTGTGTTGCTGTGCTGCATCAGGGAAGATTTGACAAAATGAAACTGTTCACAGAGCCGTCTGCCACAACTCTGTACCTCTTACAATCGTGTGTGGAAACAATTGTTGGTAAGACTGCAATGTTGCATTCAGAGACTATACAATCTTTGTATAGTCTTGTTGTTGCTGTATCACTGTAAGGTATTATTATGAGCCCCTGATGTTGAGGTGGATGCAGGGTATCAAGCTGGATAAAACCTTGGTAGAAGACTGATTTGGAAGTAACAACTTAAATTGTGTGTTGAGTTGCCTTATTGAGTTGAGTTCATTTTAAATGGCATTTATACCTCATCTAACTGGTTAGGCTAATGGTTTGCCGGAAAGAAAGTAGTTCGTAAAGGCTTGTGCATTCTCCACAAGAACAGATAAATGTGTTCCTTTCCTCAAGGTTGCAGTCACAAGAACTAAGAGATATTTCCTACTTCACAATGGCTCAAATGTATATCTGGTGAGTCTTCATAGGTATAGGGTTTGTCACTGTAGTAGCCGTGGTCACTTCAGATTTCTGTTCAATCACACAATACTTGCTGGACATCACAAGAAAATTATGTTCTGCCGAGAACAAGCTGCAAGCATTCAAAACCAGTTGTCCAATGATAGAAATTCCTCTGTTCTTGCAAGGTATCGACAGGTTTTATAGTTTCACTCAGAAAACACAGCAAGAACAAGCTGCAAAAACAGAGTGAGGTCATTTGGTTCTTTCAGTCCTAGGAGGAAAAACAGATTTTGCTTTTATTTGGAGATATGTACACCTTGATAGTCTTTTTCAAAGTGTCATCATGACTGCTTTAAAAGGAGTTTGAATTTTTTTCAGTGTTTATATATCAAAATACTGTCAGCCAGGCCAACAAAGTCTTTGTTCTTCATGTCTGTCAACATAAAAAGGATATTCAAAAATGACTATTTTTCATTTGTCAAAAATGTTTCAAATGTGTATTAAAAAGTACTCATCTTTTTGTGGGGGACTTGTAGCCCTAACAGTAACTGGACTGAGTTTTGTGGAACTCAACTCTCTTACACGAAACATGTCTGCATGAAAATACTGTACTTTCTTGTGCCAAAAGGTCTCCTTCTGCGGTTTGTCCTTTGGTTTCCCAGGAGTCTCTGGACATGTGTGCACGGGAGAATGAGTTCAAAAGCATCTGGTTCTCCCTCTGCTACTTCCACGCGGTGGTCGCTGAGAGAAGAAAATTTGGTCCTCAAGGTTGGAACAGATCATATCCCTTTAACACCGGAGACCTGACCATTTCCATCAACGTCCTCTACAACTACCTGGAGGCCAATCTGAAGGTACATGCCCCCCCCTCCCCTCTCTTTTCTTTCCATTCTTGTGCAGGTGGATTGCAAAGAATACTGTTTGCAGTCTTAATTGGAAATGTGAACTCGTGTGACACCCCGAGGCGCTTTTGGCGGAGCAACATTGTCTCTCTTTGTAATCGCCAGGTGCCGTACGACGACCTGCGCTACCTGTTTGGTGAGATCATGTACGGGGGTCACATCACCGACGACTGGGATCGACATCTGTGTCGAACTTACCTGGAGGAGTTTATTAAGCCTGAGATGATGGAGGGGGAGTTATTTCTGGCGCCTGGTTTCCCCTTGCCTGGCAACATGGATTACAACAGCTACCACCAGGTGAGGGAAATGTTGCCACCAATTGGACAACATGAAACCATTTAGTAAAACCATTCCCACCACCAAAACCACAAGAAAGGAAAGGAAGAGAGAGTTTTGTGCAGTTGGATCAGACATTGTATTCTGGTAAGCGATCCAGAAGAAAGTTCAGGTCCCTCCACCTACTTGTTCCCAGGGGGCTTTTCTGTGCCTTCTGCAAATTAATGATCGCTTCAAACGGCTCTGACCGAGCAGCTATAATTAATAGGTCTTTCTCCATCATTCTTCCCTGGGCACTGTGTGGACGTATACAGTTCAATGCTAAATCAATACCAATAAAACTATGTGTGGGTCCCTGGGAAATTACAGATTGTAGTTTAGTTATATTAATATGTCTCAGAGAGTTGTTCTGTGGGTGGAAGAAGTTTCTCTGTTGGTATAAAGTAATCTATCCTAAAAGGCAAGATGCAACGCCTTTTATAAGTTCACAGTAAGACGATGCAGAAATGATATTTTGTCTAATTATTGTTGTAGTATTTTATAGACTGTAATTCAAGTACAAAAACAATAACATCAAATATTTTGATGATGTTGTTTCTGTACAAACATGTTTAACGAATGGTGACTGTGGCATTTTATTGCCGTCAGGCATTTAACCATTCATCTGAAATTTTGCTCATTTTTGTTTTCTTGTAAGAATCAATGGTGTTGATCAGACTTGGTGTTTGTCTGTGGTTCTATTGATAAACATCCAGTTAAAGTATTTTTTAAAAAAGTGAATGTGATTGATCAATGTGAGTTTACATTCAGAAGCAAAACTTTTTTTTTAAATTTTGCTTACAAGCTTTGGTTTCAGAGAGATAGAAAACTGCCTGCAATAACATCTGTACTCTAATGTTATTTCACCCAATTATAAAAACTGAATTACAAATCTTTCCATGAATACTGGAGTGTTTCCCCAAACCAAAAGTCTATTCTGCATTTGTTTTTCATTTAGATGTCAACAATATCTGCAATATAGTCGTCGTCGAATGCTTACAGGAGACAGACTTGGAAACAAACCAAAACAGTACAATAACGTATATAAAAATGAAACATTCAGCAAAGATTACTATTTAATTTAGCTTTGAGTGATTTCCACGTTCACTGTCCATTTCAAACCTTATATGTGTACTGTTGCTTATTTGTTTACCTGTCATTTATTTGTTTATTTTTTTGGACAATTATTAAGTGCTATCAAATACCAAGCTAATTTGCAATATCTACAAGGAAAAAAATGCACATTTTAATATACAATGTTTAAAATCAATAATGCCAGAGTTAAAACACTACTCATTAAAAGATAAACATTCAAAATTGAAAATTATTGTTCTCATCATGAAAACAAATGTTTGTTTTGATTGTATTTTAACATAATGCAGAACAATTTAAAATAAAAACAATGTATTGGAAGAGCCAAAAAAGAGTTTTTGTTAGTGTGTGGAGTAGATTTATGGATTGGATTGAATGATGAGTTTAAAAAAAAGTACAAATATAAACCTGCTTAAAAACGGTTTAAAATGGAGCTTATTGGGAAATATGTTGTATAAGATGAATGTTTCAGATGAATATTCAAATGTACAATTTTAATCAAATCTGAACCGAATTTAAGTAAAACTAACAAACTAGCTTAAACAAAATAAAGTATTTTTTTTATGCTGGTTCAAATAACATTTCTTGAAGTGTCCTTTGACTTTTAAACCTGCTTAGCCAACTTCTCTTTTCCTGCCCCTCACCTTCATTTATCACTGAACACAAACCCTAATTGACTAGATTAAATCAGCGGCGGTTAAAGTTTGTGTGTGCTGTGGCCCATGGTGATGTCATATGTGAGCAATAATCGGTTCAGATTCCTCCCATACGTTTTCCGGTGGAGCCAAAGAGGAGTGGGATGTTTGATTTGGATTTAATTTCCCCTTAGTCTGTGGACTGCTCAGTGAGCACATATAGATGTATTAAGTAGCTCTGGAGGGAAAAACTGCAGCTTTTTACTCTTCGGTGTCACAACACAGCCAGGCTGAGCCAGGAAGGAGTTTGACCGGAGACCCGGGGCTTTTAAATGCCCTCTGGGTACCAGAAGGCCATCACTTCCACTGTAACCATCCAGGTGGAATTTTCCACACATCCACCCGAAACATTTTTGTTCCTTCAACATTAAACACATGCTATCAGTAAAAGTTTGACAGGAAGGATTAAGGAGATCAAAGAAGCAACTATAAAGAGATCCTGTTCTAAAAGCCAGGTTCTTTCTAAAACTTTCATCCTGACATCAGAGGAACTTTTTTTTTTAATGCAGTTCACCAAATAAGCACTTTTTTATTTCTATTTGACTTTTATTTTGCACTCAGTTTAGAAGCATGTGTTTTCATTATGGAGTAGCAGATGCAAAATGCAGCATTTTCATCTTTTTTGTGTCGTCATCAACTGTTATCAGTTTAATTGTTTGAATAAAACTCCTTCAACTCTGTGGTTCTTCACTTCCTTTGTCAGCAGTTCTATTGAAGAAAAACCAGACATGAGATTTAAAAAGCTGCTTATCACATTATTGAATAAGTTGTCTTGCTGTGCTGCTCGGTGATGTGCAGACCTGTGAAAAAGTAAGAACAGAAGAAGAAAAGTATCAATTTCTATAAAAGCGGCAGCCCTTATAGATTACCTCTGATTTAGCTTTTTTTTTTTTTGTCGTTCACTCTGAAGGAATCTTGGCCAACTCTTCTTTGCAGCAATGTTTTAATGCAGCTACATTGAAGAGTTTTTTTGGCATAATCAATGTCTCTGAGATCATTCCGGGCTTTGAATAGACCACCTCAGAACTCCAATTTTGTTCCTTTTCTTTTGCCATGCAAAGGTCAAACTGTTGGTGAGCTTTGGATTATTGTCCTGTTGGCTGAATACAGAGTGACTGAGTCACTGAGAGCCAGATATTCTCCTTCAGTCTATTATCACCTGTAATAGTTCACCCTAACTTGTGTTGAAAATTGGTTAGATATAAATAGAATAGAGTAGAATTACATTACCATCACCCTATTTGCTGAAAGTTCTTCTTCTGTTAGTTAGTTAGTTCTATGCCTAATGCAGTTGGACGCACAAGTTCAAAAAATGGATACTAACCCAGTTCTTGGCAAATGTGAGACAAGCCTATGTATATATATATATATATATATAATATACATTTTTTGGTTGGTTGTGTTGTTGCCTTGGTATTCTCCAATGGACACCGATTTTTACCCACTGTCTTTCTTATTGTTGCTTCCGTGTTGTTCTGGGTTTTTTGACCTCCTGGATGAGTCACCAAGATGCTGTTTATGTAATTTTGTTTTTAAACTATCCCTTGTTCTCTCTGTTTTTTGATAGTCACTCACTGTCCCAAAATCTTCAAAGTGGGGCTACAATTCATTCTCCACTGATAGATTTCAATAGATTTATTTCTCTCCTCTTGTTGGATGTCTTCAGTTCTTGGCATAATATGCCACTTTTTTAAAGATATTTTTTATCTTATTTTAGATTTTCAAACTATTGCCATCAGACTAGCAGATTCATGGCATTTCTTGATTTTACAGATATAACAATAACCATGCTAGAGTTTGGGTAGGGAATATGACTTTCCAAACAATGTTATTAAGCAGCGTTTAATAACACTGTTGCATCATAAGCTTATGATTCATGATGCAACATGAGCGAAATCATATTTTTCACCTAACAGCAGAGAGATGCTAATGGTGTCTTTCCCCTAATAAGTGAAAGTCAAACAACTATCTTAAAACTATTTCTTTTGTGTTACTTAAGGTTCTTAACATTTGTTTCATGTTCCGAAACACTTACCTGACATAAAAAAAATCAAAAACGGATAAAATAGTCATTGTATACAAATGAGAACAGAACCATCTGTTTGATTCCATCTCTGTTTGTCATTTCTCCTTCATCAGTATGTCGACGGCACGCTGCCTGCAGAGTCACCGTATCTGTACGGCCTTCATCCCAACGCAGAGATCGGCGTCCTCACGCAGACGTCAGAGAAGCTTTTCCGCACCGTGCTGGAGATGCAGCCCAGAGATGGAGGAGTCGGAGAGGGAGGAGGAATGACGAGAGAGGAGAAGGTAAAAGTCCTTGAAACTCAATCTCGTGCAGAAATGAGAGAAAAATCGACTCGACGATTGCGCTTGAAGTTTGTTGCGTAGTCGACGATGGAATATCTGCTGGCTCGTTTGGTGTCTTTATATGCACAACTTTCAGCTACAGCTTTAGGTCAGCTTTGAAATGTATTTGGATTATTATCCTTATCAAGTTTCTTCCTGCCTGTCCTTCCTTCTTTTAACACTGAATTCTGTCCTTCCTTTTTTATTTTTTTACACTTTTCGAGACGTTCCACGTAAATGCCGACAGGTGCAATTACAAAATTTTATATAACAAATTCCGTCTCCTGTTCAGCATATCTCATTGCCCCCGCTCGGCACCAAACAAAATCTGAGCGTCTAGAATAAAAGAAAGACTTGCATATAAGGGTAACCCTTATTTAAAGATGATAACCTCCAGCAGCCTGTCAGCTGTTTGCCTTGCGTGAGGCTAACCATCTTACAAAACCCCCGGAGCACCGAATCTGAAATAGATGATGACAGAAGGTGACATTTTCTATGCTTCCTGCACAATGAATTGAAACTAATTTTCAAACCAACTGTTTGGGGCCTGGGAAAGCTCAAAGGGAGAATTGTACAGTGATGACATTTTCTGGTGTGTTTTCTGCTCGAATCCACCCTGAAATGAAGCTTATTTGAGTGTAAAAGTTGAAATAAATATTCTGTCACAGAGGCTGTGGGGTTACATAGGGGCTTCGTAAAGAGACTGTCACTTTGTTAATAATAACAAAGAAGGGTCTTGGTTGCCTGACCGTTCTCTTTGTTGAAGTCATTACATTTGCTGCTGTGGGCTGTAAAATAATGTGATGGTTCTCTGTATTTCTGGGGATTTTTTTGCTAGTGGATGATGATTTTATTCTCAAACAATATATTATGATTTTTCCAAAATTCCATCTCACATTTAGATTTGCAGATGTAAGAGGTGGAGCAGAAAAATGTCAAAAAAATAAAGGATTACAACTCTCTGAGGATGTTCGGTTAGTTATTTTGCCTTTGTCTTTGCAGCTTTTATTCAACTTAAAAAAACTGAATATCATGAATAAACCTTTTTTCAAATCAAGTATGGTGAAAAAAATGGTGGAATGATAAACTAAGACAAAAGAAATCCAATTAGTATGATTAGTGGCTCTGTTCTGTCGTCTTTCTGACAACTTGAATTCTCCAAATTTAAGCAAAACTTAAGCTAGTTAGAGAAGCATTTGTTTTAGAGTCTAAGATCTGTGCACTCAAACAAAGACATAATTCTTCATTAGAGTAGTTAACACTGGACGTTTGTAGGATCATTTTTCTTTGATTTCCAACATAAATTATCAGTTGGATTCAGACTGTTTCCTGGCTACATTACTGAGTGAATTTCTTTCTCTCTCATAAACAGAAATTATGTCTGTCTTTGCTTGGTTGTCAGTTGCATTATTCTGCCTATACACTCATCAAAGTATAGCATATTTGCCTTGTATTTACATTTTGTAGGAAGTTGACCTTAACCCTTACATGCATGAATTATGATCCTTTGTGTCAGGATTTTATTTTCTATTTTTAAGGCATCAAAAAGGTATGGAAAAAAAAAATATATATATAATTAAATTTTTTCAGGTGATCAATTGTAATTTTCTCCAAATACAAAGTTGTTATTTGAAAAATACATCAGTAGTATTGTTCTTTAGGGGTTATCTGATGTGGTTTTTTTACCTGCAGGAGTCGTCTACAGTAGAAGGAGGGACCGGGTCGGTCGGCATGCTTTTTTGTCTGTCGGCCATATTGGATTTAACAAAAATAATTTCTTGCATTTGCAGCTTATGGCCAGTAGTTGATGGTGTATTTTATGATGCATTGGTGTCCACTTGAGTGGTCTGTGTGCATTTATAACATAAAAATTCACAAGAAGCACAAGAGAAGTGGCTTTTAGATAGCTGTCCACTGTAGTGACCACTATGCATGAGAGAGTTAAGTTATGTAATGCTTACTCCACCATTTTAAATGGTCAAATGTAAAATGGCCAGTACTTGTCTTTATCAAGGCTAGAGGACTCTAAAGCTCTTCACTCTACATGCAGTCATCAAGTTGAGCCAAGTTCCCTACTGCAAAAATGTTTGTCACTGCAAAAAAAATAATCGAAGTAACTGCGACCCTTGTGTTCATGCTGACGTATTTATAGTAGTTATAGATTCTTGACATCAAACATAAAACAGTCTCATAGGTCAATACAGACTGACTCATAACTGTATGTATGCCATAATAATTTCTAAATGTTAATGATTTCTTGTTCTTTTCCCTCATTATTGAGACTATTGACTGAACTTGCTGTAGTCCACACATGTTCTAGTTTGGATCTTAACTAGATTTTCTTCATCTGTAACTTATGACTTGGGTCCTTTTTCAGACAACGGCGAAGTGTCGACAAATTGAGAAACCGAATGACTGTCCCAGTCTTTTGTAAATCTTTAGTTTTCTTTCTTAGATCTCCATCATGTTCTTTGAAGTTTATATGTGAGTTTATCCAGTCAGTGAAGCAACCAGTCATGAACTCTTACAAGTTAACCAGCCTTAACCTGGTGAAGTTCAGAAACATCAGAACTAAGTGAACACAGGTTTTAGGATGGATGGAGACGATTAACAATAAATTCAATCTAGTTCACCCAGTTTTTGCCTTTATATATATATATATATATATATAGTTGAAGCTGTTTAATCTGAAAAGAAAAAAATATATATTTAAATTAACCATTAAAGCCTCCTGATGAATGTAAATCATCCCAGAGATGGGCAAACCTTAATCTCACACAGCGACTGTATTGTCAGCTTTGACTCACTCGCTCTGTGTCAGTATAATTATGGACCAGACTTGGATATAAAACTAATAAAGAACGTGGTCAGATATCTGCTCTGTCATAACACTTCCCAAACACGGTCTCTTAAAATGTCACTGAAATCCAATCTGTCAGTGATATCCCTGAGGAGCAGTAAGCTTAGGTGATGCTATTAGGACAGCATTTCCACCAGATGGATGCCGCTATGCTGCTTACATAAGCATTACAGCAAAATCTCACTGCTTTTAATTCCTACACACTTGCTCTGTTCTCGTAAGGCATAATGACAAAAGCAGATTTTTATTTATTTATTTATTTTTGTTAGTATACACTATGGACCACAATAATAACTTCATCTAACGCAGGACTTCAGAAAAATTGGTTCAAATTGGCTGTTTTAGTTTACCTCTGCTTCTACGGAAACGCCTAAATGCAAAATATATGACTCCGCGGCGCCTAATGAGCTCTTAAACACTAAAGCTGTTCATATACGGCCCATATTATCTTTCTACTGTACGCCTTCAAAGTAAGCGTGTGAATCAGCATACTTGCTAACTTTGTGCAGATTATGCCAGAAAGCTCCATATGGACTCATCTGAATTTTTAAAGCCACATTAACTCTATTACTGAGTCAGCCTAATTAAATTTTATTGCAAAACTTAAGGAAACCATACTATCCAAACAGCTCGCAGAAAAAAGAAAACAATGCTTGTGTTTTGAGTCAGTTAGATTATCAGTTCTTTAAAAATGCTGCTGCGTTCACCAGCATAAGGAAAATGGACCATAAATCACTGCACTGGCTAACCTGATTGTGAAGGGATCTATTAAACAATTCCCGGTAAACAGACATTTTCCCGTCTATTTCTCCTAAAACTTCATCTATTCCAACGAAGCACGTCCAAGTCGGGAACGTCCGGGAAACCTTTTCTTTCTGTTTGAGCTGTGCTTCCTAATTGCCTTATCCATCACTCCTCATCCTGTGTCTTTTGCAGAATCTGACCTGAACGTCGACCCCAAGAAGCAGGCCCTGTTCCTGCTCGCACATTATTTTAATTCTCAATAAAGTCTGTTTGACCTTTTCTGGGTTCATGGTTTCCATTATGGGTTCAGAATGTACAAAAGATTACTCTTGGGTTGTTTATCTTCTTATGTCAGTTTATTTACCACTTTCCACTTCCTTTCTATAAAGATTTTGTTTTGTAGCTGTATGTATTTCTATACCATTTTCCAGAGGGAAGTCTGACTTTGTGTTTTGATTTGATTTTTGTTCCTTTTTTACTGGGTGTATGTATAGTGAAAAAGCACACTCGCTGTACTCTTGGATTATTTATTAAACTGATTTTTTTGTTTTGTAACCATAATGTTTTTTTTATTTTTTAATATAAATCCAAAGACTGATATACTGGACTGGCTGAGTTATTGGCTTGGCCACGGCCCTGTGGGATCAAACATTTTACCGCTAAATGTTCTGTGGACCCCTGGTGTGTATCCATCCGTCGATGTGTTATGATGTGACCTTTCTCGCCGGGAAGACGAAGAACTCCTGTCTTAACAAACAGCCATGCGGAGAGTATCAATGAGCCCCACTCGGTATTCAGAGTACTTACTGGCTGCCAGACCCAAAATCAGCTATTCGAACAGAAAATTCCAATAAATATGATGACCTCGCATCCTTTGTTCAGCACCTAATCCGCTGATTGATTGCTCGCGCTGCTTGTTCTCAGAAACTGTTGACAAAGACATTCTTTCCTCACTTACCCACAAAAATGACGTGAGCATCGATTTTGTAGAGAGATTAAACTGTAGAAATTAAAATTTGTTGGGAAAAAAATGAGATGGCACTGCAGAATATATCCTCATGAATATTTATAGTATTGTCTGTCGGAAACTAACTTTCAGGCTGCCTGTGTTTGCAAGTGTGAGTTTATCCGACTCAGACAGTCCATCTCTCTCTCTTTTCTTTTTGTCAAATTCTTAAAGAGACATTCACCTCCCTTTTGTTTTCCTTTCTCTCCCTCTTTATCAGGTGCGCTCGGTCCTGGAAGACATTTTGGAGAGGCTGCCAGAACGGTTTGACATGGCGGAGCTGCTAGGGAAGGCCGAGGAGAGGACTCCATACCAGGTGGTGGCGCTGCAAGAGTGTGAGCGAATGAACGTCCTCACCCAGGAGATCAGACTCTCTCTGAACGCTCTGAACCTCGGACTAAAGGTCAGAACGGTTTTATCTAAGCAGAGAAGGGGGGGGGTATTAAAGCCCACTGGGTTTTCCATGACAAGCTCAATTTTGTGTCGACCTTTGTGTGGCTGTAAGGTGACCATGTTGTTTCAGGTGAGCTAATTTAATCTGTATCCATCAATCTTTAAACTCGCTCTGTCAAAGTAACTTAAAAACAAAAGTTAAATCAGAAACACGAAAGCAGAAAACTTGTGAAGTGTCGGAGAATTATCCTTCCTCCATTTAGTTTCTGGATGAGGTTGAAGAAGAAGTCAGTGAGTTTAATTCATGAATTTCATCTATTAAGACTAAAATACAGCTGGTCCATTTGCTCATGCTATCCTTAGCGGCTAACAGAGCAAAATGGTACATAACAATAGTTTCTAGTTTTCTTTGTTGGGTTCTCTCTAAGCTGTGCCCTGAAGAGGACATTCCCCAACGTGTCATTTCCTTTAACCTTAGCTTTGTTCTCGTGTGCTCTGTGTTTGTGCCTGAGCGTATAAACGAGCGTGCAAATAACTAAAAAAGACACATAACTGTTTATTCTCAACAGAAGTTAAAAACATTTAAAGTTAACAAGCAAAATCTTTGACATAGTAAAACAGACTTGGACATTGATACCACGTTTTGGGTTTTTTTGCCAGTAAGAAGAAAAAAAAGGCTTAATTAGGAGTTTCTGTAGTGTACAGGCCAAAGAAGGAGCCAACATTAACTTTGGAGGAGCTGCAGAGATCAAAAGCTCAGGTGGAGGATCTGCTGCAACTATTAATGGTGCACCCACAAATCTGGCCAATGTTGAAGAACTGCAAAAAGAATATAATTCTTGAAATAAAGCCATTAAATATACTGTTTGCACTCTGCCAAAAGCTATTTAATGGAATCTGACATTAAATGGCAAAGGGGTTCTGGTGAGAGATTTTGAACATTTTGCATCCTTTCCCTTCCTGTTAACTCTCTCATACATAGTGGTCACTACAGTGGACAGCTATCTAAAAGCTATTTTCTTGTGCTTCTTGTGGATTTTTATGTTATAAATGCACACAGACCACTGAAGTGGACACTAGTGCATCATAAAATACATTATCAACTACTGGTCATCAGCTGCAAATGCAATAAATTATTTTTTGTTAAATCCAATATGGCCGACAGTCAAAAGAGCATGCCAACTGACCCGGTCCCTCCTACTGTAGATGACTGCTGCAGGTAAAAAAAAAATATTGTGACATCAGATAACCCCTAAAGAACAATACTACTGATGTATTTTTCAAATAACAACTTTGTATTTGGAGAAAATTATAATTCAGCACCTAAAAAAAAATATATTTTTTTACAAATGTATTTTTCCTGCTTTTTTATGCCTTAAGAAAATAAAAAAGGAAAAAAAATCCTGACACAAAGGATCATAATTCATGCATGAAAGAGTTGATATCTATTCACTATGTTGTGTACATTTGTTGAATAAGTCTCCAATTAAATACAATGAAGTTGAAAGATTTTGCCCATGTGGAAACTGCTACAAGCCAGAGTTTTTTTTATATGTGGCTTGAGATGACTAAAAACCAAGGAGACATCTGTGTCAATGTGTCATACATGGCTGACTCATCTGTTAACACCGAACAGAAAAAGTAAGACGGGCGGGGGGGGAATGTGTCAACGTGTTTCTCAGGAGTTATGAGTCTTCGATCTCCCGGCTCTACAAGCTTCAATAAACTGCTTCAGTGATTTAAAAGTCGTGTCGACTATTGTAGCAGAAAATGGAATCATGTTTTGCCTGCATGGTGGAATAAGTAGGAGCTATCAGGGTGTTAGCCTTGATGCTCTCTCTGTTACATATTGTTTCAGTCGGACGGTCATAACTGGTCAGGATTTTTGAGCTGTGCGGGACGGTGGGATAAATTAGTGATCCAATGAAAGTCACACACACGTTAGCAGCAGTGTGTGACTAACTGCAATGAAAACACTTGTCTTTTCCCGCTGCATCAAACCACAAATTCAACTTTATGCCATTTGCTCTTTATTTTTTAAGCAATTGGTAAATAACCAGAGTTAATTAGTTTGTTTTTATGGATTTTAAATGAGATACGGGAAAGTTTCTTTGAGATATGTGGCATTTTAGTGTGAAAAATCATGAAGCGGATGATTGAAAACACGGATAAAAAAGTACGGTATAAAATAAGTGAATTAATGTGAAGTGCATATTCTTACCAGCAGTTCCAGCATGTGAACAACTTGAGTTGGAAAGCTGTGTAGCAGTTTTGATCTCATTACCTTTTGTCTGATGGCAGCAGTTTAATAAAATGTTAATGGGGAAGGTTTTGAAGAGTCCCTGAAAATGTCCAGATTTCCTGCAGCTGCCCTGAAACAGAACCAGGAGAGCAGGTAGGAACACGGCAACAACCTTCCCAGCTCCTCTCCGTACGGTGCTCTTTGTTTACCCGTTTCAGCATCCCGGTGGTGGTCCAAATGGGGGATAGCTTAATGCTATCCACTTTATCTGCTGCAGGAGTCTGTGCTCAGGTCATGACCTTCTGAAGTCGATGATCATCTGATTTGTTTTTTTCGCGCCGAGCACCAGATTGTTTTCTCTGCACAAGGCCTCCAGGTGTTTGGCTTCCTTCCTGTAAATTGATTTCCCCCCCCGACTATTGTGGTTTCATTCACCGAATGTCCAGATTCTCCTATTGTGTGATTGCACAGCTATAGTCTAAACTCAACTGTGAAGTCTAACTCCTACTTCCATGTATGATTAATTGATGTTCTTCTACACAGAGATCTGTAAAATAAGAGTACAAATCAGGACTTGATTCATAAAAACCAAATATTTTGGTGATTTGTACACAACTCAGAACAAAGAACATCTTCAGAAAGTTAGTTTTTACTATTCAAATGTAGTTTTGCTACATTTAAATACCACATTTGGCACATCTTGGTGATGTGTACGTTGAGGCAACAAAACAGCAATGTCTCAAAAATACGAGGGAACATTGTTGGACCTCGAGCTTCACAGGACGGGTCAACATCGAGGCGTCCTGGTTTTGGCAAGAACTAACTAGTGCCTAGTTGATGTGTCCTTCTAGAGCTGTTTTCTGTCTTTTTTAAAAACAAAGGTAAAAGATTTTAGCTCATCTCTGTCTTGCGCTGTTCGCCGATCAGGGAGAGCTGACCATGACCAGCGAAATGGAGAATCTACAGAACGCCATCTTCCTGGACGCCGTGCCAGACAGCTGGACCGGACGAGCGTATCCCTCCACGTCCGGTTTGACTCTGTGGTTCAACGACCTCCTGGCCAGGGTCAAGGAGCTCGAAGCCTGGTCGGCGGATTTCATCTTACCCCCTGCGGTGTGGCTGGCTGGCTTCTTCAACCCCCAGTCTTTCCTCACAGCCATCATGCAGGCCATGGCCAGGAGGTAGAGTCGGTCAGGATGTTAAACAAACGGTCTCAAGCTTTAGAAGAATAACTGGTTTTTGTTACCTTCCCGACAGGAACGAGTGGCCTCTCGACAGCATGTGCCTGCAGTGTGATGTCACAAAGAAGAACCGGGAGGACTTCAGCTCTCCGCCTCGTGAAGGAGCGTACGTCCACGGACTGTTCATGGAAGGAGCACGGTGGGACTCACAGGTATCGCACAGGAGATACTCAGACAGCTCTTGTTTCTGATTTATTTTGAATTTGACAGCCAATCTTTATTCAGATTTTAACTGAAAAAGGAGCAACAGACTTTTACAAGTGATTTATAGTCACCACAAATCATTGGACATTTTGTTTTGCATTTATTATTAATTGATTTATGACTTATGCGTGTTCAGTTCATTCTTTCGTTTAACTAGCCACAATGCATTTGTGCACTTTAAATATTTTAAGTGCGACTATATCCCGATGCAAGTTGCAGAAGATTTTTCTCTCTCGTAGCTTGATTTATTTTGAAACCTGCCTGACCTTGAGGTTTTTGTTTTGTGTTGCGTTCTGTTTCTGGTTTGTACACTTTTCCAGCTTCCTGCTGCGTTCCACTGACCACATAATTGTGCTATATTTACAACAAAAAAAACATTTTGGCCCTGGGATGAGGTGATATTTTTTATTTTTTTTGGCCATATCTAAATTAATTTATTTTGGCAAAACTGCAATGGAAACTATTTTTTTGCATCTCACGAGTCACATGATCAGCAGCCTGATGTTGCCACTGGTGCAAACCACAAAGAAGAAAACGACAGGAAGTGGCTGGAAGATCATGGCATGTTTCTTAATGACGTGTCACATGAACAGACTTATTAATGTGATTTTGATTGCGTCTCTTATTTAATGGAAACATTGCAATCACAAAATTGTTTTGTTTTTTTGACAGCAGAATATTGACAAAGTTTTGTGCACAATTGTAAAGGAAACGCAGCTCGTGTCTTTGCTTCCCTGGTTTCCTCTGTATGTTTTCTGTTAATCATTCAGTTTTCTTCTCACAGCTGCACTCCATCAGAAAATCACCTAAAATGTCTTCACTCTTTATATATTTTCTCCCTCGTCTTTTCAGTTCATGGGGAGAAGATTAGTCCATGTCAAGTCGCTCCGTGTTTTGTGACGTAGGTCCTGGGATTCAAACATCAACTGTATACAAAAATATTCTGCAGTCACATATGAGAGTGTCTGTCTGACGGCTAAAGTTTGACCCAAAGTAACCAAACACAGCTTCACAAGAACAATCGAATGGTTGAGAAAGAAAACAATCAACGTGTTACAAACATATCTAGACCTCAATCTTATAAAACTCAATGACCTGGAGAAACTTTCTAAGGAAAAGTTTAACAGACGTCCCTCATAATGATGTGAGTCTGATGAAGTCAAACAGACCAGGATTCCTAAAAGTTAATGATAATAAAGTTTTTACTCTTTAGTTTATTCTCCTTTAAAAAATAAAGACAAAATGGATTCTGTGGTGTATTTTTTTGTGCACTCAAGGATAAATTGCACCTGAAGTTTACCTGGTAAACCCAGTAAAAACCAAATCATAGCTCCTATGTTCTGATTTCGAAAACTCCAGGATTGAAATGGGGCCCACTTTCTTTTTACGTTTTGCAAAAGGCATAAGTTATATCGCAGCATAAGTACCTGCACTGTACTTTTCGATGATGCAGCACAGACACTGGGAACACAAGGTGAGTTAACTTCAAAATGCCCCTTTAAACAGAGTCAAGTAAATTAACTTTGGAATGAACCCCAAGGAGAGTCTCGGCGTTCCCTCTGTGGCTCCAGTTTCTGCTTTAAATCCTGCTTGTGTTCAGCTGGTGGAGTGCAGTGCATTACTCAGCTTCCCAGGACTCCATCTATCTACATACACTCAACCACTGTATATGCACCAAGCTTTCAAGGAGTATCCCCGTAGACTTCTTAATTAGGGAATGTGCAGAGTGTGCACTCGAACACTTAGATCACACTTTAGAGGAGTGTTTCTTTTTTTTTTTCCTTCTTCTTCATTAAAGTTGGAGCCGCGCTCAAATAGACAGCCGGAGAGACGGGCTCGCGCTCCAACACCCTCCACTCGTCTCCTCCTCTCCTCTGCGCACATCCTCCTCTCGGCCCCGAAGGCCGGCTCTGAGCCGCTGGCGAAGAGAGCGAGCAGCACTCCATCTGGACACAGTTCTATGAAGCAATAAAAGTCAAAGATTTATGATAAACCTACTCATCTATATTAATGAGCCACGCGTCTCATTCATCGGGGGTTATGCATCAAAGACGGCCGAATGCTGCACCTTGCACAGAAAGACGCAGGCATCACACTGCGGAACAATATGTATTTATGTAAATGGGCCGCTTTTATTGGTCCTGAGTACTTCAGCTTTGTAATAAATACTTTGCTCCGTCAGTATGTCGGGAGACCAAACAATATGATTTTTTTGTTTTGTTTTTTAAACGGTCATTAAATTATTTTATAGTCCATCACAAGGAGCCCAAATAACTTACTTTCATTGGCCCAAACAAACATGGACTGTTTAGGGTACAGACATCTTTTAAAGTTCGAGAGCAACTGCAGAAGCAATTTAAGCTTTGTCCTCTCGGCTTTTACCAAAGTCATCGGGATTTATATTCCTCCCTAAAAGTCGCTGCGCATTCATGGAGAAACTTGTGTTTGTCAGGCGCTAAGTGTGGAAGGATTAATTAATGAGACAGACCACTTAGACTCGCTGTGTTTAGCGAGGATGTTGTGGGAGCAGGCCGACTTTGAATCGAACTCTCGCAGCTTTTCCAGGGCTGCCACAGTGCTGCCTTCTGAAACACAAAGTCAAAAATCACTCGGGTTAATCACTGTTAGTTATAAGCACCTTGTGGAAGTATTCACACCCTTTTTTCTCCAGACTTTGCAGAGTTACAGCTGCAAACGTCAGTGTATTTATTAGGATTTCCTGTGATTGACCAAAACAAAGTTGTGCATTGTTTTGAACTTAAAGGAAAACGATGGTACATAAAGGTTTTCAAAACCTTTATGTACCAATAAAGACCTAAAAATGTGACATGCATGTTGATTCATTCCCCTTTTACTTTGATACCCTGCTACAAAATCCAGTGAAAGTCATCTAAAATTATCATCTTTCTGCATGTCTCATATTGAGTTAGTAAAATAAAAAAAGGACAATAACATTTACAGAAGTTCCATGTGCTAATAATAAAAAATAGAAATAACTGGAAAATGTAATGGATTGAATAAATCAAAGCTGTTCAGACAGAATTAAGTCTTTCAGAAAGGATATTTGTGAAAAGAAAAAAGTGAGATATGTAAGAGACATTCTTGATTACAGAGCAGGAATTGCCAAAGAAAAGTTAATCTGTTGCAAAGAAAGCCAATGTTTTTGACACTGGCTTGGACAAACGTGGAGCTGATTTAGTGAATCAGAAATTAATGAATCTAATCCTGATGTCTGTTTTTTTGAAGCCTCACCCTTGTGTTTGGAAGACTGAAAACTTCCTGCAGTTTTCGGGTCGTTTCTGTTTGCCGTGATAACAAGCCTGCATCCTCGCCTCACATCTCCTCCCTTCTCTGTTTGTTTCAGACTGGCTTGGTCGTCGATGCGCGTCTGAAAGAGCTCACCCCGGCCATGCCGGTCATCTTCATCAGGGCCGTTCCAGTGGACAAACAGGAGAGCAGAAACGTCTACCAGTGTCCCGTCTATAAAACCCGTCAGAGGGGGCCCACATATGTGTGGACCTTTAACCTCAGGACCAAAGAAAAGCCCTCCAAGTGGACGCTAGCTGGTGTGGCGCTGCTTCTGCAAACATAGCTGCTTTTAGGGACGCCACACTGAGGGTGCCGACAGGGTGAACAACTGAAATCATTTCCAAACCAAATAGTTTGTAGCGAGAAAGTAGAAATTATTCAGTTAAAAGAAAACCTTTTATTTGGTTACAGTAAAAAGAGAAGCAAATTAAAGTGATTGCAGGGTTTTCTATTCTATTTCTGTTACTAGTGTGTTCACCAACCAGTCAGGAATCAATATTACCAGTTCTAGAAAGTATTCTGTTGATTGACATCTGTGATAGGCAAACAGCATGGTCTGTCTATGAACTCTTTGACCAACATTGCCTACTTTGATTCATTATTTCATATGCAGAAATGATGTTCTTTTAATTCCTCTATTTTCTGTTAAATTTAAAACTACGTCAATCAAAGAACCTCAGGCACGTTTTTGTTGTGTTTCATGTATTAAATTATCTAGAAGTAAAAAAAGATAAATTGGAAACTGCATGTCAGTCCTCAAAGAAAACTGGAAATTAGGCCTGAATGAAACTCGTCTTTGAAGATAATCCAGTTTTCATTTTAACAAACCAAAGTATTCTTAGAAACGGAGCTTTAACTTTAAAGATATTATGCTTAACAAACTGTGAATTAGAGGTCACCTTCAGCACGGTGGTGTTTTATGATTTCTTTTTCCCCAAAGCGTACAGATCAATAATGAGAAACAAGATAAATGAGTTTTGCACAGATTTCTAAAATGGGTAGATAAGTCAACAAATCTGCCATCTTGACAGCTTGAATATCCAGTCAGCTCTGATTCTGCTCTCTCTTCTTTAGTGTAATTCACTGTCTGCCACACACCATCTTATTAATGTAAGCTGCACAAATTCAGCCTTTTTTCTCGTTTTATTCTGCAGAACGTCCTGCTCAGCTTGCTGCAAGATTTCAGCCAAGTGTCAGAACATGTACTGAAACGCCCAACAAAAAAATCCATATTATGTGACTGGAAACAAGCAACTAATCTGAATATTAATTACACATTCTAGTCAAGATCATGCTTTTATAAAAATACACAATATTTCTCCATAAAACCATTCTGTTAAAGTTCCAGAAAACTGGGATGTAAAAAAAAAAAAACAGAAACGAGACCATTTTAAATAATTTTTGGCATTAACCCAATGTAGCTCAAGTGGAAAAGCAAGCAATTCTGATAGAAGGAAAATAATTTAAAAAAGAAAACAGTTGCATACATGTCTACAATAAGCGACCAATACTTCATTGAACCAACTTTTTTTAGGGAATGCCATAAAACCATTTGTGAAATGTATTTTCATTGAGAAGCACAAGATTTCTTTTCTATAATCGGCTCTTTTGATCTCTTAATACACACACATGTAATTCACAATTACTACTCTCGCTTTCAATAAGTTTGAAAATAAAGATTCTTTATCATGCCATTCCAGATTGTACTTGTGCTTTTATTTTCATATGCTATATCCAATTTTAGTACCAATGTGCTTTTTTTCCTCCCCTATCTCCCGTTTCCAGTTTCCTCCTTCCCGTTTCTTCTTCCTCTTAAGTCTTCAGACCGACTCTTTTCCTTGCTCTCCTCCTCCTTCCAGTTCTCTCTTTGTCCTCTCTCCTTCCTGTTCAAGATAAAGCAAACTCTCCAAAGCAGAAAGTATGGAGCCTCAAAGATATATCCTCATGTAGAGCAGAGACATGCACACATGCTACAGTACATTCCCGGCTTAAAACTCCCCCTCTATCTGCTTCCCGTCTTTCTTGTTCTCCCAGTGCCTGAGCCCAGGTTCCCTGGCGTCTTCCCTTATCTGGTTACTGGAGAGTCTTAACAATGTGCTCAGAGACACATGAGGAGGAGGAGGAGGAGGAAGAGGAAGAGGAGAGCAGTGATGCAGAGTGACACAATTTATGTGCATCTTCCGAACAGCGGCTTCAGGTTCCACTGTGGAAATAGATCCTGCAACGATTGCAGGTAAGATATTTTCAAATTACCCCGAGATTACAGTGGTTTTAAAAATACTTCTTACAGATTTGTCTCACACCTCACTAAGCATATTTTGATATTACAGACAGAGAACGTGTTGAATGAAAAGTGGCCTTAATTATCCTTGTTTAATTTCCGTGTTTTGCTTCACTATTCAGTTTTTCTTGTCACATTGAGGCGTCATTTCTGTCTGATCTGTAGAATACAAAAAAAAAAACTTTAAATAGAAACTCTTACAAACTTAACAAGATGAAACAATCTTTTTAAGATGCATCATGCCCCAATCTGAAGATATTTAAGAGCAGATGAGGAAAAGCAATCAATCAAAAGCCATTTCTAACAAAGCAACACACCACATTTAAAGCTGCTGTTTACAAAGAGTGAAATTCTGAAAAACAGTGTTGAACCTTCTCGGGTATTCCTGACCTTTCGAGATTATTTCAAGAGCAGTTTTACGTCTTAACCAAGAGTTCACAACCCAGAACAAGAACTGCAGGCCTGCAGTTCACCCAGTGAATAGTTATGCACTGAGCAAAAGTGGCATCCGTTGTCGAGTTGCAAGAAGAGAATAATTCCTGACCAAAGTGAACACAAAGTCCTGTCTGACATTTGAAGATTAAAAATTGAACTTTTTGGAAGGGTTTTGTCCTTTTACAAGTGTCAAGAGGACAGCATTTCAGAAAAACTCATTCCAACAATCAAACATGTGTCTTTTGCATTCTTTGTTCATGTCTGCTATTTTGTACTGCTATCATGTTCGAAATAAATACATTTTAAAATGATAAAAAAGGGCTTTTTGAAATAAACTTGTCAAATTCTGGACAAATTTTGGAAGAACATGAACAATTTACAAAATTACTACTAAAAAGAGTAGAATTTAGTAGAATTCATATAATGAGTCTTTTATAAATGATATAAATAAAAAACTAATTGTCTGTTATTGCAAGTACTTGATTTTTGTTCAACAACTAATGACATGACTTGTATTGAGATTTGGAGGAAGTTGGTTCCTCACATGGGGCCAATAGGGCTCACTATCTGAAAACAATAGTTTGTTTAAACTCAGATTATATTTATGTGCCTGTAGGATTTTTTTTGTCTGAAATATTTAAACAAAAAAAGGAAGAAATTGGGGGCTCTAGGCGTCTCCATGGTGCGCCTCATGTGCAGAGGCTGTAGTTTTCACTTGTCCTGAACCTGGGTTTGACTCCCAGGTTCAGTTTGCCCTTTTCTCTTCTCCCAATTTACAGAAAATCTTTTTTAAAAACCCCAGAATAAACAAGAAATGCGTGAAGGGGCAAATACCCTTTTCCCGTCACCATTAGTAACTATATTTTGACCAGGAGGTCCAGCAGACACGCTTTCATCCTGGTGAGAGAGATAAAGGCCAGATTCGTAAGAGCTGCAAAAAGCCACTAATTATGGGCTGTTATAAGTTTAACCGTATGAATTCCCTTCCTGCAAAGGTTCACAAACGGTGATGATTCACGTTTTCTGCTGGAGGATCATTTTGTGCGTTGCCGGGTGGATGCTGGCGGAGCGAAACAGGGAGGGAGAGGACGGATCTACCAAAGTGTTCATGCTCGGAATGAAAAAGTGGCTTTCTTTAATGGCCTGCTTGTGCGAGATATAAGATAGCAAGCAGTTGCTAGGTTACAGGTCAGTCCGGCACGGCTAATGCGAAAGGTATAGAGATTTCACGGTGTGCATGATATCGAAGCAAGCAGAGTTCTAACTTTGGACAAAATGTGATAACGTGCTAGCAAGGCTCAGCAGCAACAGTAACCATGACGATGACTCAAACGCAGCTTTACTGTCTGGATATGTGCCATTCACCATAAAGCAAATACATGACATTTTCAAACTCACTTGGAGATCTGTAAATGTGTCTTGCGATTGCAGCAGTAACTGTCCCAGCGGTGGTCATTTGAAGGATAGCCTGCAGGCCATCAGCGCAGGATGCAGGAACCCCTCCACTCGCCCTCTCAGCCCTTTTCACTTGCTGTCAACTAACAGGTTTCTACAAAAGCTGGTTTTCCTCTTTCGTACTCTGGTTGTAACGTCGGTCATTTTGGACAAACGCTTTGGATTTTTGACTATGCCGTGACATCATCGATTGGAAGTGTGCAAAGCCGTGACATACTCACTTTCAGATGATCCAACCTTTAAGTTTATAGCATTTAATGGGCAAAAGTCATGTGTTAAGAAATAATTGTTTTCAACAAACCCAATGAAACATCTTCAGCTTATCCCAAATCCTGCAGCGCCGCGGGAAATTACGGGAAACGTCATACGAGGGGGCACCCAAAAGTTTCCAGAATGGCGCTGCTGCATGCGCAGTTTTCGTAGTACACGATTCTGCCCCTAGTTATTTGTTCAACCACGCCTTCTCAATCAGTGTGAAAAAAGCATCGGAAACCGTTCAGATGTTGAAGACCGCTTACAAGGATGACGCTATGTGTCGAGCTCAAGTTTACTCGTGGTTCACCCGCTTTAAAAATGGTGAAATGTCAATTGATGATCAACCGCTTCTTTCCCGAGCAGGAAGCAAAGCTTCAGCCGCGCTGCTCGTAGAACTTCTCCATGAAGAAAAACGACGGCTGGACAAAACAGCTCTTCCAAGAAAATTTACTGCGGGTAGATGAAACCTTCCACATCAACGCCGCTTGGCACACTGATTGAGAACGAAAACTGCGCATGCAGCAGCGCCATTCTGGAAACTTTTGGGTGCCCCCTTGTATTTGTTCAATATTTGCTTGTCTGCACAGTTAAATCATACATATAATTTAAACATATAAATCCTTGACTAATCACTCTCACTCTCTGGCAAAAGAAGTGTAGATTCCTAAAAGGAGACTCCTGCTTTTTGACTGCTGGTTCACTGGTAGTTCATTCTGTTTGAATGTAACTGGAGGCAGGCGTTTCCCTTACAAGACTCCTCTCCCAATGTTTGTTTCTGCCAGGCTTAAAACTTTTCTTTTTGATGAAGCTTTTGGTTAGAGCTGCTCTCGTTATCCTGCGGTGTAGTTATGTAGCTACAGGCTTCAGTCTGTACTCTGCAAGAGCAAAGAAAAATGTTCCGTCTCCCAGAGAATGACGTCATTCTGGTCTCTTGCGTTCTGTCCAGCAGCTGCCCTCTGGTTGGTCACCCCCTGTTACCATTCCTCAGCAAAATCCCATTAGGTAAAAGAAGTCCAGTTTTTTTCTGGTTTATGTTCACAAACATTCTTGATAATAGTAATTTAACTCTTAGTTATTTTGACAATAGTTTGAGTAGTTTTAATTATTTCAAGTGTTAAAATGACTAAATTTCTTGTTGAAATAACTCTGAAAGAGTTAAATTAACACCAATTCTGATAAGGACCAAATAGACTCGGCATAGTGTTGATTTAACTCTGCAGACTTTGCTACACCTGCAAACTGCAAAATGTGGAAGATTTTCTAGATTTTTGGATAATGGCATATTTTTAAATCATCTCCTAAACTGAGCAATCTATGTCTCTGTATGGTTTTTCACCATTAATTCGCTTAAAAAAAAAGGACAAATCTTGACATGCTTTTTTTTCTGTATTCTTTTTACTCAAACGAAGAGCTTGTACCCTATACTAATAGGGTACAAGTACAGTCTTGGATCCGAACTTTGCATACAAGTGTTTTTTTTGTCTTTCTAAAAGTTTGTATTAATCATTACCATGTCTAGTTACATTTAATAACTTTTCTCAGAACTTTACATAATCATTAAAACAATTTGAAAACATCCTACTTTGATCTCCAAAATACTCATAAAAAATTACCTACAAGGTTGAATTATTGCTTTAAAAAAAAAAATCTTTTTCTGTGCCTGTTTTCCTTAAAATTCTCTTGTTTTCTACTCGGTATAGATATTCTAATATTTACCTTTATGTGTTGGGAATCAGATTTGTTTTTTTTTTTTTTTGCTTAAGCATGAGTCTTTTGTCACTAAAAATGGCATTTACGGGGTTCAAATTTCATGAATATCTTTGTGTAGAAGGTATAAATGACATTCATAGGAAATGCTGCAGAATCATGCTCATACATAATATTTATGTGACAGTCCTTGAAAGAGCGTGTTTTAGTGTCCAAGGAACACAGATGGAGCACAAAATGAAGGGACCCCAGAGGGTTAATACTGGTTAATAATAACTTCCATCAGCAGCACATGTGCAAAATTGGTGTGATGCAGAACAACATTACCTCTCAAAGCCCCCGTCCCCTGAAAAAGTTATTTTTTTTCTTTTGGTCCCGTCATCCATTACCCGTGTACCAGCAGAGGCGTCACATGGGTGGCCTTTGTTACTGATTTTGCCCCACACCTTCCAGTAACGACTTGACAACCAGACAGTGTTTGCACTTCCCACCCCTAAGATCCCCATCACTCTCCTGACGGAGAGAGCTTTGCAGCCGTGACAACCAAAGTGCTGCTAGCATTAATTTTCACAACAGATGTGCTGACAAATTGCACGGTGGTGTCTCAGCCTGTAATTGTGCCTGACTCGTACTCCTCGGCTCGTTCAGACTGTACGAAGCGTCGGAGTGTTTGGGCCGGACCTTACCTCACGTTACCCCCCCACCCTCTCTGCCTCCAGCGCCCCCCTCCCCCCCCATCGTCCCCGCAGCAGCCAGCAGACTCGAGCCGCCAACCAGGACGGCTGTAAGAAGAGCAAGTCGGGTTTTGGCTCTGGCTGGAGGACGGAGTAATTAGCTTTGACACAGCTGACGAGTTGCTAATTAAATGTTTATCTGACTCTGGCATCTGTCATAAAACAAATGTCTGCTAGCTGCCTACAATCTGTGGATTATCCCAAATAACTGGGGTCAGGTCCCGCTCGCTGGGCGCAGGGCGCACTCTGAGCAGCCAGCCGAAGAAATAGCAGCTTCTGTCTGCTTTTTAGAAGCTCACTGCACTCACAGTGGCAATAATTATCTCTGTTCACACTCAAGCTGCACTCATTTATTTCATGTTTAGAAATGTAATCTTTAAGATCCTTATTTGAAGCTATGTAATTAAAATTCTCTCTCTCTTTTTTCCCCCCACTTTTCCTTGAGATATCTGCTTACCACTCATTACAACAGAAGGAATGTAATGGCTCCTGTTACGATAGGAGAACGTTGTGTTATTTGAGTTTGTGGATGATCATTTTAAAGAATTGTGCATAAAAATCTACCCAGCTTTCTCCATCTGTAGGAAGCTATTTGACATGATTTCCCCTCCTCACCTGTTAGAAATCCCAAATCTTTCGTCAATTTGTTGACTGGACTATTTAATTCATATTTTATTATTATTTTACTCATTATGTTGTTTAGTGTCTCTAATCTGGTTCTTAGTTTAAATCTTTGACTTCACTTGACGTTTTGTCCTGTGCATCCAAAGAGAAAGTTCATCATTTAAGGAAAAAAAAAGAAATTTAAACTTTTACAATGTGTGTAAGGAGGCTAGAAAACACAATGTTCTTCCATTAATATACAGTATATTATTTTATATTTACATGATCACTCAAAGGAGTTGCTGCCCTCTGCAAGAGCACTTACATATGAAACGGAATCATTTAAAGACTCAACAGGTGGCTTTTCCAAATAGAAGTAGCCAAACATTCCACATTGTTCACATGTTTTTATTTATATTTATGTTTATTCATACTTATATTTGTTAAGTAAACAACTATGAAGCCTGAATCACACTCTGTCACAAAAACACTTATAAGGTATTTAAAGTACACAAAGTTAGATGAGGAAATGTAAATGTTTTTAGTACTTTTGTTTCTATTATTTCTATTACTATTATTAAGTAAGGGCTATTGAAAGTGAGAATGAATAAAATTTTGTGGTTTACACCTCAGACCAGTTGATGAGGGTGATACATTGAGGTTGTAAGCTGCCAATAAACTTTGTAGAAGAAGAAGAAGAATGAACCTGATTCAAATAATTAGATAATTAAAAATATTTTTGTACAATTTGACACTTGATCTTGGTTTGTTGGGCCAGAGAAAAATGGAAAAAGTGAAAGATACCATCCCTCTGCACCCTTTCATTAAAACGGTATGACAAAGTAGTCTATACAAAATACAATTCAAAAATGATTTGGAAGTAGTTTGAAGAGCACAATGAGTCTGAGGTGTTGATTTATCCTCCAAATCTTCCAGATCCCAACTCAGTTGGGAATCTGTGGGGTACCCTGGAAAATATAAGTCGGAACCAGCTCTTCTCACCTAACAGCTTGTAAATGACGCGTTTCAAATGCTCTTTAAATGAGAAATTAAATTAAAATCACATGTGAGTAATTCATGTGATGAGTTCTTAACACTCATGGCAGCGACCGATGTAAACTGTTACATGAGAGAGATTCATAATTCTGGTGGCGTTCATCATTTGTCAGCCATCAGAGAAGATGTGGCGTCTTGTTCAGGCGTTGGAGCTACAAGCTACTGGAGCTACTTATGAGTGAATATGTGCGACGTTTTGGGAAAATTGTTGTCGACTGTAGATTCAACACGCTCGAATGACAAATTTTTATGAATGCTGAGTCTTCTTGAGGAGTGAGCTGCATTGTCTGAAAACAAACAAACAAAAAAAAAAGAACAAAAACATCATCCTTGTTCTACTTCCTGTCATCGTCGTCTTCGTTGTTTTATCCAGTAGTAACTTCCGGCTGTGGAGCATCTGACTTGTATGGGGAAGAAGTGTTTCAATTGCAGTTTTGTGAAATAGATCTATTTTCATACAGTCAAAAAAAACACTTTTTATCAAAAACATGAATTTGTGGCGCGTTTGTGGACTACGCTCTTTGTGCGCCGCTGCTGAAGTCTGAAATCAAAACGTCTGTTTAACATTCAGACACGACGATCTGAGTGTTCTCACTGACGGCTCCGTCTGGCCGCAGCAACAAAACATCCCAAATTAAGGCTTCCCAGCCTCGGTTCATGTTTGCTAGAAAACGCAGCGCCGACAGGTAATAAAGTAATGTTTGTGCATTTTAAGTCGTTTGGGAAACAAACTCATTATTTTCCTGGTCAACGTCTTCAATCCGAGTTGAGTATCACATCTATCCTCTGACACTTTAAGCTGCTCTCTCATTCATATTATTCAGTTTGATTGCAGTCGCATATTTTCATTTAAATGCTGATGGGCTCAAACATCAGTGTAAATTGAAAAGCCAAACTTATTACTGTGGTTTCTTTTCCATTCCTTGGTATGTTTGGATACGGCGGGGGCGGAGGGGATGGAAGCCGTCTTTGTTTGTCATGCAGATTCAAACCCATGGATTTCTATGAATGTAAAAAAGGCTCCAAACTGCACTGACCTGCATTAAAATCCTCCGTTTTTTTAAATGCAGATGTCAAACTGAGTCACAGCTCAGGCCAGCGGGTGCCAGGCATCCTGCTGAAAGAGCGAGTTGGCATGTGAGCGATCGGTTCACGACACACCTCAGGTTCGCGACCCTCCAACTGCTTCAAGTTGGCAGCCTGGACCGTAAACGATACCAACCTTTAGCAGAAGCAGTTCCAGAAGTACAGAAACTCTTGTGTTAGGAGTTGCTACAGCTTAGAGAACAGAGACAAAGAGATTTTCACTCCCAGCAAAGGCACAAAGCAGCACAACGCAGCCTTCTCTGCCAGCCTGCAGGGATGTTTTCTTAAAGCTAGGTTCTGTGAAGTGACGATCTGCAGTCGTTTGTTTTACCTGTGGACAAACTTGTAGGAACCTTACAAAATTATTGCATTCAGGTGTTTCGCTCTGTTCCGTGGCTACAGGTGTGTAACAAGATCAACCCTACCATCACTAATGGTCCAGTCATTAAATCTGCTTGTCTCTAAATGCTCCACAGTGAGCCATTTGAGGTATTATGACCAAGTGGAAGTGATTCAGAATGACAGCAACTCAACCATGAAGTGGTAGACGACATAAACTCCAGGAGGAGTGAATGCTGCAAGTCAATGACTAAACGCAATCTGCTGGGTTTCCTTGGAGAGAAACTTTGGAACTACTCTGAATAATTAATTGAGCTTTATTGCACTGTTTGATGACTGGAATCGATTTGAATGAATGCGTGATTGAACTGAAATTACTTTGTTTTTTGAAAAGTGTCTCAAGACGACATTTGTTGTGAATTGGTGCTATCTAAATGAACTGAATTTAATTAAATCAATTCACAAACCAGAGTCACCAGATGCTGAGTCACTGAAACATTTTGCCAGACATTTTGGAAAATTTCATTCGCTCAACTATCTGGGAAATACTACTGGATGGCTCCTTCCACATTTCTGTGCTCTAGTGCACAAAGCAAGGCTCATAGAGGCGAGGATGGTGAAGTTTGCTGTGGAAGAACTTGGACTGGCCAGCAGAGAGTCCAGATCTTGATCCAATTGGAATGAATTAGAGTGGAGGCCTTCTTGTCCAACATCAGTGTCTGACCTAACAAATGGTCTAAAATGACTACCAACTTACTCCTGAACTTTGCAGAATCGCAGGTAGAGTTCTGCTTTTAGAACATAAAATATTATAACAAAAATAAAATCCTGTGGATGGCTTGGAGAGAGCAGTTAAATGGACGAGAAGAGATTCTGCAGATGAAGACGTCAGGAGTGAAATGATGAAAATCCACTCTGGGTAAACGGTCCTTTATGAAACCTTTGTCATTTGTTCCTCAAATTGTACAATCAGCGGTATCCACAGGGGAGAGCATCTGACCTTTGGTGTTCTAATGTTTAATTTGCATTTCTGATGTCTTGCATTTCACCCATGTTGCTGACCTTTTTTAATAAACTATCTTTGAATTTTTTATTTTTAAAGGTTTTGTTGGCTCTAGTGGCCTTTATTTGAAAGTAGTTTGACAGGAAAAAGGGTAATGAGAGAGACATGTGGCAAACGTCGCCAGGCCAGGAATCGAACCTACGACCACGAGGACTAAGGCCTCAATACGTGGTTCATGCTTTGCCGCTGCACCACCACAAATTTTTATGTTTGACTGAATAGTACAGACTTTGCCTGTTTTGTAACAACCAGCTGATTTTATCCACTCATCTTTTGTTTGACCAAATGTGCAAGAATAATTTTGGAAAAAGTCCATTAATACGGTTTTGTGCTTGAAATCTTGACCAATCCACATGAACTGAACCATATACGACGTAAATGAAAATGTTTTTTTATCAAGGCAGGTCAACTTCTGCCATTGCTCTGTTACATTGTTTTGGTGACCACTAGTCTGTCCAGTTTAAATGCCGTTAACCGATTTATTCTGCATTTTGTAATAATTATTATACTATATTAGATCTTCTTTTGGCAGTTCCTAAGAGACAATAAGGATATCAAGAGAAAAATGGCAAGAATTTTCTGTTTCAACTAAAGTATCAGCTCAGGCTCCTAATCCAGGCTAATAAACTTGATTTCTTGAGGAAACCTGTTGTAGGCCCAGTTTGTGTGTGAGTTTTGTTGTCGGCTTTTTTGCATTGTGAGTTTTCAGAAATTGTTCTTGATGGTCTAAGAACCTCTTCAGGTTTTAACCTGCCTCCTGCCTAATGGCTGCTGGCAATAGATACCAGCAAACCTAATATAGACAATAGATGGATGGATTATATAACTAAATTATGGTTTTCAAGCTATACTAATGTTTTTACATTTTATATTTTGGCTTGATCTTTACTTGGTACAAAATTACTTGAACTTTGTGGTTTTGTACAATTTAGGTTAGATTTCAACAATTTTTACTTTCAAAACAACAGGTGGGATGTAATGACAAATAACAGACAGCTGCCAGATTTGCTAAAATATCCATATGGGATGCTTCCTCTTCTTTTAATTAAAGAGAAGTTAGAAATTAACTGTCAATAACACCTACTCACAATAGTACTTTGTGTGTCAGTCATAAATGTATCTTTGCTAAACAGCTCTACTAACACAATTTTCAAGAGACCTTCATTTTCCCTAAAGGTGCGTTCACACCAAACGCATTTTGAGCGTCAGGCACGTCTGGTTTACATTCAATGTCTGTGGAGACATTGAATGTAAACTAACCTACTAACCTAACCTACTGCAGGAACATTTAAAATTTAATTTAAAATTTAAAACATTTAAAATTTTAATAGCACCTCACCTTAACTCCTACAGATGCCGTTTTACTTCTATCCGCTCTTGTGGCCAATTTTTCACATTTGCAAACCAAATAACTAATTTTATTTACATTACATACCATTATTATTCAATTGAACAATCTCAATTTAGCATCTGCATGAGGTTGTATTTTTTTTATACAACTGTAAATAAATTCAGAAAAGTAAATGAAGAAATATCCCTTTTAACAGATTTCTATAAACTTAGACTTTATTGATTTTATATATATATATATATATATATATATATATATATATATATGCAGTCAGTGTTGTTCCAGTGATGAATATGTTTATGATGATAAAATTGAAGGTACATGGTGAAAGACCCCCCGCCCCTTGCTGGGATTAAATTTCACCACAAAGGCTACCTATATTTAATTTTCACAACTCGCCTGGAGAACTCATGAAATGTAATCAGCGTGTTCTAGGTGAGCAGGAAAACTTCTAATGAAGGAAAAACAAATGACACAAAGACCTCACCGAGCCATGTTGCATGTTTAGAAAAATATGGATGATTTATTTGACCCTACTTTGACAAGCCTTGGACTCCATACCCGAGAAATTTCAGTCTTCCAATGTCAGTGGAGTACAGTCTACATCCAAACATGAATGTGGTACATTTGTTAGCAGCACATTCATTCACTTCTCGTCCAAGCACGTTTGCAAAGAAACACGATAATTATCCTTTCAGATACTTGGTTAAGTGGGTTTCTATCTTGAACTCACAAAACAGTGATGAGTTATAGTTGTTTAGAATCTATTTAAAACAGACAGTCTAATACAAAGTTCATCCAGTACAGACCTGTCCATAATACTGCTTCTAGGATAGCTTATTTACAATTATCTACTGGAAGCAAAAAATGAAAAACAAAACAAGAAAAAAAAGAACAAGATTGCCATTGTTTTAAGAACAAAACAAACTAGCCATCACTATTCAAAGTCAAAGATAAACCAAAACTGAATATTTTCTATTGATTGTGCTTTGTAACCCACAAAACCACTTGATATTCAGAAATGGAACATCTGTCAGAGGCACCAAATACGAGTGCAGATAACATCCATTTCAGTTTCTCTCTTGAGATTCTCTAGAGCTATGAGTTAGATGGGGCGTAAAAATATTCTTTTTATTCCTTTATTTTATTTATTTATATATTTATAAAGATACTACAGGCTCCCTCTTGTTCATCGCCTGTGATGGTGCTGCTTTGCACAACAGAAGTCACAGAGGAATCACTTTTTGTCTATAACCATGCAAAGCCCTTAAGATTTGCCAGAAAAGGTCACAGATTGTTGGGACAAAGGGGACTGATAAAGGCTTAAACAGACACAATCAGTGTTTTCCACTAAAACAAACACAGATGCAGGCCGTTAAGACTGTGGACAAATAGGATTATCCCAAAAACTGGAAGTTGTTTCAGGCAGGTTAACTTGACAATGCCCAACCTCACCCCTTCCACAACCCAATCTGGCTTTAAATCTTGCTGGGCATGTTTATGCAGTGTACAGTGTAGTTCTTTGTTCCGGTCTCACAGTAAGCTAGTGGATGATCTTGGTCCTGGAATCTTCAGTTAAGGAAAATGTAGTCACTACTTCCTACTCTACAAGGTGGCAAGTGAAACCATGTTCTGCAATCGAGCCCACCGCCTGGTACAGCAGTGGTTCTTCTAGCACAGTTTAGGTTTGGGTTGCTGTTACACAGTCACTTCAGTCTTGCTGCCTGTGCGGTAGTGCTGTGGCTGTTGTTGCTGCTGCTGCTGCTGGTGGTGCTGTGGGATATAGTGGAGCTGCTCCACAGTGTGAGTTCGTCTGGAGGCAAACACTTGCCTTTTATTTGCTGTCTGGTTCATGGCTAACGTGTTGGAATGCACGGCCACCCCCGTCCCCGGTGCCCCGCTGCCGCCACCGCCACTACCACCATTGTTCGAGGCACTGGGATGAGAGTGCATTTTGGTCATCTTGTAGCGATCCATGAGCGGAGTGGTCGGTGTGAACACGTCAGTGTGTGAAATGGCGCGGGAAATTGACTTGTCACTGCCATAGAAGCCACCAGAAATGCTGCTGACCATGCCACGCTTCAAGGACATCATCAGCTTGTCCGGCGACAGAAGAGGATCTTGGGACAGGAGGCGGTCTTGCGAGTACAAGCGGTCCTGCGAATAGAGGCGCTCTTGAGAGTAATGGCGGTCTTTCGAATACAAGTGCTCCTGGGACAAGAGTCGGTCCTTGGAGTACAGGCGGTCCTTGGAGTACAGGCGATCTTGTGAGGTGTGACGGTCCTGCGGCAGAAGACGCTCCTGGGAACGAAGACGTTCAGCAGACAGAAGCTGCTCATCTGAGAGGATTCGGCCACCGTAGGGAGACATGCCCTCAGAAGACATGTTGTAGTCCTGGTGGGGACCACTTTGTGGGACCAGAACGCGGTCCTGGGACATGGCCCTCTGGACACGGCGAGGCCTCTGCCTTTGCTGCGACTGTTGCTGTGAAGACTGCGACTGAGGAGGGGCCTGGGAGATACCAGGAGGTGGAGGTTGGCTTTGGAGTTGCTGCTGCTGCTGTTCCCGATGCTGGAGAGCAAAAACAAAGATGGGGTAAGTTTACTCACAATCTGAGGCAGTTTAGTTGGAATCTAGTGGATGATCATATATAGCTTTGAAGACACTGAAGTCTGGAGGCTTACAGCCGGCACTTATACTTCACGCTTCAGAGAACATGACCTCATTTTAAAGACTGCTCACGCAAATCTAACCCTTGTGCACCCACCTGTTCTTGACTCATTTTGAGAACATGCAAAGGAAGAGTGCCTCTTGCTGCCAGGTCAGGCAGGTGGCGCTTACGGGTGTAGTAGTCATCAACTTCTTTATCTGCTACAGAGGAAATGATAATTAGGAAAAGAAAAGGAGGCGAGCGATGAAGAGAGAGATCCAGGATGTGAAGGAACAAGAAAACACAGGAAGATGTTTAAACGGGAAGGGAAAAATTGGATCAAGAGGAAGTGTAGAACATTGCACACATGGCAGAGAGCGATGTTGACAGACCCATCTGTGTTTCACCTTTCCAAGCACATGAAGGGGAATAGAAAGTAGAGGAATTGCATATTACATGCCAGGCACACAACATCCACATGTCCTTGCTTCATCGGGAATGCTACGGTCAGCCCTGGCTGTGTAGGGGGGAAACTTTTCAAAGGTCATGTGAAAATCTATAAACAGGAATGCTCATTTCACAGACATGGAGGGAAACATACAGGCACTTTATACACACATGCTGGAATGCTACTGGTTCCCAGGCAAAAACAGGTCATCCTTGAGAGCTGCAAGAGGTTTCATATTACTGAGTGGGTGCCTCTTTACTTACGTCAGCAGACAAGAAAACATGCATTTAGAGGCAGATCAAAGTGACAAGAAGACTTTCGCAGATGATCAATTGTAGGGAATCAAGGTCATGCCAGACAACACAAACACATGCATAAAGACTCATCACTGAATTACAAACATATATAGGCACACATATACAAAAGTCAGGCCAGACGTCTGGTCAAAACAACACGGAATCGGCGTCCGTGAATGTCGGTGAATAACTGGTCCGCCACTGTACTAAATTAGGAATGAACGCAAGCGGAAATATTTATGGAGAGCTCCTAAATGACTTTTGTGTGTGATGCCATCTTCTTCTGTAATGAGTGCAAAAGTGTTCATGCCACCTGTCCATATTTGATTCAGCCAAAATCCCCTTTGGCAAGCCGCGGCCGCTCGCTGCAAATCGATTCATTATGAGAGATAATAAAAACAAGATGTTCCTATCTCAAGCATAATAGTCAGCGCGATCTGGGCAGGGCATTGCAAGCTCATCAACCATATTATCATGGAGTGAATTAATAACGTGAGATGTATACTGTCCTACGTGGCAACAGTCTAAATGCTTTTTTTCGTCAGTTTGATAGCAATTTGCATTAATAAGCAGAAGCATTATTCTCTTTTATTATCTCAACAATGAAACCGCTGCTCTATCTTCCCTCTCGCACAATCCTGCATGATCCGTCAGCATGCCCACAGTAGTTAGGCGACGAAAAGAAACAACAGAGCCTTTTGGCTGTGTTGCTGCAACAAATAATTTGCTTTGGAAGCAGAAAGAAAGTTAGCGAGACTGAAGGACACAGCCTGGGGATATTTGTACTGCTTTGTACACCAGCTCTGTGGTCGGCTTCTGTTGTGACAATTGAATTTGTTTGTTTTTGATTTAATGCCCATCAAAAGCTGTCGTCTTAATTTTTTCCCAAGCATTCTTCACATGAAGGGATAACAACTAGTCCTGCGTGCTGCAAAGCCATTTCACACTTTGGCCAGAAATGGTTGCTGGCAGCAGCCGCCGCATGCGCCAGTGTGGAGTGAACCCTGACCGGAGGAGCCGCAGATCGTCATCCTTCACTTTGAGCGCGTGCCAGCAGTGTGAGATCACGCAGGCCTCAAGGAATATTTGCGTTTCCCTTAAACAATATCAGGAGAGGAGACCTCATTACGCAGCAGAAATCCAGTGTAGTGCCACTAAATCAATATGAAACCGAGCCGCGTCAGGCCGGGCGCAACGCTCCACTTAATGCTGTGCTTCTCTGCTGTGAGAGAATAGGTGGCTGCAGTCTTTAAGTGGAGAGGAGAAAAAGCAACGAATATCAATGACTCATGGTGTCTGTGAGATGACTTCACTGATTTCCTGATGGATCAGAGCTGAGAAATGAATACCTCAATTAGATTCGAAACTCTCTTGATTCCCTTTTATATTTGCTCGAATTGGAGTAATGTGAAAGAGTGCTTTTGCTAGATAACCTCAAAACAGCAGGAAAATCTCATTCTTCTCGCTTCCAGTAAGGAGTCATGGAAGCACACATGATGATGCATTTCTGTTTTTGTTTTGTTTTTTCTTTCTATTTTTTGGGGGGGGTTATCATGCAGGCACCAGGACCGGGATCCTTCTCTTGCATTAGTGCAGTGAACTTGGACCTACTGAGTTTCTTCAGGGATGAGAACCGGCTTAGGTCGGCCTTGACGGCCGCCTCGTAGGAGGGCGGCAGGTGTGACAGGCTCTGGAAGGAGCGCGAGAAAGACAGGTCGTATGGCTCCGTCTGCGAGGTCAGGATGCCGCTTATCCGATTGTTCTCTGGAGACACATACGTACATATACAGACACAGAAGAAGAAATAATGGGCTTCCCAACCCAAACTCCTTCAAAAGACACCGAACACGGACGAGAGCCCAGGCAATCAGCGCAGACGACCACCTGCTGAAGTGGAGGGAAACAAGAGTAGGCTGATGACGGAGCTGAAGTCTTAGTTGTACAAATATTTCCTGGGGCTTCTAAAGGTGCTCTGAGAACATCGTCTTATGGAGGAATAGTTCGTGGTTGAATCCGTTCTTTTTGGTGCAGGTAAACTAAGTTAACAAAAGACATTTTTTCACATTAAAGCCAACAATTGAAATGTGTTTCATTGGGGTATTATGGGATGGACCAACAAAGTAGTGTCTTTCACATTGGGAGAATTCTGTATTTTTAGTTCTTTACAAATAAAATTGTTTTCAGACCCCTTTACTTTAATACACCTATATAAAGTCAGGTGTAAACAGAAGTCATCAGATTCGTTTCGTAAATGGAGTTCTCCTGTATATATATTATCTGTTCTGTGAAGGCAGTTTGTCTGTAAAATGTTGCTGTTGGTCTAAAGATCTAAAGACTTTTGAAATGCCAGGTGCACGAACAGTGCCATAAAAATAAACCTGCCTTGTCCTCCCTGTCCAGCATAGTAGAATTGCTTACTGTAATCAAGTGTTAAAATGGCCTAGTCAAAGGCTCAGTGGTAAAGCAGGCACACCATATGCAGAGGCTACAATCGTCCTGCAGTTGTTCCTGGTTCAGTTCCCAACCTCAGGACATTTTCTGGATGTCTTTCCCGTCTCTTTTTTGTTGCTGTGGAACAAATCCCACTAGTGCTACAAAAACCTTTAAAACAACAGTCAGTGTTCAGACATGAATCCAACCAAGAATCTGTTTCATTAATTTAGAACGTCTGTTCACAGAAACTCCCTGTCAATCAGACTGAGACTGTGCTGGAGCATTTACTCAGTTTTAGTCTGTAGATGTGCAAAGCTAGCAACAGATACCCCAACAGAAACTCCTGTCAAGTATCAACTGAGCGAAGCTGAACATGCACATACTCCACACTGAAGATATTTATTTGTAGAGTTATGAAAATCATTGCTATCCCCCTTCCACTTTTATTCTCCACTTTGTGCTGGTCCATCTCATAAAATGATCTAACCCATAAAAAGATACACTGGAGCCTGTGGTTCAGAATGTGAAGAAGTTGGAGGGTTACTGATAGATTTGGAAGCCAGCATAGAAATGAAATGTGTGAAGAAATGAGTAATAAAGCATTTTTTACAGCTGGCTGTACTTAATGAATCTTCAAAACCTCCAAACACTCTCCTGGCTGTTAGCTTCGCAAGAGCTCCAATCGTTGTGTTCTTTCACAAATCTCTTGCCTTTGAAGTTCTATTTCTGTCAAAAAAAAACTAAAAAACCTTCAACATCCCAGTACCTGCTTCTCAGAAACGGTTGCGCATCTAAAACTCCAGCTTTCTGTCGGTGGTAGTGGGGTAGTGGGGTGGGTGGGGGGCAGTATAGGTGGAAACATCACATAACTGAGCGAGCGTTTGCTGTGGGACTGACTCGACAGGTGAGGCGGTGGTTTGACGTGAGGAAACGGTGCTCTGAGAAGGAAACGAGTGGAAGAAAACAGGACAATACACGGAACGGGTGCTGTGTGCTGGAGAGTGACCCTGCTCATGACAGCGTTGTGATGTGATCTGGGACCGGGCGGGGGAGCAATGCCCGGACCGACTGTTGTTGAAGCGACGCGATATGGTTTCAGGAAGACATTCGGGGTGGGTTGCTGCCGAGAGGCATGTCTCAAGGACCTAAATCTTCTGTTATTCTCACTCTACTTTTTCTTTTTCTTTTATCTCGCATTCGCACGCAAGCATGTGCGCAAGCATCCGGGGTCTGTCCCATTTACCTCCGTCTTCCTCACTCTGTCAATCTTATCTATCCCGCCATGCTGCCACCCACTTTTCTCCGCTTCTTAATTCTTTCTTGTCCATCCAGTATTCCCTTCTCTCTCATTTTCTCTCTGGCTGCTTCTCTATCTCACTTCCCCTGTGAGCCTTGAGTCTGTCAGTGCAGAGCAGCAGCATGGGCGCGGCTCTAAAGCAGCCTCCGTTGAACAGATAAAAAAAATGATGGGGCTTTAGTAAATTTCTGCAAGATGGAGAGCATGAGGCTAAAATGCGGCAAAGATGTAGATGTGACCATCTGAAAGGGACAAAAAAAAACAAAAAAGTTGACTATAGTATAAGAAGGAGAGAAAACTGGACGGGAAGCTGGACAAAGTAGGGCAGAAGGGCGTTGAACAACTGCTGGGGGTCCCGGGAAGCTGCAGGGAATGGGGACTGAAGGATGTGAATGATTCGTAAGTGGAGAGTTCGGCAATCCTGCATCAACAAGGAAGAACCGACTCAGAATGTGGCATGCTGTTAGCGTTCAATAGAGCAAACACGTTTTAACCCTTCATCAAGACGGACACTACAACCACACAGACCTGGCTCAAATAGTCCCAGGCTTCTGGGAGATATCAATTTCACACAAAGCTTTGCACCATAGAACTTGAAATTATACGTTACTGCCAACAAATTCAATAAAAATGTCAACAAAAAAAAATTGAGTATGAAAACCGTGGACAGGAACCTGGATGATGGCTGAAATTGGCTGCCTGAGATTCTGGAGTCTAAGCAGATAAAACTGGATCAGGATATATAAAAAATAACAAATTATTATATTGTTTATGGCGCTTAAACTGAGTGAGTGAGTAAGAGTGATGAGCTTGATGATATAAAAATTTGGCTTGTGCATTGAACTTGCAAGAAATGTTAATTCGATTAGTGTTGCATCAATCCATTCAGTTAGTCACTGTGATAACTAGTCACCAGAACATTAACAATCATTTGTCCATAATCATTTACTGAATTATTTATTCCTAATTTAGTAAATGATTGTTTGAACATCGATTGCAGCAACTGTTGTTTTTTTTTATTTTTAAAGCTAACTTGTTATAAAACTCGGTTGCTGACACATTCATATCACCATTACTAACCATTATCAGTAATAGTTATGGTAACTATCACTAATCCTTTTACTAGTTAGTGACCATTGAGTTTTCTTTGCTCTTTTCTACTAGTTTTCTGTCACTTCTTGAATGTTACTGGCCTAGCTATGAAGAGTTTCTTGAAAATTGGAAGTCGAGGTATTTTTGTTAATACAGTTTCATCTTTAGGAGAAAAACTGCTTTTTTTTCCTTCTGTTTATGTGTAGGGCTTTCTGTTTGAGAGACATAGTGCAAAAATTCACTCCTTTAGCCATCGTTCTATTAAACCACACCTCACCACACGGGTATTGATAAAACAGTAATTGACTGTTTGGCTAAAGATGGTTAACAAGGAGGTGTCCAGAGTCAATGTGATCTAAATGACCAACTTTATTAACATTTTCCTTTGGCACTTGTTAATAGTTATTAACCAAACCTATCGTCGGAGAACATCAGTTTCAAACCTGGCTACTGCAGTGTTTACCTTGCGTTGGTTTTCAGGTTAGGAGTAAACCATCTAGTTATTATTATCTTTTGACTTTTTTAAAATTGTTTATGTGAAGTTACTGGGTTTGAATAAATATATATTTATTTCCACTTTGGCTCTCTTACTTTAGCGGTAAGTTTCAATACTTGGAATATCTCTGATCCTGAAAAACAAAACAGTCAGAAACTAACAATAGTCAATGTCGTCACAGCAGTTCCTTTTTGGCCAAGTTTTATGTTTTTTCTTAGATTTTGGCACAAGTATGAAACTGTAGTATTTTGACCTGTTGTGACTTTGTCCACAAAAATGACAAACTCAGTCGTAGAATTTGTTGGCAGTAAAAAGGATTTAAGTTGGAACTGAAAACCTCGGTTTGGGTTGCGCATTTGCAATCACGTGAAATCTAATAATAGTTTGAACCCAGTATTTGAAACCACATGGCAAAACCCTGAAAGTTTCCCGTCGGAGCGGGATCAAACAGGCTTTCAAATCTACTTAAATCAGGTCTGAAAGAAAAAAACAAAACACACCAGCCGATGTGGAAGAAAGGACAGAAACGCGAGGGTGGGTTTGTGGAGGATGTACAGTATGTGTGATCAAATGGCGTGAAGAAACACTTATATCAAATCAAATATGTATGTATGACTTACCACGTCTCAATGATCGGTGAGCTACCAAACCCAAGTAAAAACAACAACAAAAAAAACAAAAACAACAGTAGTGTTTTCAGAAACATGTCGATGGCAAGAGGGGGCAGAAAACACACCGCACACAAACCTTCTCCACATCCAGCATGACCAGTGCAGAAAATCCTCCCACAAACAATTATTCTGATTAATTCAGCCTTCGCCTCCGGAGGCTCCGGTTCCGGAGTCTGTGCCCGATTTGCCATTTTGTGCGTGTGATGTAGAGCGGCGTGCTCCGGTTGTGTCAGTAGTGGGCCGCAGAGAGGCTCGGAACACTGGGTTTTATCTGGGAAACGCACTGCATGCTGAAATGCGAAAGGATTTTAGCCAGACTGTGATCAAAGTGGCTGTGTTAGATATGTTGTTGAAATGGATTTTTCATGTTTCCCACAGATCTCCAGGCATTTGTTCCCAGTGTGTGGCTTGCTTATCTGGGTGAGTGTGTCTACGCCATATGGTCAATTATGTCCACAAAAGGAAAGAGCCGCTCCGACTGCAAGACGTCAGACGCGTTTTCTGCATACTTGAAATATTTTTTTTCTTGTTTTCTACTTTTAATGAAATGCATAAGAAGAAAATGAAACAAACCGAATCTAAACGGCTGGGGTTTGCATTCAGATCGGTGACTCTTTGCTGCTGGTTCTGGGCTTTTCTGCTACGTCTGAAAACGTGGGAGTCTGCAGCTCCGGACCAGCCTCGGCAACCCTCACAAGAACAATTTAGACCTGACAGCTGAATGACATCAGCAATAACAAAAAAGGATTTGTGGTGTTTGTCTTGGGCGCTATCGAGTTTTGGTGATAACTTTTGTTACTTGGGATCACAGCGAGTTACAGCGAGGCTGCTTCACAGCCCGTCACCACGGGACGACCTGGAAGGAACGTCGAGTCCAATCCCGGCCAGCTGCGTTTTGTTTGAAAGAAAAGTAGTCGCACTCCGTTCGACTTGAACATGTCGTCATATTTTGTAGAACCAAATTGAACCGAATTGGAAAAAAAGGGAAAAGACTTTTTTGTGCAAGCAATTCAAAAAAGTCTGAGTTTATACTCATAGAAAACATTACAAAAATTAAATAAATGAATTATGAAATCACACATAAGCTTTAAAATGCTTGGATACTTTTTTTTTTTATCTTAACATGGCCACACTAAATGAGTTAGTGTTGGCTTATATACATCTCAATGATTGACAATATTTCCAAAATAACTTCAAATACTGGAACAATTTTATTAGCCTTCAGCCTTCCATGAACTTATTAATATTTTTTATACAAAATAGACATTCGCTGCTCCCCTTCTGTAAATTCAGAGCAATGTTTGTCTTGTCTAATGCATGAAGCTCACCCATACCCAAACTAACATTTAGACCTTCATTGCCATAAGTCAATAATAAACTGGTCAGTGAATCATTCAACTCTTTTGTACTGACTTAAACCCAGAAATTCATCATGTCCATTCCAGTGGACGTGAGGTCCGACGGGGGTTTTTATCTGACAAAATATCTAGACACATAATTGTTATCTTGAAAGTTCTAGTTATGTATTTTTGTGACTCTCTAGAGTCCAGAGAGCCACAAAAACCTTATGGCGGGTTGAATTTGGCCCCTCGGAGTCTTGAGTTTGACAAATGTGATCTATAGGTTAAATCTGTGCAAAGTATGACTAACAATTGTCCTGACAACTGATTCTCCCGCCTGAGCTGTAGGTTTCTGCTGCTCCTCCAGAGTTACTTTCTTAGCTTTCTGGTGGTTTCTCTGGCCATGTTTTTTTTTTCTGGTTTTCCCAGTAAAGTTAAATTTTTCTAAAGTTTCCTAGAGGTAGGTGTCTTAAAAGTTGGCTAATTCCTTCATAACCTAAGCCCTGCTTTCTGCCTGACCTGTCTGCTGTGTTCCTTGGTCTTCATAATCCTGTTTGCAATATTCTCCGGCAAATTTCTGAAGCCTTTACTGCACAGCTGCATTTATACTGCGATTTAATGACCCACAGGTGGGATCTACTGCTTATTATGCACCAGTTTTCCCATTTGTCTGCTTCATAAAACCCCAATAAAATACGTCGCAGCTTGCCACTGTATTGTGACAAAAAGCTGGAAAAACCCCAAGGGATATGAATACTTTTGGATGAGGAGCGAAACTGAAAGGGAGGAGCGCGTCATCGGGTTTCCCCGCCCTTCTTTTTCCAAGAGCCGCCTCTCAAACACAGAGCTGAGCCAAGAAGTCACTTCAGTCACTTGTTCTTACCATTCTTAGGTGTGCGTGTGGGGCTACCTAGAGCCACATGGTTATAGCTGTGCTGATGGGTACCTGCAATGACAAAAAGCAGTGAAAGATCTGTTGAATGTCCAGGAGGAGCTCCAGGTGTCAGAGTGCAAACACAGTGGTGTGAAGGAGAGGCATTTAAAGGGATATTCCACTGAAGTCGTCTTAAACGTTGGCTTTCAAGGGTCTATGTTTTTTGTTTTTTTTGACAGCAATAAACCTTAGGCTCTGTAGTCGACTTGTGATCGGAAGGTAGTAGGTTCGATTCCAGCTTCCTCCTGCCACATGCCGATGTGCCCCTGGGCAAGGCACTCAACCCCAAATTGCCTATTGATCTGCGTATTGGTGTATAAATGTGTGAGCGTTTGTGGTCAAAATGATTGGAAAAACACAATATAAGTTCAGTCCAGTTACCATTTGAGATGGATGCAAAATTAAGATTTTTTTTTTTATTAAAACAAAAAAAAATGGAACCAAAGTCCCACTTTTTTTTTTTTTGAGTAGGTGAAATATCCCTTTATTTTTGCTAAAGTAGGACAGTGGACATGAAGACAGGAGGAGAGTGAGAATTGGCAATGAATGAAGCCTGCTTAGACTTCAGCTCTACCCAACAAACCTGTTTACATCAAACAGCATCCAGAGAAGAAGAGCCAACAGGAAATACATTAGAGAAGCAAAAAAAAAAAAAAAACATAAAGCAGGGTCAGTATGCAATATTTATTACATCCTGTCCTGGAACACACAGGCAAATTGTATTATTTAAGAGTAAGTCATACACAGCGACCACTTGAATCGATGTGGTCCTATTAAAAACGATAATATATATGCAGAGCGGCCGGCGCAAGAAGCTGCTGGAAGATTAATGAAACAGGAATACTTGCTGACCAGCCTGAGAAAGGGAGACGCTGTGTTTTATACGGCACAGCTAACCACCGAGGAACACACAGCCACTGCAGCTTCACATTGCATAAGCAACATCCATTTCGAGGGAAACCCGGTTCGAATTCATCTCAGGCCAAAATAAATAAATACATCTTCCAGAAAAAATGAAAAAAAAAATTGCAGCCCCATTTCTAAACTACCTTTTCTCCCCGGGGCTTTAGGAGAAGTGGGGGCGGAGAAACGCCTTCCTTCAGTTCCGACCGCTTGTGGCCAGATCCAGTCCACAGAAACTCATTTGCTTAGTTATTGTGAGTGCTGTGGGGACGTTACAGCTCTGGTTTTTAATGCCACATCTCTCATTCAGTGGGGATTTCATGAGCTGCTTTAGACGGGTTCAAATTGTCTAGATTATATAACCTCGAGTAAAATGCGGCAACAACTTGGTTTGGATAGATTTTTTTTCCTTGAATAAAATGATTTGAAAATTCAGATAGCATAAGCTTCTTAATTAATGGAGAGAGCCACCTTTATTTAAACTAAAAACACTGGGTGTTATTTCTCCTGATAACTAGGCTACTAACCGGCCAGTAAGACTCCACTGTTCAGGCAAGCCTGAGAAAATTGTGTCTTGACCAAGTCACTAAACTCCTGATCTAAAACTTTTTCTTAGCCAAGAATCATTTTTAAATCAGATCCAATAGCAAATCCTGAATCATAGATAATTATATGTGTTTTTAAATCCTCTCGTTTAGATAATTGGGATGCTCCTTCTTACTTGTGTTAACAGCAGAAAAGCCTTTGATCGTCTCCAGATAGCTCAACACAGCTCAAGGCGCTTCTGCAAAGTGCAATTGTCTCACATGGTTTAGCCGTGAACTCATCAAAAATTCAAACCGTTTTACTTTTTAATCCAACAAGTAGAGATAATAATAGGCAGCGGCCGTCGTACTTAAAAAAAAAATAAAATAGACCGAAATAGAAACGTCGGCTTCGTGCATGTAACGCCGCAGTGACATTCAAAAGCTTCAGCAACAAAAACCAGTAAACATAACGCGGCAGATAAAGGAGAAACATAAAACACAGAAGCACTGCGTGGAGCCCAGCAGCCCTCCAAAGTGACATCTTTTCGAATTTTTATGACAGACGGCTATTTTCAACACAGGCTGTCACTATCACACCATCAGGCTTCGTGCGGTAACCCTGTGAGCCACATTGTTCTGTTATGTATTGTGATGGAAATGCGCGCCAAGCTTGGACTCACAGAATCACACTTACGAAGTCAGAGGAAATGATTGAGGAAATTTCATTTAACACGACAGCTTCCTCCGCCCCGGAGACAGCAGGCTCACACAGAGAAGTAGCATACCTTTAACACACACAGGAACGGTCTACAATCCTGGAGCTGCTATAGAATCCCATTCGCAAAACTACACATAAAACGGTTTGCACATTTTTGCCCAGAATAAACCAATCTTACATGTTTGTAGGTGCATCAATGCTCCTGAGTGTTGGAGTTGACAATGCTGATCTGAGAAAGGTTTCTGACATAGCTGGGTAGTCCTGCTGCAACATTTTCTTTTTACTACATGCTTTTAATGGTTCACTAAAAGGAAAGAGGTCAAACCAGATCACCAGCACACATCTAACAAGTTAACATGAAGGAGGACACGTGGCTCGGATTCTGTTTTGGTTTGGGCTCGACATAAATGTTGGCATCTGTATCCAGCCACTGGAGTCCACCACATCATTTTCATGACCAATGCATCTATGATAAAACTGACTAGCAAACTCTCACTTTCACAACATAACAGTAAAAGAAACCTTAAGGTGTACTTTCTAGGGTTATTGTTATCCCTCTATGTTTCCACTACATTTGTCAGGGTAAAAACAGATGAACAGAGTAATAATAGTAAACATTTCCCCCTAAATATCTTAGTTAACATTTGGTTAAAACTTTGGGTCATAATAACAACTATTGGTGTCTTCCTTATATTCTCCAAAGCACTTTTCATGCACACATTCACACACAGATGGTGGTAAACTGCCTTGCGTCCAAGGACACAATAAACATTTCAATTAACTTTTCTTTAAAATGCGTATTTTGAAGTATTTCAAAAGTAAAAATGATACAATTCATCAATTTTGCAAAAAAAAGTTTTTTGAGGTAATTTTTGGCTTTTCTAAAAAAAAATTAAAAAAATTTAAATGTGTTAAAATGGAGATGGAAACTCATTTCTCAAGTTATGGCAAAATGAACACCCCCATCATCTCGTGGGTCTGTGCCTTACCAGAGGCACAAACCACTAGCTTGGAGGAGGAGTGGCGTCTCTGTTTTTCTGCTAGTTTGCAACTTCTAGATCTTGCTTATTACAGCAGTATTATGCAGCTACACATAGCTTATGAAATTATGCTGGCTTGGCTGATTCCCTGCAAACCAAGAAATGTGATTAATTCCACCGAACGCTGGATCTCATCATTCGAACATCCCTTTTACTTGAGCAGTTGTATCAAATACTTGATACAACTGCTCAAGTATTTTATCACAGCTTCAGTAGGGTAGGTTGTTCTAAACTCAAATTACAGTGGATACGTAAAAAAGAAGTCATTTTCTACATCAACTTCATCAGTCCAATGATAAGCTAGAAATAGAAGTGGAAGATGGAGGACACCTCAGACAGATCGCCAGTCCAGTGGGCAACATAAAGATACACACACACCCAAAAAACTATCCACAACCAAGATCTGTGATACGGCTCAGGGAATACAATTTCCTGCTAACGCTTCCGCCAGATGATGCTAAAGAAATCTCCTGACTACTTTAGATTTGAAGGCGTTCAGCGTTAACGAGCGACAACATTTTTTTTTTTTTTTGTGCTTGTCACCTGCCGCCTCAATCGGGAGAGTGGTTTTAATTTCAAGCCACAGAATCAAGAGTTTCAGCCAATCATCCACCCTCCCGCTGGGTAAGGAGTGTTTTGCAGATGACAGGAGACGTGATGCAGTGTCGCGGTGCTCGGCTGGGCACTGCACTGTGGAGGTGCTTTAGTTGAAAGATGGGACCTTTACTGAGCCCATTGTACTGGGAAAGATGATGAATGACAGCCATTCAGTGTGCATGTGCGTGCATGTACGTATATGTGGCTTTTGTGTGTCACGTGTACGGAGGAGGCGGCAATAGACGGAGGCTTCGTCATAGTAATGCCGTCGCGACACGTTCTTATGCTGTCTGCTGCTGTGCCTGTTTAAAAATGCATTAGAGCCAACTGGTGAAACATCAATTTACATCTGTCACAGAAGTGAAGGAGGAGAGCGAGGCTCGACGCTCTCACATCATAGCTCTCGATATTTGCTCAGGCTATGAAGATAGATGGCATGTGTCTTGTCTGTGTTCCTCCTTTCTCTTTACTCATATCTCTGCTTAACAGCGACTCTCACTACAAATATTGCTCAAACGGCAGTAAATCCACACACATCCGAGGCCCTCTCTGCCGAACATATTAAGCAGTCCTCATCGTGATAAAAAACGTCGGAGCTGGAGGATTCCAAGCTGCGGTCGGATATTTTGACTATACACAGTAGCTATACACTGAAATCTGTCATAAACCATAAGTCATGTATGTTGTTAATCTCTTCCGTAGACCTGCTAGAGGAGTACTGATGAAAATTAGCTTCTTTGGCTAAATCTGGCATATTTATGTGATGTATTCCAGTTGATGTACAGTCATTGTTCCCTTCATGAAATCATTAAAATCCACAAAAAACAATCCAACATCCATTAAACTTGATAAATTAGCCCTAATAAGAAGTTGTGCTGAACTCCTGGGCTGAATCCCACTCTGGGATCTTTTTACATTGACTTTGACTGTTTCCCAATCCATACGTGGGTTATCCCCAGGTACTCTGGCTTCCTTTCACAGACTATAAGCACAAATGTTGGCTTAAATTGTCTCTTTTAAATTGCCCTTAGGTGTGTGTGTGTGTGTGCGTGTGTGTGTGTGTGTGTGTGCATGGTTGTCTGTCCTGTGTGTCTCAGTGATGGACTGGGAACCAGTTCAGGGCGCATCCCGCCAATCGCCCAATGACTGCTGGAAACAGGCACGAGCCGCCCTGCAAGGACCACTGGGTAGAGACGATGGGTGGAGGAAGTTGGAGTTGACTTGATGAATTAATGTAAGAAAGAAGATCAGAATCACCCTTTTATTAACAAAAAAGTTGAAAAAAGTAGAGAAATGCTTTAATGTATCTAGGAAAGGGGTGGCCAGGAATCCAAAAAAAAAAAAACGAGAGAAAAAGAAGTAACTTTTTCTTAAATGCGTTTGCAGTGGCAGCCCTAATGACCAGCCTCTGATTAATTTAAGCAGCTGCCTAGCACTAGAAGAAAAAAAAAATTAATAGAGCTAATCAGCACCAAACAGGAGCAGGCTGAGCCGTAATGAGGACATGACAGTTAAATTCTTAGTGAGACAGAAATGAATACCTGCTCTGAGTTTTGCCACATTATGGATATTGTGCTAATGAGAATTTAGGCAACCATAAATATTAAAAACAATTTTAAAATCTACACAAACGGCTCGAAAGACACACACAACAGGGGCGAATATAGCGCCGACTGAGATGCAGCTGGCGCTTCCCATGTAGGCGGCCATTTGTCTGTTTCAGACTGAAATGGACCCGGCTAATTGGACTGAACGAATCACTTCTACTGTGTTGAAATGGAAAATTTCTCATCACAGTAAACTGTGAACTGAATGCAGCAGACGAAAACCTCGAGCTCCTGAGAAAGGAGTCGTTTATTATTTATGCTGGTTTCATCCCAGCTCCTCAGCCCGTTTTGTTTCACGCGTTTGCAGATGCAGTGGAGGTCGGGTTCGCTCCGCAGCGATCCGGCTGACCCATCCAAAAGTGCTGGTAAGAGTGTGAAATGAAACGCTAAATAAAGTTTTAACATGCCGACGCGGCGGTGCTCTGATCCACCGAGCTGCTACAGACACAACCTTCATGGTAAAAACATCAACGGCAGCAACCCGTCCTGCACAAACCAACGCCTAAGGTATAGAGAGAGGGCTCTGAGGACTAATGAAGCAGGATTGTGTTATTTTAAACTTGGGCTGTTTTTTATTTATTAAATCTGAATTATTTAATGTGAATGTAGTTTTTATACTTAACCTTGAGGTGAACTCGTGGATTTTGTGTTGAATTTCTAATCTCCGGATGGTGCAAAGTTTTGAACTGTGATGCCAACTTGCACCAACTCTGATTTCTCTTAAAGAGCTGGAACTTAAGAAGACACAAACCAGCACTGAAAATATGATGGCTCTAAGCAATCTTTAATGATTGATACAAGAATCAGAGTTGACATTTTCATAATATCTTAAGTTGACGGAGGAACCATTCTGGCTTCAGCATTGTTACAACAGTTGCCTCTGTATGCATTTCATAGACAATGCAAATCTTCATCAAACGCTAACACATCTTGGATGCTGCCAACATCTTCAAAGCCAAGATTTTTGACGACAGACAGATGTATAAAGTTTAACTGGATAAAATATATATATATATACACTATATTGTTCTCTTCTCACTGTCTGTCATCTTCTGACAGGGTTTCACTTTCTTTTATAATCAGAATGAACCACAGAGCTTCTTAAATCTTTTTACTATATTTAAAAAAAAAACCTCATTAACAAGATATCAAATTTTCTGAGTCTTTTTCACTGAGTAAATGTAATAAATGTAATAAATTTGGTCCCTAATCAAACAGAATCTCCAGGACTACCAGGTCTGAAAACACAGTAAGAATGAAAGAAGAGCTTTTTTAACTGATCTGACAGACGGGATCAAACAGTAAGATAAAAGCACGTATTGATTAAAAGTGACTTTCAGATTCAGTTTTTAGGCCCTAAGGATTTTCTCTACAACTCATTATTAATACCCAGGAGAATTGGAGGAAAACAGCCTGTTTCACAAATGTACCTGGCAAACAGGTAAACAAAACTGCATTTGAGGAAGTTTGGCAATACAGATGTAATGTTCAGTTCCTCTGCAGCCGTGAGTTTAATGTTGACAGGAATGAAGTTGGGACTTTTAATACAACTTCCTGCACCGCTTCGCCGCAACTCTGCAGTAAAGCCCCCCATCGCCCATTTGAACACACAGCTAAAAAAAACCCAAATGTGAACCAACACCAGGCAATTTTCTCAAATTCTGATCTCACTCTGGCTATTTCCACTCCAAGGCCCGGTCCAAGGGGCTCTGAGGAGACGGGCCTGAGCTTCACAAACCAGCCGAGCAGAATCAGAGAAGGGCCGAGGCTCATTAAGACCCCGGGCGGCTTCGTTCAGTGATCCCATCATAATCTGGAGACCAATTAAATTCATTCAAGAAACTCCAGCACAGTTAGCCTCCCACCAAAACTCTCCTTCCGCTTATCAGCTCCTGACACCCCGCAGCCTCGTCACCTTCCTGGCCTCCTTAAGCTTATGTCAGAAAATAACCTCCACACACGCCGTTCCTCTGAGGCAACCCCAGGAACCTATTAGTGATTAAAGTTTCCTGATCAGACACGGGGGCCTCCCGCATACCTTCATGTCTATTGGCTCTTGCGTTTACCTCCCTAGCTTGTCGTGCTAAAGCACGTCCGAAGCCAGCAGTGCCGTTTAATAACACGATGACAAAATCCTTTGTGACTGACATGCCCCCTTCAGATTACCGGAGCTAAATCGCTAAATGGCTGTTTGTGCTGCCAGATTGCAGATGACGCGGCGGTGTGTTTTTAAATTTTGTTTTAAATCGGCCTCAAACGCATCTACAATCAGTGAGCTGCGGAGACCGGTCGCACACGCATTCCTCTGGATACAATCGCCTGCAACCCCACAAGAGGATTAATCACATTAAATTTCCCTTTGCTTACACAGTAAGGGTTCTCTGGAGAATACCTCCTTGGCGAGTTTGCATAATAACATCCAGATGGCGGGCAAGTGAGTCAGTAATATGACATTTGGTGTGGCATTTTGTTTCACATCACACTTCCAAGCATCGCATCCGTATAAAGCACTCAGGGGAGGCATGCCAAGGGAGTGTGAGCCAACTGGAAAGCACCTTGAAACCCCCTGCCAAGGTTAGATAAGCAATCGCGGAGCTAATTGTAGTTACACACTCGCACCCGTATTTCTGTGACTGCCATTGATTTCTGCATTCTTTGATGTCACGGCATCCAGGCGGGAATCCCGCCTGTTTTTCATGAGAAGAAATGTTGCGGTGCCTCGCAAAGAAGTGTCCACACCCCTTGAGCCAAATGGCCAGAACAATTAATAGCAGCTTAAAAGTGAAAGAAAAGAAATGTACAACTTTAAACTTTACAGAAATAAAAATGCGAAAAAGTTGACATGATTTTGTGTTACATTGATGTCCTGAAATAAAATCCAAAACTGCAAGAGATAAACCTTCAAATGTTCCCTAATTACTACTAAAGTCCACATTTGCTTTTCTAATGTAAGGGGAAAAAATTACTTATTGCCCACATGCAAAATTCTTATGTGTCAGAAAAGCTGCAAAACAAGGTGGTGGCTGCATTATGCTGCGTGATATTTGCAGCAAGAATAGGACAGCTGGCCAGAATTAAAGGTTAAATGGATTATGTTTATTATTGTGCATTCAGTTTGAAAACCTTTGAGAGATTGCACATCAACAGGATGATAATAACACAATTACATCTGGAGATACTTTACATTAAAGCAGAATGCCCTAGTCAAAGTCCACACTAAATCCAATTGAGAATCAGACTTCTGTGTAAATGCTTTCAACCACATCTGATAGAGTTTCAACTATTTTCAAGTAGAGTTACAGACTAGATGTGGAAGCTGGAAGAGACATGTAGTCACTAAAGGGAAAATGATCAACAGGAATGAAAACTTTTACAAGACTCTGTGTGCTTATAAAAGAGAAGGAGAGGAAAGAAAGGTGATGCACTGCCAGGACTTTGACTGCTAAGGCACAGCAACTCATTTATCCACGCAGACAAACGCGGTCATCAGGGTGTTTGACTTGGCAACCGTGCATTGCCAAACGTCAACTTCATTATGTCGAGTAAAAGCAATTTACAGGAAAACAAACTCGCAAATTGCCAGAATCCTCAACTCTTCCACTTCCCACAGGAGGAAAAAGTAAGAAGCCAGGATCTGGGTAGAGAGCAACAACAGGAAACTACTCCACCGGGCTCTGGTGTGTGATAAGTGTTAACGGGGGTGAGAGAGCTTATAGCATTGTGACAAGACAGTGAAAAGATGTTGGTCTAAGTTGTTTATTTATTTATTTATTTAAAGTTTAAACAAATATATGTGTAGTATAATCTCACCCAGAACCAAAAGAAGTCCATACAATGATTTAAAAGGTCATCCTTTCCTCCCATGAGGGTGTTTACATTCATACAGGAGTATTCTAGCCTCAGGTACGTCATTAAAGGTCAACTTTATATCACACAGACATTGGTGAATTAACTCCACTGTACTGCAGCACACAATGGAAACCAAGACATTAAAACTGGATGAACATTTTCTTTAAAGTTACCCTGGATACAAAGATCACATTCTAATGTCCATGCAATGAGATCTAATTTGATGGACAACCTATCAGCATTACAGAGGATAAACTGGCCTACTGGTGTTCATACAGGGCTCTGAACACGCTCAGGGACTCCTCACAATTTCTCCAAGAACTTTCTAAACAGCTGCCATGAGGCCAATGGTGGCGCAACATCAAAAGCACAATTAAGAGACTGCCACACAGCTCTCTGCCTCGAGCTGTTAATTATGTCCCGCATGTGGTACTCTACCTGCTTTCAGGTCAAACTGCAGGAATTTTAAAGGAGCTAAATTACCGTCGTGCTGCTGTCAAGATTACGACCTTCATGTCATCATAGAAATTTTACGTTTTATCCATTTGTGTTTGTTTAGATACTTTGGATTTTTTGTCATAATGTATTGAAGATCAAAGAGAAACATTCACATTTTGCAAACTCTTTGCTGATGGAGTCATAACAAAACTGATTGGTTTTTCCTTTGCTATGCCAGACATGCATGTTTTTCAGGGTGTTTTCTCACCTGATGGTCTGGTAGACTTGGTGTGTTTGGGGACCAACATTTGTTTGTAACATTTGTTACATTTTCACCTGGTCATGTGGTCCAAACTAATGGAAAAAGTTGTTCCCCTCCCTTGTCTATGGTGGCCCCAGAAGAAGACATGAGCGCAACTTCCTTCTTTCTAAAATTAAAACAAAAAGCGTAACATTTTAGCGATTGCAGGATTTCTCTTTCGTCTTTGTAAAAGCTCATGAATCATTTTCCTACTAGCGCTAAACTGTTGTTTGTTTTGGTTGTATTTACCCAGAATGCCCTGCACTATTATAGACCACTTCCTGCTTTTGGAGCGGTCTCCAGTCCCTTTACATCCACATATGCATTTGAACCACATCAGAGTTCACCTCAAACCAATCAAGACCCGGGTTTATAGGTGGACCAGACTTAAATCGCACATTCACACCTCCCCAAAACAAACCGGGTCTTTCACGCAAACGAACTAGGGTTTGATTAAAGCGGACTAAACAAGGCTGATGTGAATGAATCTTAAGAGGAAAATCAACATATACACGGGGAAAACATGCACATGTCATTCGGAAAGGCACCATATTAAACTTGAACCTAGAACCTTCTTGCAGCACTATCCTGATCAGAACCAAATGAGAAAACTCTAATTTGAAAAGGTGATTATTTAGCCTGCCAACAAAAGTTGTCCGGTCCAACGCCCTTAAAAGAATCAACTAATACCTCAGGCAAAAACGTTTGCGTGGTATACCTTTACCCAAAGTCCAAATAATGGATTGGTCCACACCAGAACATCAGGAACATTTGTCCTTAAAGTTTTTGCTTTCAACTCTTCCAAGATCTTCAAACTGCAGGTAGCATGGTGGCCTCAGACAGACCAGAATACACTACAGACAGATAAACACAACCTAATGAAAAGCCTAAAGGTTTGATATCACTCAACAACACACAAGAGCAGACAGGAGCAGTGGGGGAGAGAGCGAGGGGCTATGGAGACAGAAATACACTGGACACTGGATAAAGTGAGACAGAAAGCAGATAAGAGAAAAAAAACATAAGGATTTGGTGGAGTGCTGCAATAAAAAGTGGAGAACCATCAACATGGGCGAGTGATCACAAGCCCTCACAGCGCTCTCTCAGCCCCTCACCTCCTCACCACCCACCACAGATTCATAAGAAAGTCATCGTCTGCTCTGTGCTCCGCTCCCCTCATGGCATCCCTCTCTAAAACCAGCAGCCATTCTGCTCTTTTAGCCCTGCCAAGCAACATGCTGGAGCTATGACAGCCCCAAAAAGGAGCTTGCACTGCCACGAGGGCTTCAGAGTGCATACGCACACATCCTTTATGTTTGTGTATGGAAATCCATGTGACAGGTATGAATACAGATAGTGGAGTCCCGCCGGCTCAGTTGTCAGCGTGCTGTGCTGTTAGTAGCACCTCCCTGCCTTCCTCTCGCCGCCGAGGACGTGGAGGAAACGGAAGCCACCGTGGGCCTGACATTTAACAACTGACAAAGAGTGTTCACATTTAATAGCTAAATGTTAACTGCCATAATAGCCCCACTTCACTCGATTAGTGGGGACAAAGCTTCAGGCCCCTGGATAGAAGTAGCTTCCACCTCTCCATTGATTTCCCTGGCAGAGCAGGAAGCTTAACGCTGACCCAATTGCAGCATTGATGATAAAGCTTCGGAGTTTTGTTAATAGAACTTGCTGCTCTGCTAATTTTGGCTTAACTGAGTGGCTACTGTGGGTAATGCTTTGTAATTAAGAAAAATGACCATTTGAACTTAAAGCTTAACTTTCATCCAAAGGTATTTGTCTCATTCGGCCAAAACTAAGAACCAGTGAGTATATAGTTTCTGCACTAACTTCTATCTTTAATTTCTCTGATCTGTGTTGCTGATGAATGAATCCTCTTACACGCACAGAGCCTTACAAAGGTGTTTCTACCCTTTCAACACATGTAGTGCACACATGCGAGATGGAGGCAAGATGCATAGTTTTCAACAGAAGTGTGTGATATTGCACATTTTGATTTCAATCCGATATCAAGTAAAGTACAGGGCCAGTATCGCCGATACCAATACCCGAGTATCGGTATATCATTTTTGTGGTTTTTCCTTACTTCCTTTTTTTGTTAAAACTTTGGACAGACTTTAGATAAAGTCTGTAGGTGTCTACAAAATATTTAAATAACATCTTCACACGACAAACAATAGGAAAAAAAATTGTGTGGATTGTTTACTACATAAACTGCAAAAAATGAGATCTAATTTTCCAAGAGAAAATCTGAAACTAAAATATCAATCTTATCACACTATTGATCCGATACTAATACTGACTTGTGGATCGATCTGTCCACCTGAAGTTTTCAAGGTTGCCACATATGAAAAGGTGAACAACATTAAATATGCAGCAACAGCCCAGTAAAATATATCGGAAGCCTTTCCGTTTGACTCCTGCTGAGTCTTTTGTAAGTGTCCACTTTAAAAAAAAAGCGTAATAGAAAATATAATATATATTCTAGGTTTATATGCACAGATCTATGCAGTTTGAATGTTTATGTCAAACATGAATATGTAAGTTTATTGTCTTACAAATGCATTTCCCTGTCATATTGGTGGTGCGCTGTAGGGTTGGTATTTTCTGAGGTGGTAAACAGTTTGAAATATTTGTGTATTCGTGCTCTAGAAAATCCCAATCAGAAGTCCAGATTAGAAATGTGCTGTTCACAGACACACTCCATCCAGGCTGGCTGAGCAAAAACAAATAGGCAAAACGTTCAATATTAATGTGCAAACCTAGTAAACATGTGGATGGTGGTTCTAAAAAGCATAAGGAAGCTGGCTAAAAATACACATAAAAATGTTCATATTTTTATTTGTATGAAGTTTAGTCTATTAAAACATTTGCAAGGCGCTGTAATAAGCTATCTCTTCACCCACTGTTTTTAACCAAAGCACAATTTACGTAGAGCTAAGACGGAATAAATATTAACATGTATGCCAGCCTAATTGGTTGACACATCAGTGTGGTTTCTGAAACTTGAATGCGCTCCACGAAGGCAGTGAGTGACAGCTCCGCCTAGGCATCAAGGCAGGAGGCAGAGAATTTATTGTGATTTCAGTGCCTCCTGCAGACTCACTCGTTGATTCCTGACTTTAAAATGCCGCTGGCAGTTGCACTGTAGCTCCATCAGTCTCTTTGCACCCTCATTTTTAATTCATCACGCTGCAGCTAACGCTCTGCGAGTGTTACATATTAAAAGTTTTCTGCTGTCGCTCGGTCAAAGTCGAGTGCTCAAACTTCATTGCATTGAGCCAGCAGGACCTTCAGAGAGCCATGCATCAGTAAAATACCTGCAGACCTCAATGGACTGAAGCTCTGTTGGGAAGGAGTGTGGGTCAGACTCAGAATTCCTCTTTAACAATGTGACAGACAAACAATTACGTCAAATTCTTAATCCTACTTTTTTTTCTTTTTTTTTTTTATGTGACCCCATTTTGAATATCTTGTGTTAAGTTAATTTAAAAATGCATTGCTATAAAAATGTTCCCAAGTGTTCAGGAATTATGAGCTGAAAATAAAAGATAGATATAGCTGCCAGTAGTTGGAGTTGGAGGGTGTGAATCTTCATCAGTGCAGACAAAGTGTTTGCATATTGTATAGGTGATGAAGCAACATTGTTTCCATTTATTGCTTGTAAATGTGTGGCATACTGTGTATGACATTTCAGTTTTGTGAAAGTGATGTAATGCTGTGGACTGTAGTGACATATCAAACAAAATTGCGGAAGCTATTGTATGTGCTTGAGAAAGGAATAGTGAGGCTTTATTTATCTCCCTATGCCATTAAAATGCAAGGAAAGGGAACCAGGATCCCTTTTGAAAGGGGGAACTTGTTCCACTCTCAGTGGTAAAACATTGCAAACGGGTCACAAACTGGACCATGAAGTATGACCGGTCTAAGACAAGTTTAATTTAAGTTTGGTCAGAAATCCTATGGTTTTCAGTCTATATCTATTTCTGGGTATATTTTCAGTAAGAGACTTTATGAGTGAGCAATAATATTAGCACAACAGCAAAAAGGCTGCTTTATTTTGACTGTCTGCCTTCAAATGGCTTAATGGCTTAATCATTTGACCACCTTTTTGAACCCTCTTTGCATTTCATTAGTTACGTGTCGACGCAAACGTACTCTTTAAGTCCAGCAGATCTGGAAAATTTCAACTTCTTTTGCGATATAATCTACAAGTGATGCTAATGTGCAATAACAGACCAGAATGATTAACTCCCAGATAAAAGCTAGTTAACCTAAACATCTATCAGTTTGTCTGTATTGATATTTGGTGTAATGGATCCCTTTAAATGGCTTGAATTTACATAAACATACCCATTTAACTGCAGATTTTATCCCCAAGTGAACTTTCAATATAATTTTGTGTCATTAAGAGTCATGGAAGCACACTTTTTAGAAGCATACGTTCTGGTGTCTGCATTTTGAAATTTGAGAATCTATTTGAACAATCTGCTTCACGAACAACTAATAGCTTATTTGAAGTTTAGCCCAATTGTCAAAAAATGTCAGACGTCACATACGTTTACTATATTGAAATCTTAAGTTGCTGTACCGTTTTTTACAGTATTTTTGCTATTGTTTTGTAAAACAAAGTGAGGAAGGAAGGTTTCGCTAAGTCAGCCGTGTCGTGCTTCTAAATGGTTGTTTTGTTTTTGATGCATTTCTATTTTGAATACTGCGTGTATACTAGGATCAGTGGGGTGGAATCCACAATATTCTGCTTTATAAATGTAAAGAAAAAAACAAACTATCCCTGTCTTGTTTCGTTTTTTATGTTAAAGATCGACTCATGATATAATTTCAACAATCTGACCACCCCTATCATAAAGCTGTAACCCAAATTAAGTGGAAAGTTAGGCATGACACAAAATTCAAGATCAAGTTGCCATTATTATCCTGAATCGAACCAGTTGTTTGAACATTATAGTTTGATTATCAACGTATGGGAGATGTGGTGGATTGGTGGAATTTTTCAACATTTACAAAAAAAGTACATGGCTTCATATCTGCCAATGCCGTTGAGACAAAAAGCTCACATTCCACACCCAGACTGTATTATAAAGCTAATATGCTGCACAAATGGTATTGATCTTAAATCCCAGTAAATATATATCTCTCCCAAAATATCTGTGCTAATTTCCAGTTTTGCATGTACGGTGCATTGGTGTTTACCTGCTAAGGAAGTTTAAATTCTTCAATTTTCTTATGCGTTAACATAAGGTGAATAAAGATGGGGCTGGAAATGCACTTACAAAACAACTTTAGCTTAATGAGACGATTGCACAGAGTGTCTTTTCAGGTCTGCTATCCAGTCGTTGTAGCACTACTCTATTGTTTCCCTCGGCAACAGAGCAGAAGAGTCAGTCCTCTGCACATTGTTTCCATTACGCACTCTCATCTCGTAGTATTTAACAGGGTTAGCGTTAAATACTGCAGAACATGTCTGTTTCATATCAGTAAAAAGCAAAAAAAGACTAAAATAATTTAATTCCTTGAACTGAGTTGGGAAATCTCTTGAGGAAGTCCTAAAACAAACGATACGACTGTATCAGTGTTCTCAGCTATAATGAGCCATCGCCATTAATTTAATAAGAGCATCCATTTCCATGCACACGGAGACGATCCTCTTTATGAATCAGTTTTGTCATCATAGTCATTTGTACTTTGTTAAGACCGCCGTGCTTGTTGAGTTATCCATATTTCACATCGGATAATGACTAAATGAATGTTTTGAATTGGTTGAAACGAATAGCTCCGATTAAAAAAAAAAATTCAATATCACTCTAATGCTCTAAACGTGTGGAACAACCCCTGTCCAGATTGCTTCCATCCAGTACGCTGGTAAGTATCGCTCTTTATCTTATAACTCACAATCAAACCCCCAGACAGCAAAGGCCAAGTTGTTACTTGACGTGTCATCGCCTCTCCCGTTTGACAAATGTGCCGGGATAGTGTCAGCGGTGGTGGGGAAGCAAGTGCAAGACGTTGAGATGGAGTCCATGACCAGCTCGTTGTGGAAAACGACGGACGGGTGAACTCCTGTGACCCCTGTGAAGGCAATATAGTAACCATTCTATTGGGAGAGCGGAGTTGTTGTGTCACAGCAAAAGACATAATTAACCCAGGTTTTTCCAAAGTCAGCATTTGCATGGTAAGTTACATCGAATGAATAAGTATAACAAAGGCCGTTTCTTTTTTTTCTTCTCAGCAGTTGACGGAGATACCAACCAAGTCCGCTTGCAGGCTGTTGAAAAGCAGACTTCCTTTTGAGAGGAGGTGGAGGGCGAGGAACAGGCAGAGGAGGAAGAGGAGGGTCCGTATATCGTAAGCAAGGATAAGCACAGATTTATCTGATGTCTTCTTAAGATAAAAGAAGTAACATCATCAAAACTGCGTTTATCCGTGCCTTTATAGACCAGCCCTCCTCTCCACTGAGACGGACAGAGCCAGAGAGCACACGCACGGCAGAGGTTAGCACATCAACTCCAGCGTCAGGACATCACAGAGAAAGTGAAGCAAGTTTTTAAAAAGAAAAACAAACGTACATTTCAGAGGGCACAGATTAGAACAGAGGAGTGAAATGAGGCTGACCAGTCAGGTTCTAAGGCACAGCACAATAAAGAAACTAAACACGATGTGGGCCGGCTGCAACAAACACCAGGAGCGTCTCTTTACTTACAGTATAGTTTTGGCTTTTTCATGTTTTCAACAACTTCCGTCCAATCTGTGCTCAAGGAGTGTCTCATTCAGTTAGTAAGTGTAAAACAGAGCAGGAGAGGCGGCAGCTGTACGGTGTTGAAGGCAGGCCCACATTAGCACACAAGAGTTTAGAGCAAAACCAAGAAAGGGTGTCACGGTACCAGGTTAGTAATTCACAGCCACTACAGGTTTCTGCACTTTTAATCAACTTTACAGATCATGTTAGTGGGAGAGACAAGGGAGGAAGTGACATCACTGAAGCTACTGTCTACAAACACAGTTACTGTCTGTTTTAACATTTTTCCTCATATGAAATAAGAACAAAGGAAATGATTTTTTTTCAGTAAATAAATGATTTATATTTAGTTTGATGGAGTATTAGGGCCACGCTAACACAATAAGGAGAATTAAATTACAAGAATAAAATAATTATATTACAAAAATAAGCTTGTATGAGAACAAAGTAATAAGTGAATAAAGTCATACAATTACAATTTTATTCTCGTAATATGACTTTATTCTCATATTATTACGAGTTTATTATGTTTTGAATTTCTTGTAATATGGCTTTTTTTCCTCATATAATTATGATTTTATTATTTTGAATTTATTCTTGTAATATGACTTTAATTCTCATATTATTATGAGTTTATTATATTGCAAATGCATTCTTCTAATGTGACTTTATTCTCACCAATACTTTCTCATGATTTGGAACGTATAATCAAATGTAGATTTTTAACTCAGGAACAAACTCAGAATTATTGTGAAAGTTAGAAAAAAAAATCAGTTCTCAGGAAAACTTAGCAGTTAATAAATATGATTGTTTGCTAAAGTTGACTAGCATTTATCTGCAAAAACCAGCTCTAAACATGCTCAAATTCTTAACATTTTTCTTAAATTAAAAGAATATTGTATGTGTGTTTCAGGTGCATTTTTAGGTGAGCTAAGATCCTCCAGCACCAGTTTTAACACGGTAACTGGTTGTTTGGAAAACTCCTCAGTCACATGTCCAAGTACTTCATGGAACTACTGTAACCGACTGAACACAGTCCGTGTTTTAATTTCAGTTGAATCAATATTCATTTAGGGGGAAAGCATTCATCTGGTCAATCAGCCAAATGTGTGAAAAAAAAATATGGTGGACAAAAGTTGCTCAGTATGAGGGATTGCTGCAAAGTCAGAGACGCAACGCAATTGGTTGTGTACTTTCACTACCTGCCCTTGTAGGCGGAGTGAACGCTGCAGGTCTCATCGCCACTTTTTGACTTTTTAGCCAATTTGACAAATAAACCCAACTTTACCTCATTGTTCGATAATCAGGAATAATTGAATGTGTGTATGAAGGGAATGAATTTACGTTTTTGTAAAGCGAGATGAAACATATTGCATCATGTTGGCGCTATATAAACTGAAATGAATTCAGGCTTAGCTAACCAAATGGTGTCTCTTTTCTCACTTTTATGTAGTCTTTACATCAAATCAATCATTTCCATTGCACTTTGGCTACTTTATAAGAAAAAAAAAAGTATTATAAAATATCCGACATGCAACTTTTTTTGTTTCTATTTTGCATTTTCGGGGGGAAAAAAAATGGAAAAAAAAATATCTGCAAATAATATCTTGAAGTCTCACTTGAGAGACTAACAAAATGAACAAAACCCGTGAACGTAAAGCAGAACAGTTTGTGGACAGTAAATAAATTCTGCTTAAAAATCCTCCTGTACCGTTACACCCCCTGAATCCAGCACATACAAAAACCAGACTGTAACACATGTAGTTCATCACACAGACAGGAGAGCTAAACGTTACAGGTCAAATACACAGGTTAGATAAATAGATAGAGGTTAATGGGAGGGCACTGCACCATGATTAACACTCCAGGTATGAGCTGCCTCCAAACACTGTCTCTGCTGCTGCTGAACGTTAACAGGCTCACAGAGCAAATCCAAACAACAGGAAGTGGTTTGAGGCAACTTTGACCCTTAAACAGAAAACAGCCATCCCTACCATGGTGACTCTGGGAGCGGACCGGCCAATGTTTTTCCCCTAGAAAACAGAACCCAGTGGTTATTGATCAGACTGAGCAACAGCCACAGAATGTAATCACACTGAGCTAGTAGTTAGCAGAAGTCACTGTGGGTTGAATTGCATAGTAAGAAAAAGAAAAAAAAAAGGTTTTTATTCAAAACATCAGTCTAGTTGACATGGTCGATATGTGTGAACATTCCAACATTAGATAATAAAACAGCACAAGAGCTTAATGTCATTATAATTAACCCTTATAAATCTTTAACGGGTGGCCCGGGGGCCACAGCAGCAGATTTCTGGACAGGCCGAGTGCGGGAGGCAGCGGGGAGATGAGCACAATTTTAGCGGTTTGATATTGATTCTGTGGCATTTTATCTTCCCATCAACTACTGGCAGATCCCATCTGACACCATGACACAAGGTATCAGCTATTACTGCTAAGGCGCGGGCGGAGGGGCGGAGGAATGACAGAGAGGAGTCGGGATTTTGAGATGAAAAGAGAGAAACGGAGCGAGAGGAGAAGAGAGGAGAGGTGGGGAGAGGATAATGAGAAGAAGAAAGGCGAGGAGTCACTGCTGTTCCCCCCTGCTCCCCCACTCCACACACACACACCCCAACACCACGGGGCTCCAGCCATGCAGCACTTTGATCCATCACTATTGATTTACCATCAGCGTCTCATCGCCACTGCCTCCCACACAGCAACCAGGATGCGTTCCTGAGATGTGGCTCAGGACGACAAACACACCGGTTTTGACCTTAAACCTATCAACTAAATGAACCAATATAGCACAGTTTACATCTATGAGAAGTCTTGCTGGAGATGCACTGTGAAATGAAAATAACAAGGTTTTTATTTTCTTTTTTTATTTATCATTCCAGCAAATTGACAGGGCCTTAAAGGGGCAGTATTATGTGTTTTCCATGCACCTAGTGCCATTTTTACAGCATTATCAAGTACCTGTGTTACCTTCAGATGTTGTCAAAAAAAAAAAAGAAACTTTACTTCCTGATTTAACACTTTGAAATTGAACCTCTGTCTCTCTAAAAAATGCCTGCTCTTTCTGAAACTCCGCCTTCAGGAAGTCATCACAACATCAATCCTCCATAATTAACCGTTTAACGTCTTTACCTGAGAAGTAGCTCCTATGAGCTGAGCTGAACCACAGTTCCACAAGGCGGTTTGCTAATTCCTGATGACTAGCCTGAAGGAGTAGAATAGGAGAATCATGGTGGAGGGCTGCTCTGTGAGGACGAGCTGCACCTTAAAGGCGGGGCTAAGCCCAACCAGGCGTTTTGGACAGCTCAGTGGTTGCCATGGAGATGAAAGGATTTCTCAAAATGTCAGGGCAACCCTCCTTGTATGCTTTTGATGAGTGAATAACATTATGACAAGATGTAAAGCTCCAAAAAGTTGACTTGACATAACACTGCCCCTTTAATAAAAGTCACTCTGACATGTAGACATATTTAGAAAACAGAAATAACCTGGACAGCTCAAAAACATCGCATGACTGTTGCTATAAATGTTTGCACAGGTCAACAACACAAATCACTGTATTAGTCCAGAAATCCAAACAGATCTAAGTCCACTCTAGTTCCTAAGCATCGTTTTAAGAACCGTCTAAGTAGATGAACACTCTCAACCTTCCTGCTCTTCTGATCTACTTAAGAGTCACACACCGTGTTTTAAACAAACATTTATACTGTTGTTTCTCTTGATTAAATATGTCAAAAGTGAAAATTTACTCATTTTATGGTTTAAATATGCATCAAATACATCCAGCTCTGAGAAATTATTTTTATTTTAGTTTAAAAAAAAGGATTAAGGATACTTGTTTTGAAGTCTAAGTGGGGATCCCCTTGATTTTATTATTTGTTGGATTCAAAAGTCTTACAGCAAACCAGGAACCTACAGCACAGTTTTCTTTTATAGTATTTAATTATGAAATTATAACACATTTTACATACACAAAGGTTAAGACTTCAGGGAAAACTGCAACTTGGTATCGGCCAGTAAATCCCAGTGTGTAGCAGGGACATTCTTATTTCTAGTCAATTAGAAAAACTATAAAAGTAGTGAAGATATTAATAGCTGACATATTCAAAGGAGAGTGCTTTATCTCTGGGAGTGTTTTCTGCATAGAAGAGACTCTCCTGTCCTTGGCTCGGTGTGCAGCTTAAGCCTCGTGCTATGTGACTACGGCGAAGGAACCCGGTGAACCCGGCAAACTCCCAACATTTTTTACAGTGAGAAACAAGGCTGCCGTAAATCATCAACTTTAAACAGACGCAGAATGCGTCCCTTGAAATTTATTTGTGGTATTTCAGCGGATTCTCTCTGAACCAGCTGGAGGAGCAAAAACAAAAAAAAAACTTCAAATTTTGTGAACCATCAAACAGGGATCTCCCAGTCTTATTGTTTTTTTTTTTTGTTGTTTTTTTTTTGGGGGGGGGGGTAGGAATAAAAATCATAAATTCTCAAGCCCAAGCTTTGCTGACTTAATGTTATACTTCTTAGGTTTTTTTTTTCTTTTTGAAGTGTTTCTGACTAAACCTTACGTGTTTAGTCAGAAACACGTAAGGTTGACAAGTGCAAAAGATTCAAAACTTCCCCTCAGAACATAAGCAAACGATAGTTTCGATTCATGGTGTCACCATCTAATGTCAAGCAGTCTTCTCAATGTTTAGTGTTTTTTTTTTTTTTTGCAAGGGGAGAAGTATGTCGGAGGCTTCAAAAGCAACTGTCAGTCCAGGGACAACACGTTTCATAAAAAACAAAACCTTAACGGCGGTTACAAATAAAAGAGGACCTGGCAGCTCAGCGGGGCGCGCTCGTACTTCCTCACTGGAATGACACTGTGTTTTCAAGTGCCATTCTCATACCTCCACTTATTCAGCGAGAGCAGTTCTGACAATGAAAGAAGGGAGGAAATTTTAGAATTTCAGATAATGCACCATTTTAAATAACACAACTGCAAGCATTAAAAAAAATAATAAACTGAGAAGAAGAGAATCCCTTCCCAAGGCCAATCAACCTGCCAGCATTCCCGCCCGCAGCTTTTTCCAGTATTTGCTCGGCTTTTCAACCCAAGATTTTTTCTTCTTGGATTTTCCGCAGCAGACCTTGGCATATCAGCAAAATTATTTCACTGGAATCAGCGATGTGGCGCTGGCTTGCTTATATAAGAGGCTGGGACTGTCGCAATAAACTAAATCAATCAGAGTGATTTATCGTCTTTCTCTTTTTCCTACCTCTCTTCCTACCAAAAACTAGACGACAAAGGCACTCAGTCTGGTACCTTAGTCTCAACCAGCCCAGTTTTGAAGGACAATTTTGTTTACAGAGACTTCATAATTCATTTGACTTGCTGTTTTGTTTATTTATTTTGGACATTTAAAACGTCTTCCAGTTCCAATGTTGATAAATGTTCATTAGAACTTAAAGTATATTGATATTTGAGAGGGTGTACCTGCATTGTTATGCCATTACCAATATATCAAAACAACGATATTATCGTTCATTGCGATAATTTCTGGGACTATTTATCGTCCAGCAAAATGTATCATGACAAAAATCGATAAACCAAAGGTGAGTCTTCAAGAGCCGAGTTCAGAACTACGAATGGTTTCACAACTTCACTTTTTGCTTCCACTGATAATCTTAATAAGTACAGAAAGCAGAAATTACACATAAAAGTGAGCGTCTTTTGCTAAATCTCTAGATCTAGTGTCAATGTTTGAGTTTCATTGATAATAATGAGTATTTCAGTGACATAACGGCTTACATGATGGTAATACTGACTCCAGGGGCTGCTGCCAGACTGTGATGTATGTTGCAATAAAGCTAAATGTTTTTTTATGACTGCGAGACTTCACATAGTCTTGCGTTTCATATTAACACACAATGTAGTGCATGTAGCTCTCATAAATCTCATTAAAATAAAAAATAAAAAAAACTCACTTGCTAATGATGCGGGTGCAGCCTGGGAGCCGAAACCACATTCAAACCAAATGTTCATTAATTCATCGCTGCAAATGGATCATCGTAATGTGATAACTCCAAGCTTTCAACGTAGCATGGAAAAGAGCTGTTAGGACTCTGGGTTCACTGTTTTACAGCTTTGTTCCTCAGCAGAAAGAGATGAAGGAGCCCAGTGGTGTATTATTGTCGGGCTCTTAATGTCTGGTTTAGTCATTTCAGCTTTATTTTCACAACCTCATGCCACTGATGTGTAGTATGTTAGAGTGCACTGACAGGAAACAGTGGCTAGACTTTTAACCAAGTTGTAAAAAATGTGTGACCATGTGCCACAGATTTACAGAAACAACACTAACGTGTTTTAAGAGAGGAGCATGTGTTGGCAAACATTTAGTTTTTTCGTAAATGACTTTCTAATTTCACTTTCAAGCAGCTGCTGCTGCATTACAACTCTCACTTGGAGACTCATCTAAGTTAGCTTTGCATTTCCTGTATGCACAATACCCAGAATGTCCAGCGGACATCAGAGAGGTCTTTGTTTTTTTTTTTCTCTGTTAAATACAGCCTTTGCTTCTTCCTGGTCAGCCATGTTTGTTTACACTGAACTCACGTTTGGTCTCGAGAGGTTTTGTGAGATTTCTCTGAATGTTGTCCGTGTGTGCTGTGTTGCTCGACGCCACACACTTCAAAACCTTAAGTCTTTTTTTTTGTGGTCTCTCAGGTTTTGACAATCAGTGCACAATTTTAAAATCTTGCTGTGTGAGGCAGGCGTAATAATATTACTGTCAGTATGTTGTGTTAATGAGTTTGATGCTGGTGAACCAGTTTGTTCACTTAGGATGACTTTTGACTTTTAATAGGTTTTCACTTTGACCAAAAAAATTTCTCATAAAGTCAGTATAGGCAATCTAGATATCTACCAGTACAGACAGGGGTTTTTTTCAGGCACTGCTAACTGCTAACCATTAGCATATTAACAAATTAACATGTCAGAGACCCAAACTGCTCTGTAATTGTGACAAAACGTCGAGCACCGTTATTGTGCAGTAGACTGAAGGTGTAATTTATGTTGCACACACACACTTAACGCCGGGGACACACGCTGACAAACTCACAGCTGCTCCCCTGCTGGGCGTGTTGGAATTGCTATCAGCCCCTCAGAACCCTGCTTGCATAACCCACGCTGCCAGCTCCAGCTCCAGCCCACATCGGCGATAGCATCTTAAACAGCTTTTTTTTTCCTTTTTTTTTTTGACAGCGTCGTACCTCGCTTCACTTCATGGAGACGAGGCCATGTGCGAACAAACATAAGAATGATGTGCACACGATATGAAACACAAAGGCGCGTAGGGAAAGATTAAATTTGTTGTTTGTCGGAAGAGGAATGAAGCCTCTCAGCCCGCTTTAGAAGACCCGCTTAAAGCAGCTTGTGCGGCTGGTTGGGGTTTGCTCCCTCTATATTTAAAAGTAACTGCGTGAAATTTTTCATGCTCAACTGGTTCAGGGGTTGAGACTATAAAGCAAGAAAGCCGATCGTGACGTGATTAACAAAAGAGGAGTACAAAGTTGCTGCAGTTTACCAGTCTTCTAGCAGGGGAGAGAAAAAGGCTTTCTTCATTAACTCTCCATCTCATCCAGCAATCCCCTAAGCTCAGATAGAGCAGGGTGAGCAAGCAAGGGGAAGATTAAGAGAGAGAGAGAGAGAGAGAGCAAGGATTCGATAAAGAGGAGCCTCTTATTTCATCGCTTCACACACTGCTGGATGATCAAAGTACAAAATGCTGTTTTAATTCCAAGAATCATATCTCATCTTCTGTCCACATACTCATTTTAGAGAATTATGCGGTAGGACGGCAGGGGAGAGAAGACACGGCACACAAATTAAGCTTCCAAACTTCAGCTCGACTGCTACAAAATGTTTCACGCAAACGATTTTTGACCCACGATGGAATCTGCAAGCGGATGAGGAGACCTTAGCGTCTGCCCCGAGGTGTTTCCAAATTACATACCTTTCAATAGTCAAGTTTCCAAAGATGCTAAACAGAAATGATTCTTAAAAAAAAACTTTATTAAGTCATCATGACTGCTATCAAAAGGTAACTTAGACATGCCGACTCAAACGGTTCCTGAACCACCAGGGTTAAAGATCTGAGTCTTTAAATAGAAATTATTTGTGGAAATCTTTCTATTTGAGGATTTTTCTTAGTGATTTTGAAAAATTTATCTAAATTATTCCAAGGAAAATTCAACTGGTGAAGCTGAAATACCTGTCTGCAACACTTTACGTGCAATTGGCTGACATTTACAAACCAGCCAATTCTTCTTTAGTGCTGATTGGTCGTTTCTCTTGCTGCACTGTTAAGGAAGGCCGTGAGTTTTAGCTTCCTTGGTATTAACAAGACAGTTTCCACTGTGTGTATTATTGCACAATAAGGTATATTTGGTGTAATAAATAGTTAGTTAATGTGGTCCCTAAGCTGAAAGTCCACTGTACAAATATGTAATTATGTCCTTGTGCTTACCATTAATGTCCCAGTCAGCACTCTGCAAAGTTTTGCAAATCTTTTACTTCTATTTGCTGTATTGCAGGAGCAGCCCTACCCACGATGGTTTCAAACCACAAGTTCTTTCTTCAGCTGCAGAAACAGTGGATGTAGAAATGATCAGAGAAATCGAGCAAAGTATTTTACTTTCCCATGGTATAAGTAATACAGCATTAATACAGCATTCCTCAAACCTTTCAGTTCACCTCCTCCTGTATGTGGTGGTGAATTGCGCGCCCTCTAAATGCCCTACCCCAAATGCGTTCATAATTACTTATTTAAATGTAGGGTGAAATGCACGAGCGCCGATACGCCTCTTGCTAATTTACGAGCAGATCTATTGCTTCTAGTTTTGAACCTAGACGCATGCACAAACTCTGGTTCAGCACCCGCAGAACCTCACTTTAAAGACTATGCTGAGAAAAACACACCACATTTTCACTCAAGTTATCACAATATCATAAATAGAATCTTAGTTTTGTCATCAATCAATGCAATTACTGTGAAAGTGGAAATTCACTGCATATATACAGTATATACATATACAGCTCTGGAAAAAATTAAGAGACCACTTAAAATGATCATTTATCTGATTTGACTCTTTATAGGTTTATGTTTTGAGTAAAATGAACATTGTTCTTTTACTCTATGGCCTACTGATAACATGTCTCTGAAATTCCAAGCAAAAAGTTAGTATTTATTTGCAGAATATGAGTAATGGTCAAATTAATGATAAAGATGCAGTGCTTTCAGACCTCAATAATGCAAAGAAAACAAGTTAATGTTCATTTAGGAACAACAATATTAATGTTTTTTATCAGAAATCAATATTTGGTGGAATAACCATGAGATTTTCAATAGGGTTCGATGTAGTGGGCTCTTAACTTTTTCCAGAGCTGAACATGAATAAACTAAAGAGACGGACAACTGGATGAGTTTGAGAACTGAACGAGGCCACAGCTTTAGTAGTCAACGCCTGCTTAACAGTAACTTTCACAATAAAAACCAATCAGCTAAAGTAGATGACACCTGATGCCGCTGCAGCGGAGCCGCGCGGCGAGGCATGACCCTCCTAAAAGTGATCCTCCTTGGCTCTGCTGATGCAGACCGGCGCGCTGCGGCGGCGGCCCCCCACACACACCTGGACGACGACGTGCACCGACGCAGCGCGCTGCTTCCAGCTCCCAATTCAACAGCACAATCAGGCTCGACAGGGGCTCCAGTCTCCACTCATTACAGCCAGTTAAACCTAAACTCATTAACAATGAAGCCACAACAATAGTGAGCACAAAGGCAGAAGGTGTGGGAGGACTGCCTTCACACGGGGGGGGAGGATATAAAAGACAGAAATGTAAGGGTTTTATTTTTTTTTTTTATAATCAACTGTCAGTCATTTTCTAAGATAAAGGCTTCTTTATTACTGCATAGGGGGACAGGAGCTCAGTGTTGCATTTTAATTACCATATTGCTTGAATTTTTACAAAGTGAACATAAGTATGCGGTGCCATGACTGTAACGGCTTGGCCTTGTGAATAGAAATGTGTTCCACAAAAGACACCAGAGAGAGCAGAATTAAAGCTTGACATACTCATTGAAATTGCCTATTTTCCCCCCTCCATCTCCTCTGGCCTCCTGCTTGAATTGGGACTAAAATGACAAAAAGGTTTGGCTGAATATTAACAATACCTCTCTGCACTAGAGGGAATATTGGTCACCTTTCCGACCATCTGTGATTTCACTTTCACTTTTGATCCCGTCTTTTCCACCCTGGCTCCGTACGTCAAAAGTGTAATGCCTTTTTTTTGGGGGGGGGGGAGTTTAACCAAAACCTTCATAAAGCGTGCCAGTCTCCCCAGATACAGCGGAACATGTGTTTCCTGCTTGAACAGCTGCCAAAAAGCACAAAAGCTGATAGCACTTGACAAGGTGTGCTCAATTTGTTCCTGACGCGGGGCGTGAGTGAGACGCATCTGAATATTGACTGAAGCAGTTTAGTCCACCCGGGTCCCTATTGATACGTCAATCATCCCGCTAAAATCCAGCGAGAGTCTCGAGAGCGGAACTGTGGACCCAAGGACGCCGCTCTTCTCTGTCGTGTTTTAATTGCTGCTGGCACGACACGCCATGAATCATGGTAATGAGTTAATGAAGTCGTTGAGATTTAGTGAGCAGCCACGGGCGAAGGACTTCCAGCCGAGAATAATGCACCGTTCAACGTGGCTTTATTAACATTTCCAAAAAAAAAAGAAATAAAAAAAAAAGTGCCAGTGGTCACATCAGCCGAACAATCACAGCTATTGTGATTAATTTCCTGCGTGTTCAATAGAGAGGGCATCGCGAGGTGGACGGTTTATGGCACCGTACGGTTGGCATTTTAATATTTGATGGCGATTGGAAGGAGAGTAAATTGTTTTCTCGTTGGGACGACTTTTCTTTGGCGACATGCAATAATATCCAAGGACGTTAGAAACCATCCCGCACTCCCGAGTGCTAATAACGCTGAACTAATGCCGCTTTTCAGTCATGCTACCAGAAAGCTGTAGTTATTACACAGGGAGTCTGTCAGTCACACACTTAATCCTCCTGTTTGCTCGAAAAGGAAGGGGTTTTCCACTGCCACGTCTCCGCACGAATGTGCATTAACAAGTCTGACTTTAATGCAGCTCTAAATATATTCCTATTGCCTGAACTTGTGACATAGGATGTGATAGAATCATTACAATTATTTTTTTATCAACCCTTATTGCTTAAACTTTTGTAAGATCATATAAAAATACGTTGTGTTTTTGTTGTGGAGCAAATGCTAAATTGAGCAGAGATTTCTAATTTGAATATATGATAGGTATCATGAAAATTAAATCACATTACACATAACTTAGTCCAATACTAATTTTTTTGTGGTCTCAGGTGCTATCGTTAAACAAGGGTGTTGAAACTGCAACGCAGATTTCTATACAATCCATTCTCATCCAATGTGACAGTATTTTTAATACAGCTTAATACAGTTTACAATTTGATATTGCCAAAACTTGCCAATGTTTTTTTTGGCGGGGTTTTTATCAAAAAGGTGGGTTTTTTTTTGTCAAAAAATAAATAAATAAATAATATGTTTGGTAAAAAGTGATTGGAAAAAATCTCTTTCTTTCCAAAAGATGCTTTAGGAAAACAACAACAAAAAAATCACTTGTGCAAAAAATGACAGGCCACTATTTTAGTAATGTGATGACATGATCTGTATCAATAGAAGCCTTGACTAAATTACGACCAGAAGAAATTGGGGAAACTGTGATAATAGTCAACAACTCACAACATTAGGTTAAGCAATATTTTTCTAAACTCTTCTCTTTAGAATCATTGTGTTTCTGGTAAAACTACCCATGGCCAGTAAGCTGTTCTGCTGCAGCAGAGTTCAGCGACGCACATCCACTGGCTGCCAAACGTACCAGCTGATGCACTTCAGCTTCGGTAATGATGGGTGATGCCATGGGTTAATTTTTTGTCACAAAGACTCTTAAGCGTATCTACACTTTAATTTAAAAAGTTACAAATGATAACAAATGTTAGAACAAATATGTTTATGTTGTTTACTAGCAAATTCATGAAAGAAATGGAACAAGTTTTTAAGTTTTAGTAATGTAAATCTTTGCCAGTTTGGATAGCGTAGCAACACTGAAGGTTTAAACCTGCCAGTTCTCATAAGGCGGCTTGAGAGCCATGCAGAATGATTTAACCCCAGATTTACAAAGAGACAATTTTTCAGTCAATACGTGTTGAGATGTCTGTTAGCAGGACAAATCCCAGAATAACCACCAGAACAATGTGGAAGAAACACACCTTCACCCACAGAGGTTTCTTTTCCACTTGTTACTAGCTTCTATCTGTTGTGAGGGAAACTGAAAACTCTGAGATAAAAATGCAACTGTACTTGTGTGGCACAGCATTCGTGCTCAGCTAAGTCTCCAGTGTACGCCGCTGCTTCTGTGCAAACACAGGGTCATTGTTGTTTGGCATCGATGAGCCAGCGTAAAAGCAGATGTAGTTACTCTTCTACCCCTACGTTTCGACAGGACACATCCTCTTTATTCCAGGTCAACAACTGTAAAAGGTCTAAGCGTTTTAGCTACCAACAGTTTAATGAATCATACCGCAGAGACAGGAGAAGTTTTAAAAAGCTCTCGCCATCAGTATTTGTGCTGAGGGTTTTAAAAAACCAGTGGACTAAATGTTGTGCTCAGTGAACAGGCTATGTAGGCCGATAATGCAAAACATTTCAGCAGTTTTAAATATAAATTGGTCAGCTCTAGTATTAATTTACTTTAATAAACCTTGATATTGTAATACACTTTATTTAATTTGAATGACAGAGAATGTTTGCCAGAACCAGTAGTAAGTTAAAAAAAAATCTGATGGATTGCCTAATTATTGTGCTATTAGCTGAAAGAAATAGCCCAACCTAATAACACTGCAATTCTCAATATATACATTGAGTAACAGGCCTATTAATGGAGGTTGATGATCAGGTCTAACATGAATTGCACCAAATTCCAAACAAGGCAGATTGTATTTTTGGCATGAGCACTTGAAAGGCAACCAGCTTTCATTTTAAGAATTAATTAATTAGATTAATTAGAAAATCCAACAGGTTTTCTGACTTATCGGGTTTGATGGACATGGCAAGATCAGAGTTCTGGCTGCCATGGCAACTGGAGCAGATTAAAGCTTAAAGTTTTCATCAAGTTGAATCAACACCTCTAGTGGGCCAGATTATTACGTTTCAGACTACATTAGCTGGTATAATTGTACTGTTTTGGTAAAGCAGATACTCTGGAACAGAAAGCAGAGAGGGCAGGTACAGCACCCCCTTCTGGTGGCTAAGAGACATAGCAAACTTTTAAACAAGCTGTAGAAATGAGGGAAATGTTCAAAAGCTTAGATAAAAGCTGGAACTTAACAACATATTTAATCACAATCGTCATCACAGTTTCAGTGTGTGCAACATTGTGACCACAAAAAACTCAAAAAAGAGGCAACATGTGGTAGCATGTAATTTTAGTATCAGGCATTCAGGCTACATATTGCTGTATTATGCAAGTAAAATAAGTGTAAAATGTCAACATTTTTCACAGTAAATTTATTTTTACTTTCTTTTGACAAACAATTCAAGATGCCTGGCAACAAACCAAGTAATTCACGCCTTTAGTCCACAAAGATGTTGCGGTTTAAAAAATATAGAGTGACACAAGGATGAATCAGTGAACATTCATAAAGCGATAGTCCATGGCATTGCACTATTGGTAAAAGCAAAGAGAGAGTTACAGAAGAAAGTCTCCAAGCTGCAAAACATACTTTTGAACTTTTGGAACCTTTCAGCTCCAATGAAGACTGTTGGAGCTACAATCCTGAATTGGAAATAACGTAATTTCACCACAAACCAGCTGAAAGAGAGTCATAAGATTTCTGACTGAAAAGTCAAAATAATAATCCAAAGAATCGTGGAAGAGCTGCAGAGCACTGACATGGAGCTTCAGAAAGATCTGGTAGTAGCAGGTACAGCCTTCCCCATGAAACTTCAGCAACCTGAATGCCTACTCACTTTACAAGATGCTTCTTGCTCAAAGAAAATGATTAATGCAGCTGGTTCAAAGCTTTCTGCAGAACATTTGATGCAGCCAGTGAAACATTGGTAGAGTACAGTCTGCTCAGATGAGGCAAAAGCTGGCTCAACTCTGGTCACTGCAAAAATGTTATGTTGTCCATGTTATTGAAGGAAGGACGAATGGAGAGCTGTACCAGAATATTATTGATAAGAATCTGAAAATGAAATAAGTATGAAACTGAAAACAAGAAACAAGACAGCAGCCTTAACCCTTCCGGACCAAAAGGAGCGCCAGCGATCAAGCCAAATTCTCAGAACCGTAATTCTGCCACACTTTGCTCTGTCTGAAAAATTCCAACGGTTTCTGAAAGGCAGAGATGTTGAGCTTTTCAGCCAGTATGAGACTATTACGGTAATTTCACCCCTGCTGAGCAGGGAGTGAAATTAATCTGAGGGGCCACTCTTTTAAAAGACGGTTAATTGCGAACTTGCTTGATATTGAAAGTTCCAGTTGTTATGGATAAATGGACAAATATATATTTAATCACAGGACATTTGGAGAACTGTGTACAATTAAAATAAGCAAAAATATCCAGGTGGACATTTGAAACTTGGGTCCACAAAGCCTTTAATGCATTTCTGTGTATATGTTGATGTGTTCAATACTTATTTTACTTATTGCATTTGTGGGTAAGAGCAGACTCAATTCAGTTCATTAGTAAAGCACCAATTCATAATAGAAATCATCTCAAAGCACTTTGTAAGATACACACACCCAATTTATATCCACATTACATTATATTACACTATAAAACCAATTCAGAGAGTTACTGCAGTGAGTAAGTTTGATGGTTTCAAGGCTGACAATACGGAAGATGTTTATATTTCCAATAGCCACAAGAAGCAATGAGTCATTTTCTGCCAGTGTTCATAGCAATATATGCGAGTGGATGCTAAAGTACATAGTTCTCCGTGAAAGCAGATGCATAATAAGTGAGGAGGTAATGGGATCAGAACATCTCCACAGTTCTCCCTGAAGGACGCTCCTTCAAACTGCCCGACGACACACTGCTGAGAAAAGGTTTTTGCTTTCGCAGATTTTTCTTCAATCTTTTATTTTTTGTCACGCTAAAATGCTTCAGATCATTGAACAAAGACAACCTGAGTAAATACAAAGTTAGTATTTAACTGATTTCATTTATTAGGAAAATAATTTCCTCAAAGTCTCGCAGATGATCAAGATGGTTTTTGGCTGACGTTTCCATGATCTGTTTTGATCAGAAGTGCTTTTGGCCTTTGAACTCTCCCACTATTATTATTATTTTCATATTACTGCTTCGTATTCCCAAACAGGTTGTATTTCAGCGAGTCATTGAGTCTACAGAGTTGAAACTGACGTGAGCTTTCCAGAAAGTCTCGTTAGCCATAGTTGATTCACATTTCATGGATTTACTTTGTACTACAAAGTCCCAGGTTGGTTTAATTTTGCTTTTTTTTCCCCTCGTGCTAAAAATATATTTGAAAAGGGTTTTGTATTTGCTCAGGTCAGATTGGAGTAATATTAAATTTGAGGCTGGCTTTTATTTATTTTTTTGCTAATTATTTCATCACTTAATAGGTTCAACTCAATTGTTATAGCTTATTAAAGTTTTATGGATGATTGCTGCCAATTTCAAGCTAGAGAAATTAGTGACGAATTGAGGAAAATATGCTCTTAATTTAATTTCAAGCACCAAGCTCTGAGTTGGTTCAGACAGGGTTGTTACCTGGGAAATAATTTGATTTGTATCACAAGAATTAGGTAATATTTTGAAGACATAATATTGTGAGATTTGAAAAAAAAAAAAAAAACAAACTTTGATAGAGCCCGCAAATTACTTATAAGCTCACATAATGAAAAATCTCTAAATGTCATGGAACCATAATGTGTTTTTAATTCTGTCGTTTATATTTTCTAATGAGAAGTGGAACATGATATTTACTGAAAACAGTCCCTCACCCCACTGTAAAAGAGCAGAAAGACAGAAAATGTAGAAAAGCATAGTTTTTGTTAGCTTAAATTTTACATCTGGCTCATAATTCAAAGGATTTGCTGAGCGATCAGTATTCAACGAGCACGTAAGGCGAGGTCTCGGCTGGGGGTACGGGAGATGTCTGACTGCGACTTTCTGTGTTCTAATTAAGTAATAACCCTCACTGAGCTCAGAGGAAAATCTATACAACTCATTTCCAGAGACGCAGCAATCATTTCTCTCCAAATGAATACTATTGCACGTGTTAGATGGCCGACATCTTATTTTCTGAACGGAAGTCATTTATTTGCGTATTTTTACTGGCTACAAACCAGTCGCTGTCCACATCAACTCTGCCCAGTTTGCCCTAGTGTCTGTTTTCCTCCTGAGCTATCAAGTCGAGGTTCTGTGCAAAAACCTGAGGTACCTATTGAAATGAACAACATGCTGCATAATGCAGAGGCACTTTGGGGAGGCATGCAAGAGGAGACAAGAGAGCAGATTGCAAGGTGGTATAACATGCGCAAAATAAAATCTGCCTGACAAACATCTTTGAAAGTGCAAGATTTGTAAAAAAAGAAAAAAGAGAGAGCTGCTCTTTTGTCTCTGCATAATGCAAACCATTAAAAAGATTGGTTAGTCAAGGATTTCTGCTTGTGGCATTTGTTTGCTCAAAATACATCAAATTTCCAGACAAATGGTTATTTGATGGCTTGCAAGTGAGGAATTTCTTCCCCCTTTTCGACACTGCTCTGGTGATATCATGTGGAGAAATTAATTGAAAGACGACTGAAGTGGAAAATGACTGTTAGTGTATTGTAAGTCCATAAACTAGGGACGGATTGTAATTAAGCTCTGGAGCCAGGCATGAAATGTTTACCCAGGGACCCGCTTTGAAAATGCGTACCACGTACATGTCATTGGATGAAATACAATGGGTCTTTATGGGTGTGTTTAATTATTACATTCTGCAGTTCAGGAGCCAATGTGCTCCCTTTGCCTTTGACAAAGCATCATATTTCATGTTGGCACGCGTTTCAGTCAAATGAGGGCGAGTCAGGTTGATAGATCGGGGGTCTGCAGAGATGATGCATTTCCACTGTGATTGCTTTCATAGCCATTACTCACAGTATAGAGTGATTAGTGGGCACTGGCTGACACCCATGCTTGCTCCTGTATGACAAAACCCTCTCCGAGGAGGGTCCGGCTGCCCCTGCGACCAACCTGATCTTTAACTATGGGGCTCAATTAATGGGCTAAAATAATGGATTATATGCATGGCGATGAATTGTGCTGTCAGGGGAAAGATGTCTTGAAGGACAGGCAGCAGCCATCATGGAACAGGTTGGACAATTTAGAAATGTCTCTGCTGCTGCTGTCCATTTCCCAGAAGTCATTGTGCTACAGGTGTTTTGGGGGCAACGTGTCTGTAAAGATCCTGAGAGGAAATTTGCCCTGTTCTGATGGGGGGCATTTGAAATCAGCCTGCATGACAACCAAAATTCAATAAAATATAGCATTTTACATAAAATAACAAGAACTCAACACCACTAAAGTCTGCATTAGGATCAATGTTTCACTTCCAATAATCAGCTAAATATTTAAAAGACAGCAATTAGTCCCAATTTGTGAGTATTTTTGTAAATATATCCTGAAAGTCGAAGGGAAACTGCTTGGGAACATTTGTATGTCTTTTGATATCTGTGGGGTATCAAATTTAAGACCAATGAGCAGAAACTTTAATTCAAGGTGAAATGTTCTACAACTTTTTTGGTTAAAATATTTAACTGGATAGCAGGAGCTGTGTGATATCCATGTATTTAAAAAGCTAATATTTTCCAAGATCAGAACTAATGAGAAAAACCTGAGAGAGAAAAAAAGAGGAGACAACTTTGGCTTAATCTCACCCTGGACGAGCCCCTAATTTAGGTTACAATTTAAAATCAAGCAAACAAATTAAAAAGTATGTTGTTAAAGATGACTGACAGTAAATATTGATAAAGTAACATTAATAATAATCAATAATAGCTGATAGGAAGTTAGCAGTTAAGTGAAGTGGAGCCATTCACAGCAGCCAACAAAAGTGACATCTCTCTGGCCTAAATAAGAAGCCTAACCCTAACCACTGACATTTTTAGGAAAAAATACATGCAAAAACATAAAGATATAATATTAAAAATCCTCAAGAAACAACTGCACTACAGATACTTAACAAACAAGTGTGAACCAAGGCTCTTCTTTAATCTGGCTTCACCAGAGGAAGAAAAAAATTAACACAATAAAGCAAGATCCAGTTGGACTGGAGTGTTTGAGTCAGAACCATTGAAGGATACCAGAAATGATTTAAGTGAAAAACAATAAAAGGCTTTTTTGTTTTCAAATGGTGGATTATATGAGATCAACTTTAGACTCCCATCACTAAACTAATCATATCCATGACAGATTTAGACATACAATTATTGTCATTCTATTCAGAAGTTTGGTTCCTGATGAAAAACATGATAAGCATCTTTCAAAAGATAATAATCTAAAAGCAGTATCAATTTTGAAAAGAAAAAAAAGTTTATTCACATTTAAGAAAAAGAACAGCATGCCAATTATTCAGTATTCATTTGTTCCTGGTTCGATGTCCGGCTCTCGTCTATTTGCTGCATGTCTTCCTCTTCTATCTCCACCCTTCTTTCTTTCAAAGTTTAATAAATGTCTTTTGTGCCACAAAAACTCTTAAAAAGACACCCTACATTTGCTATGTTTGATATACGGCATGAATTTGATGGGGTTTTTCTGCTCTGTTTCTTTTTTAAGTAATTTCTTCCTTGATCTTAACTCATAGATTTTATGATAATGAGTAAAAAAGAAATTAATTTGCTTCTGTAATTGTATTTTCAGTGAGATGACTACACCTAATATATATAAAAAAAACGCTATAAAAGATCTAATCAATTCTAATACTGAAGAATTATGTGCATTTAGCAAACGTTTGTGTGGCGATACATTCTAATGTCCATAGCTGCATTAAAACAGCACAATGAAATCCAAACAAATCAGGATGCATTAGTCGTGCTTTGTTAAGTGATTAGTAGTGCAGGAGTTTCTCACAGAACTCATTCAAAAGAGCTGTTTTTGCAATCTGCATTTATATCACTCTGGCGCACGCCTTAGCTTAGACCAAGCAAATGTGCTACTAGTGAAAACTGAAACATTTCTCTTCAAGCAGCTGGAAAAATGATCCCTAGTCAAACGAAGTCCTAAAAATAGTGTCTGAGGTCATTGCACTGGAAGAGAAGATTAGCTGTTCCAGCTCTGAATGAAGACATCACCATCAAGTTCCTATTTTTCTTGTTCATTTGGCTCTGACGTCGTAGCTCGTGTCGTCAAAAACACCAACTATTCTCATAATCGTCGTTCAATTATTAGATGCCACAGGCTTCCCAAGCATGGCAAGCTGTCAATTTAGAAGCCATGCCATGAATTGAAGGTAAGGTAGAACTGCACCAGCACCACCAGAGTTGGTAGAGTCACTTATACTGAAATAGCTAATGAGCTAGCTTAAAGATTTGAAGTCAATGAGCCACCAACAGAGTAGACATTCTCCTTCTGGAAACATTTTTCATTTTTCTCTATATTTCCCAAAGGAGCTTTGAGGCAGCTGCGTGGCTTCTATTTAATATCTCCACACTTCTGCAGGTTCGCCGTGTCTGCAAAACGCACATCACCGTGGTCGGAAACAGGAAAGAGGTGCGATGTGCGGGCGAATCTCCTCCAACAGTGCTGCACGGCGTCAATTCCCCGCGTCGCCCAGGTGAGTTTGAGCCCTCCGGGGGTAATTCTTTAAACAATTCTTTCGACTAGGCGCGAGCAAATATTGACTCGCTCTTTTGCAAACATTTAATCTCGTCTGAGCAGGCGATTCAGGGTGATGAAAGGACCAAATGCTAATTACAGGGGAGCGCTAATTAATATTTGAGCCGATTAATAATGTAGGAACTTTTTTTTTTTTTTCGTTACATTCAAACCTAACCTCTTGATGTGTGTGCGTGTGTGTGTGGAGGGAAGAGGGGTGTAAGTTATTCTGCCCTCACTTGTACAAAATAAAGCAAAGGGTTGAGCTTTGGCGAAATGTGATTCTCCTCGCCCAGGGAATGAAGACAGGCAGGAATTTTATTACATTTCCCTGGACGGACTGCAAAGGAGTTCTGGGCTGTTTTCACTGAATGTGATGCAATATTGATGGTGCTTGGTCAGGTTGGCTCTAACAATGCTTTGAGAAGACAGATCAATGCCACATTAAGGGAACAGAGGCAGTTTAGCAAGGAGAGATGAAGGAAGCGGGGGAGAGAAGAGGGGAGGTATCTCATTCGGTTTAAAATGGGCAGGAATTGAGCTTTGTGCCTTGAAGAACAATGACACTGTGAGGACAAAATCCTAAGCACTTCTTACTTCGCTGCATTTCCATTGACCATGTAATCGCAAAATTTGGCATTTTGAAAATAAGTGGAAACACTTTTTCTGCATTGCACGAGTCACATGATCAACAACCGGACGTTACTACTGGTGGAGAAGATAAAGAAGACGACAGGAAGTACTTGGAGGACGATGGTGTGGCGTGATTTTTTTAATGACTTATCACATGAACAATCTTAGTCACATATGATTTTAATTGCGCTTCGTATTTAATGGAAGCAATGCAATTTTGAAATTGTGGTTTTTCGATGTTAGTGCAATACTGACAAAGTTTTGTACATATCTGTCATGAAACTGCAACCTTTGTCAGACTATATCCCATCTTTCTATGCATGCTGGGGTACTGAAAAAATCATGTGAAGAAACAAATCAGATTTTCGCTTTTGATTATGGTCTTGTTTTATATGGTGCATGTATATTGGGAATAAGAATGTGGAATTCACTATTGTGCTGGATCAAGAAAAACTTTGTCACTTTTACGCTGATATGACGCATCTCATTTTATTTCATTTTCATATTATTGATTGATTTGTTTATATCAGCTGACTGTCTGGGATTGAAACTGCACGATTAAACAGTCAGATTATTAAACGAAGTAGGGTGAACTGTCAGAGTCCCTTTGAGTGCCAACCATCCAGCAAGCTGAGGGGAGTGAATCATCATTCATGCAGACAGGACTATGTAGTTTGAGCTTAAGTAATGCTATCATTGGGTAATTGTTGCAACATTTGACTCATACTTCCATAGATTTTGTAATTATTTTGTAAAGCTGTGGTATACCTAACCCAGAGGTGGGCAACTCCAGGCCTCGAAGGCCGGTCTCCTGCAACTTTTAGGTGCATCTCTACTTCAACACACCTAAGTCAAATAATGAGGTCGTTAGCAGGACTCTGGAGAACTTGACTGCACTGAGGAGGTGATTCAGCTACTGGATCCAAGTGTGTTGGACCAGGGAGACATCTAAGAGTTACAGGACACTGGCCCTCAAGGACCAGGATTGCCCACCCCTGACCTAACCTGTGAGGTAGTGATGTGACAACATTTTTTGACATCTCTGAAATAGTATGTTCCTTCCTGGCTTAACTGGAAGGCACATATTGGTTTCCCATATTGTCAAATGCTTAGTAAGGCAATGTTGGAGTGCTGTCTTCCTTTTGCATTGTCTTTCCACACAATGAAACTCGATGCACATATAGTGGTGTGATGGGGGTGATACATCCAACAGAGGTCCAAGTTTAGATGCGTTTCATAATGCCTCACATCTGCATCATATTTCCATGCATGCTTTGCTCACAATCAGCTGACTATTAGGATTAAAAAGACTGAGCAAGCAAGCACGGGTTCGGGTGGCAGAGTGTTTCGTAGCACAGATACAGGCACAGATTTAACATCAACACCGCCAGTGCTTCGCTGTCAGCCTTTGCAGTTCATTGCCCATGGCTGCAGGCTTCTATTTTCACAGCAGGCTCCTTTTGTGCTTTTCCAATATCAACCAACTGAGAAAAAAAAAAAAAAAATACTGTCTGGAAATTGCTTGAGTATACAACCAGCACAGCAGTCTTTTATGTCTCGCTATCTAAATGGATTTGAGTGTAATGGAAGATTTCCACTAGCTGATTTGATTGTAAATAATGATTAAATTGAAACAAAACTAAAGTGTCCGTGAAAGATTTCCACGTCCCGGAGTGTCTCGCCATCTTTTAGCAAAACTTTAATTCAGCCGTTTGGATGGCTTTGTTGTTGATGGCCACAACCTAAATGTCCTGGTGTTAAAAATCAGGTAAACAAAAAAAACAGCAATCTGTAGAATATAACAACAGGCGAGTCTCCGTTTTGTCTGTAGTAAATTCAACTCAATTATTTTTACAGGGCCAAATCGCAGCCAGATGTATTTTAGTTTGATATAATCAAATTGAGAACTTAACTCAATGAAAAATTTAAAATCACTAACAGCTCAGTCTAATTATGATTATTAATTTGATCTGTTGCATAATAAGATCTCTGGCTCATGAGACGTTAACGGTACTTGAGACTGACCTCACCAGAACAAGAAGAGATGAAATTTTAACGATAGTTTTAGGAAACTGACTCGTTGTTAAACCCATGAAACGAGACCTGGCAATATAAAAATACCACAATATTTCCAGTCAAAATCTGTCTCACAGAATGCCATGCAGTTGCTGTGAGGATGTCACCTCTAATGCAGTAATGTCCAAGCAAAGCGGATTAATATGGATGTGTTTTACGAAGGTGTGTGCTGCAGGCTTGACGGTCGCTACCTTCCTACGAAGAAGATCCAGTCACTCTAAATTTTTTATGTGGCGACATTTTGGATACCCTGTGGAATAAAAAAATAAGTGATAAAAATGATAAAACATGTAAATACTTAGTAAGTACCAGCAGAATACTGCAATTGGTCAATTTAGTTGCTAACAACTGCACTAATTCTGTTACCTGCTTTGTATGTAACTTCATGTTAACACGACTTCTTTTTGATTGTGTAGAGACTTAATTTACTTAGTGATAGTCTAATTATGCTTCACACTAGAGACACATCAATTTAACTCACAAGTGCACATAAATTTGTGAATCAAACTAGGGATGTACCAATATGAAAATTTGGGCCAATACTGATATCTGATATAAATTTATGACCGATAACCAATATTATAAATTTCACTACTTTTTTGACACCTTGAATAAAACAAACCACCCAGCTGACTTCGCCACAGCGTCAGATAAACTCTCCACAATCCCTGTGCTGCATGACCAAACACTAACCTTATAACATTTCGATGTTATTGCCGAAATATCACGCATCTCTTAGTAGAAATCTTCCAACTGCAAGACCACGACTCTACCTACTGAGCAGTCACTCGTAAAATATACTAACACTGATTTTATTTTAACTCAGACACTCATTAAGATTTCCAAGAATATTGCTTAAAAACGTCTCATTCTCTAATATTGTGTCCTCTAATCTTGTGAGCAGAATGTACTGTTGCACCTCCCTTTAAACAAAATTATTAAATGATCGTCAATAAGATACACCATTACATGATTCACTGTTGAGATCCACAAAATATTGCAACTGTTGATGTTTCATAACATTTTGTCAGAAGCTTACCTTGTTCTTTTTTGTAAGCTTTTGCACAAAAATGGGTCTTGGAGACAAGGTTTGAGGAGAGAACCTTCAAGTGTGAGCACAAATTTAAACCTGAGTACACTTCACTCGTGTAACAACGCCAACTCATTTAACTTTTCCCGTCGCTGCTAGTATGTCTTAAACAAGCAGAGTCTGATGAAACGGCACTGTGATGCCAGTATAATTTGAGTGTTTCTCTTAGTTTTTCTTCTTGTAACACCCTTATCTTCCTTTTACTGCCATCAGCATTCCTTCAAGGGTTTTGATTTGTGTGCAAAATGAAAGGAACCAGACAGTACATGGCATCTCCAAAGCGGAAAGAACAAGTGACTGAGAGTGTTGACACACTCAATATCTTCTCTTTCAAGACGGCATATGGATGTTTCAATCCCACCATATGCGCCTGAGGGGATTTCTCCCTAAAGCGAGCTCTTCCTCTTTCTTCTCGCTTCTCCTCGGGGATCTCGGGGCCCCCTCCACCGCAGCTTCTGTCATCCAGGCATGATAGCTGGGAGCCTTTTCTCTGCTGTGTCCTCCCTTGGCTTCTGTCACCAACCGCTGTCTGCGCGTCTCGGCTGAGTCCCTAACTCCCTGTGGCCCTCGGTAGCGCTGCAGCGCACTGTGCCAAATGTGAGGTAATTAAGACACAGAAAACTACAGCACTCAGTTGGAGGGAGGACTGAAACGCTCGTATCTGTCAGATGCTGCAGCATGTGGCTAATTTTTTGCTGATTTGAAGGCGGCCAGCTTTCAATCTGGACGTACTGCAGGCAGCGACTTTTGACCGAGCAGAAAACAAAGTTTGCCTACTTTGCAACAAAGCAGTGTGTACTCTACATAGTCATAGGTACACAAATGGAGACGGTCGTAGTTTTTTTATTTCTTGTTTTGATAGTGAATCAAAATTATTAAAAATACTGAAGATACTTATGTCTTACATTTACTCTTTAAAACAACTCCAACATGCAATGTAAGCTAAAAGCAGTATTTGTATTTTTGCAAACGGAAGTTCAGAAAATAGATGGATTTGGACATTTTTAATGTCTGATACAAATGACCACATGATCAGTGTGGCACAGAAACACATTCAAATGGGTTAGTGTGAGAGACAACCAACCAGTGTTTGAACTTAAGATTGTTTTTTCCTAAGCAAATTGTACTTAGTGCAAACCATTTTAGCAACATTAAACTATGTTCTTTTGTGGAATGAAGACTTCAAGACTTTACAGACTAGGGACAAAATGTTTAAATACAATTTCTTTTTTTTAAATCTCGGTATTGCTTTAAAATTAATGGACCTTACCACAGGGCCTGCCTTTCATTGGCTAATGCCCATTTTACGTCACAGAGCAGCTATCACGTGAGTTACTGGCTCACAAACTCATGCTAATGTACATTGTGGACTACCAGACCGACAGAAAGTTTTTGCGTCAGGACTCGAAAAAGAATGGTTCTCCGTCAGTGGGGTATCTGCACAGGCGATGTCAAATGTCCTGATCGTGTTTGTGGAATTAAAATTCACAGATTTCCAAAATCTGAAACGGAATGCCTTGCTTGGATTAAAGCTTGTGCACGACCGCATTTGCAGCTCAACCGTCGTAGAATCAATAAGAACAAAGGAGTGTCTGCTGGCGTAAGTATTATTGCTTTGCTTTCTTTGTGTTTAGTGAATGAAAAAAATAGTCAATAATAAACACATCCATTATGAAAACCTTTTAGCCAAGTACAGCATAATGGCAGTACCGATACAACTTCTACATCCTGGAGCCTGTCTGTTAAAGCTTTAAGTTAGCTGAACAGTATCTGACATACATTAAAGATTTTATTTCACCTGAAAAGGCTTTTTACTAAACTGTAATTGTGTTAGCCACGCTAGCTTTTACTAAACTGTAATCGTGTTAGCCACGCTAGCACCAAGTACCGTGTATAAGTCCTAGGCACATTCGAACCCTCTAAACAATGAATGCCCAACTTACCCAGCCTTGCAAGAACAATAGGCATCAGCGATCTTGTCCACAGCTATATTTATCCTGAGGGTCTGAGGATCTGCTGTTTTCCTCATCGACTGGTAGCATTTAGCTGCAACTCGCACAATGTTAGAGGCATCGCGTGGCTAAAACACCTTGATGTCGTCCAAAAAAGATGACATGAACTTGTTGGTTCCCCTGTCCATTGTCGTGGCTGATATTTTGTGAAAATCCGGCAGAAATGCTAAACTAATCGACTCAGAAATACTCTGCAGAGTCAGTCGAAACGAAAAATCCCATAGAAGCTAAGCTCTGTGAGGAGGTTAATGTGAGATATGAAGTCACGTGGGACTTTCAAAGTCCAAAGACGAGATCCTGAAAGATTTGGAACCAAAGTCAAGTCTAAGGAGAAGACCAACCAAAAGACAACGACTAAACTAGTGAGAGACTGATTGTAAAAATACCATTGTAGTTGTTGCATTGCATTTGCAGCCAGACTTTTAACACCGAGTTGCACCAGCAAAAGTGATTTTCAGCTGTGGTTCTGACTGGTCTTCAGAAAACATGCTGGGTTTAGCGCAGAATGTTCGGCAAATCTTTACAATAAGAGGCTTGAGTGTAAACATTCTTCACTTTGGACTTAAAAAACATCTTCAAGACAATAAAATTACTTACAGTGTATTGTTTCCTTTATTGCTTTTAAAAGTGTGGACGCTGAGTGTTCAATGGCTGTAGTCTGCAGATTGTAGACATCACCCGTTATGTCTCACATATTAAGCAAACTCGCCATGCCATTGTTTTTACCAATCACATTTATGAATATTCCTATAGTGTGATCACATCCCAAATTATACTTTTTGCTTTTTTTAGAAACATTGAAGCAAAACCTGTATAATATTAAAAACCGCAATACATTTGCCCTCCTTATTCATGACGTTAAATTTTCATTTTAATCAATGTTAAATTCAAACAAAGATCCGCTATACATTTTGCTTTTTGTTTGAGTGGAAGATTAAGTGGTTTGCTCTTCAGTGAGGCTTTCGCACACACTTCTGTTACCATAAGGGTTTTGTAGGCCATAATTCAATCTGCAAGAATTAGCTTTTCTCCTCTGTTCGTTTTATGTGTGAAATAATATATTTGGGAGGTTTTCTTCTCTGATCTTCCGTTAGAAGATTTTCGGTGAATAATGCGTGAATGAGAGCATTGCATTTGCTGCCTTATTAGAATACAGTTTATGGGAGGACAGAGAACCACAACCGCGACGTGTTTGATGCCATTCATAGACTAAATGACTCATAAAGTCCTTTGTGCAGATATACCATTTGTTTGGAAGAGTCGACTGCTCAGATTTTGATTGAGAATAAAATGCTCTATGTGTGGAGTGTGACTTCAGCTCGGAGTTTCTAAGTGGATAAATATGAGCACTTAGTTGGAATTTGTGTGGGCTGAATGTGAAAGTAATTCTTGCATACCTGGTGAATAATATGACTTACCCTGATTATAATATCAAGGCGTCAGTAATTATATTAAATATTCAGTCAAAAACGGACATATTCGAGATAGCAGACCGTTTTTTTTTTCTCCAAACGGCATGTGTTTTCATGCGAGCGTGTCGATAAACAATTTTCCTTCACAAGATGTGTTTTCCACTTGACACATCCGAGCTCTTCCCCATCTTTAGACAGTTTGTCTGTGATCAGTTTTTTGATTATAATGGCATTCTTTGAAGCCACATTAACACTCTGCAAAACAAGCTACAAAACTACAATATGCCTGCGCAACTGTCACTACATTGCTAGACGTGCGCGACCAGCTTTGACAGCAGATAAGACATCTTTTCAGAGGAAGCCGAGCAACAGGGAGGCACACGGCTCTCCTCCATTCAGGAAACAAAACAGCTACATGTAAATTAACACAGCCGGCAAGCTTGTAACTGTTGAACATGGACGAGTTATTTCTGCTCAACCCAGTTCTTTTGTTACTTGCCTATATATCTAACAATTTTTTTCTGTGTGAAGGTTAAGAAATATGCTATGGTATACAGCTAGAATTTTTTGAACCAATCAGCTGTCAATTGACATTTCATGACGCTTTTTAGTGTCAGCTAGGTATGGAGTAGTTTCCATCATCAAGGTAATCAGTACAATCCCTGTCACATCTCTCTTAAAACTATCTATTGTAGACCAGATTACTTGGATGCTCCAAGAGAACAAACATGCGTCAAAACCAGTCTTAGAAAGAATAAGGCAGACTAAAATGCAGCTTTTGTCAGCAACACTGAAAATGCCTGAACTGGGTTTGTACACGTAAACAACCAGCATAAAACAAAATCTACCATTTCTTTCAAGATGGATGGTCAAATATCCAGTCAGAGTTGAACCAGAAGGTTGTTAAAATAATAAGTGTTGTCAAGGTGCTGTTGTTTGTTAAATATTACTGGCTGAAACAAGTATGACTCAAAGCATTAGAAGCCCAAAATTAATCGATCTGACCCCATCTTGAGTGGACTTAGGCTTCTGATTGACAATTTACATGACAAATAAATGTATCTGTTACACCTGGAGCTAGCAACTAGCGAGTGCTCAAAAGATGGCATTTACGTCAACGAGAAATATTATATTTAAATATAACGAGATTTTGTTACACCACTAGTAGAAGATACGATGCTTCTACAGGTTTTTTTATCGGGTATCAGGAATTGAAAAGTCAGCAAATGGTACCTGAGATATCATCAGCGTTACACCATGTATGGACCTGTTCCGGTCGATGCGTAATGAAGCAGTGAGAGTGACCCCCGCCCCACCCCTCCTGTGTTTTCACACCCGCATCATATTCCCTCAGTGCCTCACTCAGTGGGGGGTTAACAGGCACACTCGATGTGTGTGTGAGAACACCCTCCTCAATATGACACACTCCTTCCCCCGCCCTTAATGGCCTCTAGGGAAACTTCATTATTTATCGCTGTAGAAGGGGCCTTTCAATTATAATACCTCTGCACACCCTCCCGCCTCCCCTCGTCCATTACCCTCACAGTCTGAACTAGCAGATTGAATACCTGTAGCGTCTATTGGCGGTAATTCAAGCGCCCACCTAGTTCACAGAACCTGCCATGGCGACAAGGTGGAGGCAATTTGCCATTCTGGTGGAGGAGAGGGCCGGGGAATGGTGTGCCGTAATGTGCAGTGGGGGAATGGAGTAAGTGACAGCTATGAGATGTAGACATGGCCGTGCTTTCTCTCTCTCTCTTTAACTACCAGGTCCTGAAGAGCCTTCATCGGCCCACAGAGCTCCGCTCAGCATGTCAAGTCTCTCACGTATTGTGTGTGCGTGTGTCTGTGTGTGTTTTTGCTTAAAATTAGTACCTCATGCCAAACTCGACAGGGCATTAATCCCTCATCATTCAGCCGACGTGTTGCATGAAAAAAATGAAAAAAAAAAAACAGCGTGAGGTGGTTAAGGCGAGACGCGGCGTGTCGGCATTCCTGCTAAATATGTGGCAGAGATAATGAAACGGCAAGTTTAAAGTTCCAGACTGGATTCTATTATTCACCGAGAGCAACAAGAAAAGGGTGCCCCATAATAGTTTATCGTCTGTGAATGCGAAATTAGCAAATTGTTTAGGTGTGCAGTAAACAATTGCCCAATGCAAATTGATAATGATTACTTATTACCAAGGAAACAAGACTCATTTATCAGCCTCCGCATTGGAAGCTGAGCAGCTAGATCTTGACGTGTCTGGGTTTTTATTGGAATAAGTGCTTATGCACACATGGGTTATTAATGTTGTACTGTAAGCAAAAAACTGAAAACCGAGTCCTGACATCAACTCGGATGGCCGGGTGTCCACGTGGTCCTAGTTTTGCGCTCGCTTGCGTTTAACAATAAAGCATTTAAAATGTTCATGTATTAACTTGAGAGACGAAATTGACATTAAAAAAACTCTTGCTCGGTCCGAGCAGGGTAACAACAAACACATTTTGGAGTTCGCCTTGAACGAAAAAAAAAAATCAATGAGAAGAATCTAGAAGGAACGATGGTGCAAATTAGCGCCGTTCTAGAGACGCGCACTCCTCCCCTTTTGCCTTTTCAATTTTTCATCGGCTGGAAATGGATTTTGAGATGGATGCCAACCCGGAGCTGATAAATTTTAATTTGATCCCTCCCGTGCATCGGTATTTGCACAATGCAACCGGCAGCCGCAACTCATGTGCTCTGAATGGCAAGTCTACTTTCAGACGCTGCACAGAATACGAAGTCTCCCCTTCTCTTGTACAACAAAAGGCAATCGTTCCATTTGTTTTCCCCACACAATGGCCTCTGGACAATAGCGATCGGCGGGTGGGGGCGGACAGCGGAAGATGCAACCAAGTTATCTGCCTTTCCCAGTTTCTGTCTCTGCCTCCTCGTAATGAATAATAGATTACAGATGAGTGTGTGACTTGTTTTTTTTTTTGCTGTAGGGAAGCGAGTATAGAGCCGATCGAGGTCAACATACCAGCGCCATGATGGGTGCTTCACCAGGTTGGTCTAGAAGAACTTGGGAAATTGCTCTCAGCAAAAGACTTTTCATGTCTCATCCTTCTATCACTCAAGGCATCTCTGTGAAGGACACAGCTTTTCAGAGGGCAATGTCAAGCTTCTCAACACGATTGTAGGCAAAGGTCAGCTATTTTTGTCACTAAATCTTTGTCTGTTAGGTATTTCGCTGGTGTGTCTGTAAGACGTTACCCTCCCTTGTGTCGGGCTTAGCCGTCTTTATGCTCTCTCAGTTGGATTCTCGGTTGGTGGGGAGCGACACCAGCTGAGAACCGCAGGTTAAAGGTATTTAGAGAGGACAGGAATCCAAGCAGCTGCAGCTGTGTAAATTAAATGCGTAGCTGGGACTTAAAGGCATTTTAAATAGGGGTGGCTGGAAGAAAAAAGAAAGGACTTTTTTGTTCAAAGCCTCGACACTGTCCTTTTAGCAACGGATTAGCAACTCTCAGATCTGCTGTCGTGTGTTTAATGAGAGAGGGTGCTCACTGCTCACATTCGGTCATAACAAAAAAAAAAAAAAAATCAATTAAAGGCACACACTGGATTCAAATCCCATCACTTACGCAGAAAAAAGGAGGAAAAATGCTCTGTGTGAAAAGGCTTGAAATTCAAAGGGCCGAAACAAATTTCAACCGCTACAGCCATCCTCCTTTCATCTGTGAGAAAATGCGCAGAAAGGAGGCAAACGGTCCACGGGGATTGATATTCAGGCTAAAAGTTCACAAGTTCATTTGATTTCTGAGCAGAGCATAATAGCGTTTTGAGTCACTTTTATTATGGATTTCCCCAAGTGAAGGTTAAGACGGCAACGAAAGAGGTGGAAGGAATTAAAGGTGCTAAAAGTTATTTTCATCCAGAGATCGCTACCAGAAGAAGAGTTGAAGGACAAGAAAATAAAATTTCCAGACTTTGCAGAGAGTTTAGTTTGAAGGATGATAAAGTAGTCACGGTATCAACGTGTAAAATCCGTCCATTTTCTCTACATGCTTATTTCTTGCAGGGTCTCATTTCCCTGTCAATAGTTGATAGGCAAGGTAAGCTAATGTGCTAACGAGTATCTGAAGAAAAACACCTTCACAAGAAATGTTCTCGAGCTGAAACCTCTTTGAGACCTTGCAGAGTCAAAATATATCTAGGCTTCTAAAAGTAATTTCAAAACCGAATGATTACGACTTCTGTTGTTGAAAACCTTTAAAATGAGATGCCACAGGAGGTACCAGCAGAATCAATGTTTTCCTCAGCTTTATCTAGTGTAACGTAACACAGTTCTATTATTTCTCCCCCGTTTGTAGGCTGAAGAAAACCTACACCTTTGCCTCAGAAAAACAAAGACTTGTAAATATACACAGTCACAAAATAATTCAAGATTCTCGTGTGGAAACAAGTTTCTTAACTAAAAATAATGGACACTCCCACACATACCTCTCCTGAAAATGCACTTAAAATCATATTTTTCAGCATTACATAGATCCTTATGTTAACATTGCTAGAAGGATTGTAGAGTGTAACAGTTATAAAACAATACAGTTTTCCCTGGGATACCTATATATCTGAACTAAAAGGCTTATTGAAAAGTGGATGAGAAAACACCGTACACTTATGGTATTTTATCATTGGATGACTTTCACCTGAAAGATCCAACACTGAGAAACTAACTCCTGCAGTATTGCCAGATCATATGAAACTGTCTAGCAACACTTTCTCTAGGCTCCCAAATCAAAATAAAAGGTTTCCCAGACATCTGCTTCCGCCTGGGCTTCACGATGTTAGGAAAAGTGCCATATCACTGTTAATGTGCATAAACAACAACAATGGCTCTGCTTGAGTGTTTAGGTAATGTTGGGCATAGAAACTCTAAACTATTCCCAACATTGCACTTCTACTGTCTGCTTTTTCGGATCAGGCACCAAAAACAACACAAGAGAAACGATGTTAGCATACAACGAGAATGCCAAACCGCCCTACTTTCTACTGGCATAGCTACATGTTATCATAAAAGAGCTAACCGCTCTTCCCTTCAGCTGGAGGATGGTTCAATGTTTTACACAGTGACATTAAACAAGAATGAAACTCCTGACCTTGCTAAGTAAGCTTGAGCAAACAAAACAATCCACCGGCATGACGCTTCAGCACATGACTGATTTCAGTCCGTTCTGGCGCTTTATTTGTGTGTAGCACCCCGCTGATCAAAAATGATAAACGCCGATTCGGAAGGAGGGAAATTAGCATGAAAAAGTCCTTGCATTCCAACCGATGCATAAAATATCTGTGCTTACTTTAATGAGCGCCGATAAGAGTCGCCGTGCTGTGCAGCGGGCAGCGTCTTGATTGATGCGGCGCATTAAGACGATGTTACTGTGCCCAAGCAAACGTCACAGCAGCGTTGTCTGCCCATCAACCCACCAAACTACCTGCTTGTTTGCAGTCTGTGCTCGGCAAACAAATTCTCTTGAATTAATTCGACGTTTTAAGTTTACTATTTTCTTTTTGACATGTTTTTTTTTTTATTCTGTCTTCCCTCATCTTTTCTTTAGGAGATAAAAGCCGTCTTTCTTTTCCCCTCCAGGATAGCACATTGCCAGACAAATAGCTTCACTTGCTCTAAAGTGGCCCCAACAGAAGGACAATGATAAGAGAGCCGTCTTCCAGCTGTCATTTTCTCTGTCTGCCGCCACATCTCACATCACCGTAATTGACTGCTATCTGAGAGTGCTATTGTTCCTCAGGACTCCCAAGGGTCTTGTCAGAAAATCTGGGGAGTTTTGTCATTCACTGACCTCAACATATTTGTTCTCTGGTGGTAATTTCAATAGCTACAAGGTGCTTGGAAAAAAGTGTTAATTCGGTAAAAGCCAATGAGAGCTATTATCTCAGTTTCCACTAAATGAACACGGGGGTTTGCTGCTGAGTTGAGTAAATAACGGTAAAATAATAGCCGATGTTTATTATTCCCTAATAGTCATAAATGTAGGAAGTCGTGCACACCTAGTGTCTGAAGAATGAACTTAGGGTTCTTGTGGGACCTTAAATCAAATAATTAGCCACCGTTGGCGGCATTTAAAATCACTCAGATACTGCACAGTGTGGAAAACTGATATGTTAGACAACCTAGAATTGACTGGAAGGCCCCCACAGATGCATATGCAATCCAATGTGCATATCTATGGAAGTCTACCAGAAGACAGTTTTTCAGTCAAACCCTTTAATAAATGTGAAAACTGTCCTTCAGTATTAGTCATTACAACCTTTGATTCCTGGAAAAAATAAGGTAATTTGAGTAACTTTAATTAAACATTGCACTGACATTCACTAGCTGCAAGAACTGGCAAAAAGGATAAATCAAGGTTTGGACAATCATGCTAAAAAGTTCAAAATACTGTACAGTTGCAGGTCTAGACTCAACTTTTTCCATCGGATCTTTTGAGAAAAATTCCATCAACAACTTTTACGAGTCATGGAACTTTCAGTATTTATTAATGTATTATTTGTGTAATGCAACTATTGTTTTGAAAGTGCCCCGTCTTTCCCCAACTGGTTCCTGAGAGTAACACCCTGCTGGAGGACATGTCCTCAGATTTGGCTTTTAGAGGCCATAAAGCAGACCAAAGTGAAAGGCTCAGCAAGCGACTTTCTTCCACGCAGTGACTTCCTCTTCAAAGCGAATTTTATAACAGACATCTAACACAGGTTACCTAGAAATACCCGGTAAGCCCCTAATGGAAAAGGACAAGGAAACTGTGCTCTTTTGAACGATAGCCACAATTATTCAATTCCGTCCTGGTTTTAAACACTCCTCGGTATTCAAGGGAAGACGCGTGGGAGATGAGACGAGGCATGGGGCAAAGATGCCCAGTCATTTCCCCCACCTCGTGAATACAATAATTCTTCCGTTCCCTCCCTCGCTCTGCTAATGAGTGCCACGGCCCAGGCTCTGCTCTCCAGGACCTTATTAACACTTTCTTATTGGTTATTCTGTAAGAGTGCTTAGCCAGCAGGTCAGCCGTGCCACCTCCCCAGAACCTGACCATCAATTTGTATGAGCCGTAATGCCTCCCCCCAGTACGGAGAGCGCTGTCAATCAAAAACTCACACAGGACACTCGAGCCGCATTTTAAGCCATGGAAAACAGATTCAGGGGTAAAGATTGCTCCCTGAAGTGCGGACTGGCTTTTTCAAAGCATTCTAACAGGAATTTATATTGGTGAGGCTAGTAAAAGAAGTTGCTCTGGTTAAAGCGAGCTGTAACACCCTTGACGTCGTACTTCAGCTGTCAGAGAATAGAACTGTAATCTATAGAATGGTTGTGCTTTCAGCAGCTCCTTTAGGGCATTCTGTGGCATGCAATTCAAATACTGACAGTGAAGGACCTCTGGACAAAAAAAAAGGGAAAAACTGGCACTGATTTAACAGATAGTTGGGGTTTTTTCTGCAAATGTGAAAAGAATTGATGTGGGCTTCACCTCAGGGCTGAGTTGGAGAGTGGATGTGAAGTGGGGGAGAAAGAGTAGTTCTCTATTTCAGCCAGCAACTTCACTGAACATCTAAAATGGTTAGTTAAACATTTACAAAGGCTGATTGTGGGAAAACTTTGTTTGGAAATATTTTATTCAAACGCATTTATCTATTAACTTAAATAAACTGACGTGGCTTGTCATGTAAACAATTTTCTATACTTCCAGGGTGTATTTTTGTGTCAAAGACCATTCCTTGGGACAACACAGCAGAGTTGTATGACATCAATAACTGATTATCATTGTCAATAACAAAAGCCAAGCAACGAGAAAGAGTTTAGAGAATCATGACACCTTTCCACAGACTACTGAGACCATCTAGGTACGTAGATATAATTTCACATTGCTTTGTGAAATCATATCATGTGACACATCACATGAAATGTAATGTGTCATTGTTCCAATGGGCTACTTTACAACACTGATATTTAGGTGGCAGTTCAGAGTCTATCAGGGTCATTTCTCTTACTTCCACATGTCGGACTCAAATCCGTTAACTCCAGGACCAAGCTTTCTTGGGAAACCCACAAAAGGTACTTAGTCTTACACAGTGAATTATTTGCGTCAGATCTCAGCAATAAAGCTCGATGAGACCTACATGGGTACTTATTTTGCAAAAAATAATGTTTTTATTTTGAGTCTGTTCCTCCAGGACTTGGAGTGACCAAGAGGGAGAATCAGTTGACGCTAAATCTAGTCTTGTCAGTAGAAAACTGAGCCGGACATTGAAGGGTGGATCAAAAAGGATTATAAAAACCAATAGACTTCATAAATCTCATTATTCACGGACTGTGATGTTGTTGCACACAACCACAAAGTGTGTACCCATTGACATATCGTTTAATAGCTGCATACATTGTTGTGCTCCACCCACACATCAGGATGTATTAGTTGAACAAGTTAAGATTCCTCGGCATCCCAGAAACATTCCCACATGAAAGAATTTTCAAACTTAATCAATAAAGGTGCGAATTGATCGGGACAATCCAGAAGACCATGGCGAGTGTGTAAAATTCTAGACGGTGAAGATTAGAGTGTGTATCAGCCGGTTTATTATTAGTTTATGGGTATGTTGTATATTTATTTTAAATGCCTCGTTTGTTCGTAATATATAGTAACTGTATTTATTAGCTCCTTCTATTCTCAAACAATGTCTAAAAATAAAAATGCTACACTGTCCAACTCATCTTGCACAGTCAATTTTGTTTAACAGAGCAAGCTTTAGTTTACTTAGCTTCAGTTTAACATTTAAACACTGCTGGGCCTGTTCAAGTTTTTTACTTTTTGTTTGTGAACTCCTGGACTCCTGGTCCTTAGGGAACACTGGCCTTTATGTTTTGCTCCAACACACCTGAACAAATTAAGAAGAACACAGGTTTTTGGCAGCTTTTTGTCCAGTTGGCTGAGGGTGAATCTTCCTACAAAAAGTTAGAAAAAAAACAACTACAAAACCACAGAAGGCAATTTGCATGCACAATACATACCATTAACATTTTCATTAATGACTTCCAGAGATGCCATTTATAATTGTTCATTAACGATGCCCTGCGTAAGCAGATTTAAAAGGAAAAAAAAAACATGCAATACAAACATTTGGCAACATTTTTTTTCAAAATCAGCACAGATGCTCAGAAAAGTTTTGACAAGTGCATCGGTTATTTCTCGTAGGATAAGAGCATGGAGGAGGAAATTTGAACAGAGCTGTAGTTGTTGATTTAGTATCGATCCATCTGATAAATCTGAATCCCTTATGCCAAACAATCAGCGGTTCAGGTTTGTGCTTCACTCCATCTGCTTGCTACCATCATTGAAGACGATGTGACATAACGTTTTAGGGCTTAAAATTCAAAAACCTTCTAAAATGCACATAAATTTGACTCAGAGTGCTTCAATTCTGAATTAATTTAAAATGATCCTTTAGAGGTTTAGACCCAGTAGAGTATGCAATTGCCTCTGCAGCATTCAATCTGTAGCTGATTCTGATGTTATCAAAAAAAGCTGTTGTTACAAAATAAGCTAGCATTGGTAGCACTGCAGCACAATTAGCTGCTATAGGAAGTTAGAAAAGCAGCAGTATAAGTTTTTCAATATTAGTGCTTGTTCAAAAAGGGGGTAAAAGCAGTCTATATAGTGCACAAAAGGTTTCTAATTTAGATAATTTTGCAATATAGGCACATGATTACATATTTTAGGCCTGCATTACAAAATTAAACAACAGAAATAAAGCACTTTATTGCTCGACCACATTAGGAGAGCTTGTTTTCTATGTAAGATGCTTACAGCTATATGCCTTTTTTATCCCTCCTCATCATATTGAAATTAAACTCAATGTTTTGAGGGCAGATGATACAGAAACAAAATGATGAACTTCCATTAAAACCTTCAAGCTCACAGAATACAAAAAACAGCCTCTGTAATTTATTTACTTCAGAGTAACTTGTTAAGTTTGACAACGCTACTTATAACTGTAGCATGGATAACAGTCTCTTTACTGCGGCCTTTAAATGATCATCAATCATAGATGGCAGTGCAGTGCAGCTTGGCTGCCTCGTTCTAAGCTTCAAACTATTAAGGAGGGAGTTTTAAATTAAAATGATGCAGCTCCAAAGATCAAATTAAAAATGCATGTGTGATCCGCATGGTTACCAAATTCAACCAGCTTTTGATGCAAATTTCAATTTGTAAAAAAAATTTTTTGCCCGACTTCTAAATGACCTAAACCAATGAGACTTTTTCTTGTTTAACTAAAGAGACTTTATAAGGAAATTCATAAGAGTTTTGAGCAGAAATCTGAGCAGAACAATGTTAGAGATGCATTTTTGCAAATAAATCAAATAAAATCATACTGCATTTTCTCTCTGTCTGAATGATAAGTGAATGAAAATGCCACATTGTTTTACAGATTTAGTCAGGGCATTTCTGAACACCTGCAGCTTCAGGTTAGAAATGAGACTCTCTGCGAGCTTTAATGTGAAATACAGCAGGAGTTCCAACTCAATGTTGATGAACTAATACGCCTATCAATACAGCATTCCCTGAAAATAAACAAAAAATACTGCATTCTCTGTGATTTGTCAACAACAGGAAATAGAGCATTCACTCAAACTAATACATGTTTCACAGGGCTATATAAAAGTTGACCAGTAAAAGATGAAGTGGTTTTTCTCTTTTTCTGTCTTTGTCAGAACTGAAACCTGTCATGCAGAATACGAGACAAACACCAGTTCACACACAAACATACACCTCAGTCCAACATCAATCCTCCAATCAATCCAACATGCATCGAATTTGGAGTACATGGAGAAAATCCAGTCATGGTTGAACAATACACATGCTACACAAGCCACACAGAAGTCAACATTTTAGTAAAACACATCTCAGGAATAACTTTGGGTTACCAAATTCAACCAGCCTTTGATGGCTCTAGTGGCTGAAATCAACATTTTCCCTTTAGGTTCATGTTGACTTACAGTATTGTCATCTTTATTAATCATTTTCAAAACTGATGAGCAATTTTAGTTTAAAAAAATAATAATAGAAATGGGATGAGCATGTGTTAATGTGGAATTTATAAAATGAATCAAGCAGGAAGAGCTTTTATTGTGAAGGACTATTACTGTAACTGGAAGGACGCAAGCTTAACATCGAGAGATAAAGATGTCAGGGTAAAGTTAAGTGAGTTTTTTCGATTTTGAAATCTTAAAAGATTATTTAATGCAAAATTCAGTTTGAGAGAAATCTTCATGGTCATCAAGATGCTACAACACATATTAACCTTTTGTTGACCCATTCAACAATAATTAATAAACCAACTGCACAATTTAACTACGGAATATGGGTTGAAGGTTAGGACTTGGTTTACTTACTGCAGCAGATTGCTTAATGCTTGATAAAAACAGATCAACTGGAAACCTCAATAGACTCCTTACACTGGTGTTTATCATTAAGAGCTACTGCAGACAACCAAAACATACAGTGTGAAATGTTACAATCAAAGCCAGAGATGTTTACACCCTTCTTTAAGTTTACTAACTTGCATTCATCCCTTGACACAAGAAACTCATTTCTTATGAGACTTAAGTCCAAGACCTACATTTTGAGTTAGTTTTGTAAGTATTTAGAGTTCTATTGTCACTCATTTCTTTTAAGTTTGCAAAGTTTTGCTTAAGTCTAAGTTGTAGACTCTAGTTCTTCTCTGTACAACTTTACATGTCTTAGTCAAACTATTCAAGGTCAGTTTAAAAGTAATAGAGTCCTTGATTGCTTAATTGCTACTTCTGGAAAACATGACATTACCCTAACCTTGGCCCAGTGCATTATTGTCTGCTGAAGGCAGTCTGACACCTGACGGAGTAACACCACCCATATCTGATTGGCCTGGACATGTGAGTGCTCCATCAGAAATCTCTTCCTCCGTCTCTTGTTTGATGATTTGTGGTCATAGGTGAGCCACTTCAGCTCTAGTTGTTTCTCCTCCTTAAAATCAAAAAAACTCTTTCATGGGCGGATGCTTTCATCACGAAGGGTGGGTGTTGATTACATGGATGGGAGAGGATGATGCTGCCGTGGGCTTTTTCTTCCATGGCATTTGATTTATTCAAAAAGCAGGAAATGACTGTCTGTCTCTCTCTCTCTCTTTAGCACTGAATTTTCTGACTAATGGTTGACAAAAAGAGGAGAATTAGCAGGCAGCAGCTGTTCTGTTATCTGCAGCTAATACAACGTACAAAAAGACACAAGCTTAAGCACACAGTGATATCCTGGAAAAATTAAGATGAATCAGACAAGATATCGGGAAGAGAACTGTGCGCTGCCTCAAGTCTGGCTCATCCTTGGGTACAATTTCCAGATGCCTGAAGGTGCCACGTTCATCTGTTCAAACAACTGTATGCAAATGAAGCCACCATGGGAGAATCCAGACAACTGTTTGGGAATTTCTGTGTGGCAGGAATGAACACATAGCCGGGTCTTTATAATCATGAAGATTTAACCCTTTATGACCCAAGTCTCAAATGTCCGCCTGGGTATTTTTGCTTATTTTAATTGTATGCAGTTCTTTAAGCGTCCTGTGAGTAAATATATTTGTTCATTTATCTATAACAACTGGAACTAGCAAGTTATTTTTGCAATTTACCATCTATTAAAAGAGTCGCCCCCTCAGATTAATTTCACTTCCTGCTCAGTGGGGGTGAAATTACCGTAGTAACTCGATATTGGCTGGAAAACGCAACGTCTCTCAAATGAGTGACCAATGGCATAAGTGGCAGCAAAGTGAGTATTTTTGGAGTGGCTATCAAAACTCCATGACTTTTGCTACATGGGAAATCTGTGGGCTGATAAGGTCAAGATGATCTACAAAACCGACTTAGTTACAGCAGTTCTGTCAGGAAGGATGGATCGAAATATTCCAGCAAACTCTTGTAAAAAACGATTCAGTAAGCAGAAATATTTTTGTAAAACCTATAACAGAAAAAGTTAGTCTGATTTAATGTCAGTCAGGAAAAAAGTTGTCTTTTTCTGAAGTGTACGTACAAACCGGGCCTGAACCTGTCTTCTCTTAGTAATATGTTGTTTTGCAGAACAACTTGCCACATAAAAACACCAATTAGCACCTCCTGCACTCCCTAATTCCCTGAAATTACATTGTAAATAAAAGTTCTGTGATAACATTCCTCACTAATGCCGCTCCTACATCTCCAATTCCGCCATCCCAGGCACATTATATTCATAAAAAAAAGAAAAAAGAAGTAATTGCCTGCCATGAAAACCAATTTGACTTCCTCCACAGGGCAGAATTAAAAGTTGGGCTTAGTAAGGTAATGAAGTATTGCACATGCTAAGTCAAGAATGGAGGCTTTGTCTGGAGTAATCACTTCCTCCAGTTTCTACGGCTTGGCTGTGTTTTATACCAACAAGAGTGACATATGGGAAAATAATTAAAACTGACGCATTCAACCAATAACAGCTTGCAAGCTGCATATTTACATTATGCAATCAAATTTGCATACGGGCTGTCAATCTTCAGTCCGACGCCAAAAATTCAAGTCAATCAAGGTGTCGCAGTTGTAATCCAGCCGCCCCAAAGACGGGGATCCTTGATCCGGACGCCGCGCCTTTTTCCTGAGCGGCAGTTTACAGATTTGCGGCTTTGGCCAGGCGACTGAGAGCCAATGGAAACCCACGCTGCAGCTCTCCCGTGACAAGAACAATTAACATAAACTGGCGATCGGGCTGCGTTAGCTGGAAGCGATGATGTGTTGCGGCGTTGCATCACTGCTGCCAGCACACACACAGAGGAAGCAAAGTTGCTCCGGCTCCCTTCTTATCTATCTTCTGAGATTATGTTCCCAGTGAACTTTTATACAATTTCTGGCATCTCTGACGCTTCAAACTGAGTTCTGCAGTTTTCGCACCCAAGGCGGTGTAACAGTGCGGTCCCATCTGACAGCGGCACAGACATAGACACACGCATACACACACACAGGCACGCAGACAACAGATCAGTGAGCAAGCTCATTAGTTTGGCTCAGTTTGACAGAAGCCTCCACCTCGCTGCCTCCTAATTTTGGACAAGAGGACAAGAGAATACGCAGAAACAAAGGAATGTGTGAGGTAGTGCATCGATCTGGACAGATGGCCGTGGGGACGGGAGCAAGGTTAGCAGCTGTGCATGCTAAATAAAGTTTAGCACAAGTAAAACTCTGTCACCCAGGGAAAACACTTAGATGTGTAAAAGAAATTAAACTTTTAAACTTAATCGGTTGTTGTTGTTTTTTTTGGGGGGGAGGGTTGCTAATCAATGGAACGCAATTAGCTAATAAGTCTCAGAGGGGGCCAGAGAGAAAACACTTCTGTGTGTCAAGATAAGATCCTGAGTACTTGGAGTTCATGTCGGTAGAAGATGGAGATCACACCACAACACACAGCCTAGAAAAAAAAACTATTCAAAAATCCTTACATTTTACTCATGTTTCATCCATTAACTGAAATCTTTATGAATATACAAAAAAATAAAATAAATAAAGGACGTTTACATGGTGAGTCATCGCAAGGCATTTCTTAAACATGTAGTGGAACAACCTGGTTGTTAGGGGGCGCTTTTCTTCTTAAGGCAGCTGGTTAGAGTTGATGTGAAGATGGGTGGAGCTACATACAGAGCAGTCCTTGAATAAAACCTCTTAGAGGATGCAAACGATGTGAAAGTGGTTCACCTTGTAATTGGGAAAATAGCCCTCAATATAGAGGGAGAGGTCAATTTGATTGGTTTAGCTCAATAATGTGCTGTTAGAATGGCTCAGTCAAAGAACACACATAGGGCCAATTGGGAATCTGAAATAAGAGTTAAAATTTGATGTTCTATCCAATTTGACTGAATTGGAGCTTTTTTTACGAAGAGAAATTGTCAAAACTCTTCATCTTACGATGTGTAAAGTTAGTGTGAAACACCCTAAAGGACATGCAGTTGCACTTTCAGAAAAAGGTGTCTCTAAATATGAATACCAAATGTCTATTTGCGGCAAAAATGTTAAAAGAAAATAATATTGTTCTCTGATTACGAACAATTTGTGTTATTCTGTAACATTAAAGCCCAGTACTAAATATGGATTTGTGGCTGTAAAGTGGAAAAAGTCGAGAGGAGTTTGCCCTCAACGTGACTGGATATAAACTGGACCTGTGTGCCTTGTAAAGCGTCTCACAATGACTTTTGTTGCGAATTGGTGCTAAATAAATGATCTGTATTTAATTGTAATACTTTAACAAGCCACTATAAATCCTAGCCTTCTCGGGAAGCGCTGCAATAAACAACCTTGCCCTCGTTAACGTAATTGTTCAGGAAACGGCAGATGCTCTGCTTAGTATGATTGCATACAGAGTCACAGATTAGGGAATGGAAAAACACTGAAACAAATACGTCGAAGCAACCTTTTAAACAACAATCAACATTAAATTGGAACATTGTTTATTTCATAAATCCACCTTTGTTGTTGCTCACAACTCACAATCACTTTCTTTTTTTTCCAGTAGTAAACCATGTGGTTAGAAGCAAGTCTTTGTGAAAAGTTTCCAAACCATCAGTGACAAAGAATGATCCACAGAGAAAAACAGAATAAAGTCTAAAGAATGGAAATCAGTTAAAGGACATAAATACAACGGTTCTTCATATTTTACTCCAGGTACTTATTTCAAAAGTCCAAGACATGCAACTTTTATTGGAAACTCTTCCCTAAAAATGGATTTCAGGTAAGCATTAGTCTTTGTCAGTGTTGGTCCATTTGTTCATTAGATTTCTGTTATAGAAAAAAGAAACCTTAAACATTATTTCATAATAGAATAGGTATGTCTTGTCACTTCTTTCATTCTTTGTCAATGACCAATGTTTGAAATTTTTAATTAAAACATTATATTTAGAAAATTCTGTTTCCTTCCTTTAATCCACAATTGCCAATGCTTTAGCTGCTCACCTGCTGTACTAAATCGTTTAATTACACCTCTGACCGCTTCTATGTTAAAAATGAGTTGCACACATATGTTTCATTAAAAAAATGGCTTGTTTACTTATGATAATTAGCCTTATTTAACTATCATTGGGAATATCTGTGTTTTGCTATTCATTCTGATTTCCAACATAAATGGAACATGACAGAAGGCGGAGAGCATGGCTAACAGAGAAAAATGTCTCTTCTTATTACAATTTGCATACATAAGAGAAAAAAAATCACTTTTATTGTAAAGGATTGGAATCATTTTTCTAAATCATTTTGGATCCATCTGGTCTGCTAACACAATTAATTTCTTGCAAAAACAACACACACACCCCTTAGAGGATTTCACACTTTGTCATGTTACATTAAAGTATTTTATTGTGCTGCTCTAACACCTTAACATGCTTCAAACTAGACTAGTCCACAGTAGCTTCAATTTATATGTTTAGTGTTATTATCCTTCATCTCAACCTGAAGTATTTTAAAGAATAAAAGCATCCTTGAACCATGACACTAATAAAACACAGTTATAGTTTGTGATGTGGAAAAATACGTAAAGTACAAAGGGTTAGAGCCCATAAGGTGAAATAATTCAGAATAAAAGACATTCTAATAGCAAGAGGGCTTCTATCCATTTAAAAAAAAAGGTTGAATTATATGGAACTGGTTGTCTTAAGTTTATGTTAACAGCTCATGTAGCAAATCCATTTTTTTATGATGATTTGATTGTTTTTAACAGCTGCAAGTCTATACTTGTCAAAAAGAAAAAAAGCACAAGATTCGTGGAGGTAAGCTGTTCATGTGAAACATTACAAATTAATCATGCCAACATTTTAGAACTAGAAGTCACAATATTAACTGAAATTTTTGTACCATAAAAAATTCTATTGGTAAATTGGCAAAATATAACAACCCATTTCAATTACATTCAAAAAAATATATATATCAGAATGAAAGATGGAAACCTGCCTAATGAAGACCTGAAACCAAAACCAGCAAAGGTGAGGGTGAGGGAGAGGGAAAAAACTTTTTGAGAAAATATGGAAAACCAATTATGTGAGTTCCCCCTGGAGCCTGCAGCTGATCTTATTTAGCGCGTAGCTGTGATGTACTCTGCCACACAGATGTTAAGCATCCAGCTGCTCCGACGCACGCCGACACCCCCTGAACTCTCCTGCCACTCCCGCCCCGCTCCGCAAAGGGAACGGCTTTGCAACGTACAGACAAAACTTGCCGTAATTAACAATCAAACACACCTACTGCGTGTATAATTAGGCACGATAACAGACGGCGAGCTTATCTACGCCAGAGGACCACAATCATGACTCCTGAACCTCGGTCAGTCATTGTAAGAAAAAGTTGTTTTTTTTTAAAAAAGATCCAGTGAAAAATACAAACATCTGTTACTGGATTTATTTTTCCCACCGACAGCCCTGAGTCAGTGCTTGTGTATTCTCTTTTTTCTTTTTTTTTCCTCTCCTGCCTTGTTGTCTTTAGCCAAATTAAACTAAGCTGAGCAAACCTCATCAAAAAATAATGAAACTCTGTATGACTGTAATTCAGACGGAGTGTTTACACGCTGCGAACCTTAATGTGACTCATCAGAGTTCACATCAGCCGCACACAAGGCTTTAATGACGGACAAATTTGAGATAATTCCAAAAAAAACGGAGCAAGACACAACGTTAGCAGGTTCGTGGAAGAATTTCCAAATCATTATGCAGCGAGTGAAATAATTACTTTTTACAAGTAAATCTATTTCTGTAAAGGCTGTTTTACATCAAATCCACACCAAAAGGTGGCAACAAGTTAAGTGATCCTGACATTCAGAGAATAAAGTTCATAACGTAATGATTTGGTCGTTTTTTTTAAGTGGAATGACATTGGGAATAGATGTGTTATATGAAGCCAAAGAAACTTCAAAAAGGAATGGAAACCCAAGAAAAACTGTCAGCATAAAAGAAAAATCAGTAGTAGCTGATTTACTCCCAACAATTGGCCTATTTAAAGGTTTATTGCATAAGAAGCATTTCATAATCGGTAAAAAGAAACCAAACAAAACCATTGACCCAAAACATTCTGATGCCATTCATTACAGAAACATTTGTAAACTTCCAAATGATCAAATGAGAACTGGTTGGGCTCATAATAAAAAATAAATACAAATTTATTTGTCATAAACCAGACATAACCATGTCCTCTTCACAAAATTACTGACAAAGGAGTCAAAAGAATAATCAAAATATTTGTTTTTTTATTTTTTTAAAAATGCTGCACAAGACTCCACCAGTGAAGAAAAAGCATATTTTGGCTTATTTAAAGTTGACTTTGGAACACAAGGATAAACCAGTAAAATACTGGGAAAATACGGTTCAATTGAGTTAAAACAGACTTTAACTTTTTGGATGTTCTTTCAAGTAGAAGTAGATTTGGATCTGCACATCAACTACTACTAATATGGAAATTTGGAGGTGGTTTCATCATGGTGTAGGAATGTCTTTGGGTTTATGGGACACCGGCAGTCTTCCCATAACACAAGAAAGAGCTTAATTGAGAAAAACAACAAAATATTCTAAATGACAATGTGAAAATTCACCAGGAAATGATTCCAAACACAGCCATAAAAACTCTTTTTTGGTTTCAGAGATGCAAAGAAATTCTGCCAGAAGAGCCCAGTCACCCACTCGGCTTGAATTGAAGTGAAAATCTTGTGGAAAAACGTGAAAAACAGAGCGAGCCAAGAGCATTTAAGATTTTTATGGGGGAAAAAATCCACCTGAGAAATCCATGTGGCTAGTTTCTCCATACAGAACATGTTGTGAAATTACGTTAAAAAGGCAATTCTACGTGTAGCCTGTGTAATCCCTCTTTGCTTCATACAACTTAGGTTATTAAGTAATTTTCCTACAAATATTTGGTTTGTTACCAACATCTGGTGCCTCATTCAAAGTATATTTACTTAGAAAAACATTAATTTGCTCAATACTTGTTTCCCCTGCTGTGTGTTGGCTGCCTCGACAATGCAGCAGGAGGACAGCACAGCAACACATTTGTGGATATAGAAGAAACCAATCTGCATTTGTAGATGAGAAAAGAAGCGGCTTGCGGGAGAGACGGAGAGCGGGGGAGGAGGCATTAGCAGAAACTGCTCGTTTCGTTCTGTTGCCCCCGGAGTTATTGTACAGTGGTGAAGATGCTGAAGATAATTCCGAGAGGCAACAATATCCAAGCGAAATTTCACAACAGAGCTTCATTGATTTTAAGGATTCAGTCTGCAGTAACACCTGCCTCTGGGCGCCGCGCAGCCAAACAGAAATGCTGCCAAAAAAGAGAAAACTGTTTAAAGATTCCATGTGCTTTACTTACTTCTCTTTTCTGTTCTGTTCTGTTGTGTTTTTTTGGGGGGTTTTTTAAGGAGGAGGGGAGGGTGTTTTAGCATCAGCACGCCATCCCAATCTCGCAATCTGTCATTTGTTTTTGCACAACAGTAGTCAGAAGCCAGCCGCTGCGAGGAAAAGCACAGAATTACCTCAGAATTACCAGCACAGATGCTGAAAGCTAAAGCACACCCCATACTGTCACAGGTTCTCTGCCAGCCGTGTGGGAGGCCCGCTATTGTCATGTTTGCACAAAAGCGAAAATCTATTTAAACAAATTAGGGACTGTAAAATTCGCAAGATTCATAAAACCCTAATAACTTTTTGCCACATTACTCATCTCTTGTAGAGAAATGGGGAGAGGGCCATCGTGGGAGAAGGGGGTTTCAACGTCTGATTTTTTTTTTGTTTTGTTTTATTTTTTTTTCAAATCTAGCTGCATGAGATTGTGAAACAGATCAACCCCTGGAGGATTTAGTATGCATGTATGTGTGTGTGAGTGTATAATAATACTTATATTTTAAGGTTTTTGAAGGTACACGATTTAACTTCTGAATTACATCTCCGTTCAGTTGATGGCGGTAATACACCAAGTATGTAAACTGCTAGTAAAGAAGAAGAAGAAGTCGTCGTCAAAATAAAAACACGACGTCTGCTCGTTAAGCGCGTTAAGGACATGGGGGAAAACTTCTCACCCCACCAACATCCCACGCAGTTCGACGTATTTGAAGACAAAAAAACCGCGACGCGTAGCGGCCAAAACAACGCGTGAAATCAAACCAAGCGGATACCACAGCTACAGCAGGTCAGGACGACGAACCGGAAACCAGCAAGCTCTGACGGCGATACGAAGGGAGCGGAGGAGTAATAATAACGCACACAGCAGCGGAAGTCAAATTATATTTAAATCATGTAGGCTTATCACTAGAGCAGTCATTTACAATGCAGCAGAACAAGCGTTCAATTAAATATTCAAAAAGATGTTATCAGGTGAAAGGGGGTTTGAGTGCTCCCGTGAACTGCATCTGGTATAGCGGAACAAAAAATAAATAAATAAAAATGAAACGGAATAAATCACAACGTCTTAGCTGCATACTAATTAGTGCTTTACCCATGGGAAAACTTTGCCCCCTGCAACACCCCCAACTAATGGCATGTGGTCATGACTGTGTATGAGTTGTAAGTCACCTTCTCCGCCCCTGCGTCACCCACCAGTGGAGGCTGGCGCGCGCGCGAGCTTGTACTTAATTGCAAAAATGCAGAGGCAGAAGTCCATGTGAATTACCCGGGGAGGGAAATTGAATCTGAAAACATTTCACCTTCATCGAGTGTCTTGTTGTTGATCACCAGTGTTGCAAGTGGAACATTAGAGGGTGGGAATTAGCATTCAGCGGGGTGTACGCAGCGCGGCGTGTTGGTATGGATGAGAGAGGAGGTCGCCTGCGTGAGGAAAAGAGAAGGAAATGCGGAGAAAAGGTGGCGCTCTACCTTTCTGGTGGCCTCGACCGAGCGTCACGAAGCCAGAGGAGATGAAGTTGTGAAGGTCGCCGCCGCCACCGCCGCCGCTGCTCCGGATGCTCTCTTTCCCGTAGTGGAGACCTAGTGGCGCGAGCACCACCGCACCACATTAGCATGTTGGTTCATTCAGGTGGACACACGCACACGCAGACACATGAATGCAGAGAGAGAGAGAGAGAAAAAAAAGGTTTTGTTAGCATTCTGACCATTAAACGTGGATTTTTAATTGAGCTAGAGCAGTGCTTTATTTCTTTTTGTTGTTTCTTCCAAGGTCATAATCAAACTTAGAAGGGTTAGCAAAGCATTGAAACCCCGGCTCCAGACCAGTTTAACAGATCGGGACAAAATGAATATACATAGCAATAATAATATTACTCAAGTTAAAGAAAAAGGTACAGTGCACAGTACAACTACTCTTATAAAGTACCTTTCCAAAAAAGTTACTCAAATGAATGTAACATGAACAAAGACAATACCCGTAGTCTATAGGCTACTTGTTAACAAGCTTAAGGAGCTGTATTGGTATTAGCTAGCTAGTCATCATTTAGCTAACATTACCTGCATCCAACAGCATTACTCAACTCAGTCGGTTAGTTTGGCTGGTTTTCTAACACACCTGCACACAGGGGCGGATCTAGAAAAATATTTATGGGGTGGCAAGAGTGGGCAGGGATTTTTTCAGGGGTGGCAGCATATGCCAGTGTGTGTGTGTGTATATATATATATATATATATATATATATATATATATATATATATATATATACACACACACACTGCTCAAAAAAATAAAGGGAACACTTAAACAACACAATATAACTCCAAGTAAATCAAACTTCTGTGAAATCAAACTGTCCACTTAGGAAGCAACACTGATTGACAGTCAATTTCCCCTGCTGTTGTGCAAATGGAATAGACAACAGATGGAAATTATCGGCAATTAGCAAGACACACTCAATAAAGGAGTGGTTCTGCAGATGGGGACCACAGACCACTTCTCAGTACCTATGCTGTCTGGCTGATGTTTTGGTCAGTTTTGAATGTTGGTGGTGCTTTCACACTCGTGGTAGCATGAGACGGACTCTACAACCCACACAAGTGGCTCAGGTAGTGCAGCTCATCCAGGATGGCACATCAATGCGAGCTGTGGCAAGAAGGTTTGCTGTCTCTGTCAGCGTAGTGTCCAGAGGCTGGAGGCGCTACCAGGAGACAGGCCAGTACACCAGGAGACATGGAGGAGGCCGTAGGAGGGCAACAACCCAGCAACAGGACCGCTACTGCTGCCTTTGTGCAAGAAGGAACAGGAGGAGCACTGCCAGAGCCCTGCAAAATGACCTCCAGCAGGCCACAACTGTGCATGTGTCTGCACAAACGGTTAGAAACCGACTCCATGAGGATGGTATGAGGGCCTGACGTCCACAGATGGGGGTTGTGCTCACAGCCCAACACTGTGCAGGACGCTTGGCATTTGCCAGAGAACACCAGGATTGGCAAATTCGCCACTGGCGCCTTGTACTCTTCACAGATGAAAGCAGGTTCACACTGAGCACATGTGACAAACGTGACAGAGTCTGGAGACGCCGTGGAGAGCGGTCTGCTGCCTGCAACATCCTTCAGCATGACTGGTTTGGCAGTGGGTCAGTAATGGTGTGGGGTGGCATTTCTTTGGAGGGCCGCACAGCCCTCCATGTGCTCACCAGAGGTAGCCTGACTGCCATTAGGTACCGAGATGAGATCCTCAGACCCCTTGTGAGACCATATGCTGGTGCGGTTGGCCCTGGGTTCCTCCTAATGCAGGACAATGCTAGACCTCATGTGGCTGGAGTGTGTCAGCAGTTCCTGCAAGATGAAGGCATTGAAGCTATGGACTGGCCCGCCCGTTTCCCAGACCTGAATCCGATTGAGCACATCTGGGACATCATGTCTCGCTCCATCCACCAACGTCACGTTGCACCACAGACTGTCCAGGAGTTGGCGGATGCTTTAGTCCAGGTCTGGGAGGAGATCCCTCAGGAGACCATCCGCCACCTCATCAGGAGCATGCCCAGGCGTTGTAGGGAGGTCATACACGCACGTGGAGGCCACACACAATACTGAGCCTCATTTTGACTTGTTTTAAGGACATTACATTAAAGTTGGATCAGCCTGTAGTGTGTTTTTTTTCACTTTAATTTTGTGTGTGGCTCCAAACCCAGGCCTCCATTGGTTAATAAATTTGATTTCCATTGATGATTTTTGTGTGATTTTGTTGTCAGCACATTCAACTTTGTACAGAACAAAGTATTCAATGAGAATATTTCATTCATTCAGATCTAGGATGTGTTATTTGAGTGTTCCCTTTATTTTTTTTTAGCAGTGTATGTTAAAAAAAAAGTCTCATTCTATGTCTCATTCTCACATTTAGCTTATACAGACCTAACATTGGACTTAATTTACTTGTTGCAAAATATTGTTTTTAACTTGCATTTTTTCAAAATGAGCTTCATGAAGCAATGAGGATTACATATAATTTCTTAATATTGTATAGTTAATTATTTTTATGTCTTTCATACTCCTGCTAATTGATATGTATTACTGGATTGGATAGCGCCTATTAGTTACTTTGTGATTCATTGAGTTATGTCCAGAAAACCATTTTATCCCAATGCAGGACGAGCAGAAATCTGTCACAAAAATATTTGTAGCGTCATCATTTGTTATCAGATATATCTGTTAAATATGACTTAAACTAAAGAGGAGAAAACTGATGTTTGATCAATTCTCAGTGATACAAATCTATAAACAATTTTGTTTCTGTTAATTCTGTCAAGATGCAAGAAGGGGCAAATTTCTCTTATATTGGTCAACCGTTTTATTTTAAATATGCTGTAGTAGCTGTAGTTTGATGATTAGTTCAGTTTTTGTCGCTTGTTTAACTTTTAGGAATTGCAGCGGCTGCAGACAGCGCGCCACAATAAAGGTACAATAAAACTGATAAACAGGTGAAGAACCAAACACCACTTCTATTCTGCCTTTTCTTGCTCTGTGTGTCGACTTTACGTGGACCAGTTGCCACGGCAACCGACAGACAACAGCTCAACCAGCAGATGGAGCAGAGATTACCGATCAGAAGAATCAACACCTAAAAACAAACATTTCCCACACCAAAAAGTAGCAAAAACACCAAAACATAACATTGGGTCTGTTACATTATGCTGTCAGGCTTGATGTCGATATTGTCATTATTAATAAGTTTTCGCCTGAGCACAGCGGTGGTTGATTAGCTCATTTATCAGCTGCTCTACTGATGACTTGGAGTGCGGGTTGACCCGTTTTAGTGCTAACGGAACCAAAACACACCGAACTGCGCAGCACATGTTAAGGTTATCAAAGTCAATAGAAGGCTAGCAACAGTTAGGCTAGCATAACTGATCCACTGCTCACTTGTTCAATGTTTTCTTTAAGTTAAAACTTTTCCCTCACCTGTTAAATCTGAAGCCATTGTTATCTAATTCATAGGGTTGAATTAACCGCTAAATATTGCGTCCATTTTTCAGATTCTTTGCGTGACTGGTATTTTCTGACCACCCATAATGTTGACTCAATGGACAGCAATGGTGCATGTGTAGCGCACGATAAGTCACGTAATGTCCAGTACAGTAATTTATATCCATCCTATCAATGCTGCTGCCTCGCGCTCTGTCCTTCTCTCGCACTTCCCGCTACTCAGCAGTAGGTGTCAGGTTACATTGTGTTGCATTCAATGTTGGAAAAAAGAGATTCATGCACTTCATCTGATTTCCCATAACTATTTATTTAATTCATAGTCGCCAGCTGGGGTGGCAATAGGGGTGGCAAGGCTCACATTTGGGGTGGCAACTGCCACCCCAGTAGATCCGCCCCTGCCTGCACAGTTCAGCGCAGCAGCTGCACAGGTTACGACGTGTTAAAAACAGATTAAACAGTTTTAACTGCTGAAAAAAAGTGATGGAATGCACAGATATGCGAAGTGCGGAAGCCTCCACTGTGTCAAATCGATATAGGAATAACAGTTGACCACTTTAAGGCAAAAACAACAAACAGTTTCCAGTAGGGGAGCACAGCTGACTCTGTGGGTGGACAATGTGGGCCGTTGTAGTGTGATGTATGTGTGACATTCTACACACGGGGAGCAACAAACGAAAGCAAAAGGGGTGAGTTGAACGGACGGGATGCAGCAGCGCAAGTGATGAAAGTTGAAAATTTTTCAATCTTTTTTTTTTCTTTTCGTGTTGCTAGCCCATGTGTCAACGTCTACATACGAGCTTGAAATTTTACATGTTCGAATTTTGCCGATTGCTTAGCAGCAATTGTCCTCATTGTACACGTACCATAGAAAATAGACGGAGAGTGAGCGACGTCACTCCCCTTGTGTCAAGCCCATTAGCCTGGAAGGCTTTGAAAATGCCTCCAAATGTTTCAGGGTTGACCTTCTGAGAGAGACATACAAAGAAAACCTCCAAATGGATTCCTTAGCCAGGCATACATCCACCACTGCTGACTTCTTTTGGTCACGGATTGGCAACAGTACTCAGGCTCTCCCCAAAGCCCTTCTGCTTATAAATGTTAGTTTCATTTTAGTCAGTTGTATTGCGGGTATCATTCTGTAGGTTGACTTGAATGAGGTTGTATTTTTTGTCTTAGGTCTTTCTTTATTCCAAAGGATGGAAGCTGAATACGTCCTAAAGTTCATGCTCCATCCAGCCGTCTCTCATCAATAAGACACTAAGGACATTAAAGTCAGCAAGAAACCTTTCACTAATTCGAAGGTGATATTTTTCTAGTTTTGAACCATCAGGCTTAGAGCAGAATGTTCTCTCGTAATTTGGCTTCCTGAACGCACATTAACGCAGGTCATTAACATGATATACATATATGCACAGGACACAAGTGGGCACACCAACATCACCTCTGCTTATGTACAACTAATTGCACTTCCTAACAAGTAACAAATTACACAGGAAAGCATTTTTATCACATACAGCCACAGGATTGGCCATTGGTGCGAGTGTTTTAAATACCTCCCAATCGGAGATGAGGGGGCTTTCATGATTGCTTGAGACACGTTGAGTTTTGCTGGTGACCAGAAATGGCCAATCAAAGCTCAGATTGCTTACTAATCAGTAAACCGAGCCTCTTTTCAGGGTAAAAGCGGCTGTTGGAAAAAGTAAACGCAAAGTTGACGATTTTTCTGCAACTATGTCTCCAGTGGAGGCGTGCCAGTTCAACCAGCCTCCACCAAAGCTGTTACAACAGAACCAGACTTTGGTGGGTTGCTGCTCATTTTCACTCCATCTCCATTTTGTACTTTTGCAGTTTTGTACCCAAAAAGGAGCAGAGCATCAAAGGATATAAATCTGTACCAGCCTTGGGGACATTTTATTGAATTGCTGAAGCAGCGAACTGACCCAGAACTAACTTCAGCAGACACCGGCAAGGCTGAATGCTTTTACAACAAAGTTGCTTTGTTTTGTTTTTTTTTTATTATTTCTTCTCAGCTTTCAAACTTTGTTTGTTACAGAAACAAAAAATTAAAAGTGGCGGAAATCTTTAAGTGAATGTATTGGGCTGAATTTTGTACAAAATACGCGCAGAAATCAATGTTTACGACTCCTGACTAATGTGAGGCGCTTAAGAAGCTTTGTCTACTCCGAATTATTTTCTTTGTTTTAAAGCAATAAATCTCTGCTTTACTGCAACTGTTCTCAAGGAACCAGAGTGGAAAGTTGCCTCAGCTACTAATTTAATAAATTAATGACCACTAATGACAGGAGGGTCAAAAGAGAAGCTACTTAAAGACAAATAAGAAGCAAATCCCAGCTTCTTGAAAATCAGAAATCCAAAACAAATCCACTATAAGTACATCTCTGAACAGCATAGCTACCCTTTTAATATAGACCAGGATTCTGAAACATCACATTCCCACCATTGAAAGCAATTATTATACAATCTTATGTTTGAGGAGCTTAACAAAGCAGATATGTTTAGCGGTTCAAGTTTTGCCGGTGACCTGTTAAAATTGTCAAATATTTGGCTATTTTAACTCTCTTACCCAGATATCAAGAAGACAATTTCTGCATGGTGTCATTTCTGTTAGACACAAATAAAGGAGGAACGGCTGATCTGTGAACCATACAAACACTCTGGACCGCTTGAGAGAGGAAAAGAAAGAAAGGGGGCAAAAAAAAAGGTCTGAAAAGCAATATATTTCCACCGCCCACATACCGATGCACTTTGAACTCAATCACACCTCTCAGCACATTGCTTTTATGGCTGCAGATAGAGTATCTGCTGGGGTTATTTTTCCCATTCAATCATACAAGCAATTTTGTGTTTGACACAAACACATGCCATTGTTGTTTCCCTCCGTCACCTTTGTCACTGATAGGCCGCCCCGCAACCAAATGCGACAACCCCTTCCATCTGAAAGACCCCCTCAAGAGCCGTCATCCCGCTCGTTTCGCCAACCCGCTCCCATCTCCAGCTCATTAAGCCGACGTTTGTCGCAAAGGGCCCGCAGGGCAATGGCCACGCATTATGAATTTATCGTCCCTGATACAAAGGAAATGGTGACTTCGTATACGCCTGGCGCACCGTGGCTAGGAAGGGCTGAGAATCCACAAGGTAATCATTCTTTAATCAGCCATTACTGGACACTTAGACTTTCTGAATTACCTCCAGGAGAGGATGAATTTGAATATTTAGATAATTGTATCTTGAATGGAGCAGAGTGCGATGCTGCGTTGCTGAGACGAGGGAGGATGTGCGAATTCAAAGTCAGCCGACCCTTACTAGAGCCAGGCAGAGGGAATCTAAATGGTGCAGTATATCCTCTAAAACAATCTGTGCGCAGTCTCCATCTATGTACCTTTTTGTTTTATATGCTGAGACACTTTGAGATTTTTTTAATGCCATTTTGGCAAAGTACCAAAATGGCACTTTTTGGTGCCATTAACACAAGCCCTCTTGGGTTAATACTGGCGAATTGCAGGAGTCGCGATTTCATTGTAGGTCATAATTAACCATACACTGCAAAGAGATGCTGATGAATCTATGCCTTCACACCTGAATCCCACCTCTGATGAACATGTATACACTTTGCGGGGCCAAAGGTCCATCTGCATAATAAGGGGTAATAATGAGACGAAGGCCAGGAGACAATTAGCTCGGGTCTCTGAGACGCTGAGGTTTAACACAGGTGCACTCTGGGAGAAGCCTCAATTAAATATGTTGATGCAGTCAGCACGGAAACGTTATTTATAATACTGGGTTGAAGCTCATCCGGCCAATCAGGATCCGGAGAGGTCACAGTCAGCACAGCAGAGATGTTATGGCAGGATTAATTGGTGGGAAGGAGAAAGAGGTGTTGGGGGGGCAAAATTAGTTTGTGTGTGTGTGGGTGTGCGCATGTTTGTGCGTGTGTGTCTGGGACAGGACAGCTCACTGAATAAAATGCTAAAAGAACCTTTTGGCAAACAATTACACTAATTAATGCCTGTACATATACTGTCTGGGTAAATAAAGGGAGCTGAAGTGACTTGCAAAGCTGTTTAACTTTTTCCAAATGTTGTTCATCTGTGACCACAAACGTAAATATGTTGTATTGGGTTTTTATTTGGACCAATCAACACAAAGTAGCACAGAATTTCAAAATGGAAGAGAAATTATGCATGGTTCTTTTCCTTTTTGTACAAATAAGAATGTGAAAAGTGAGGCATGCAATCTCACGTTTCACATTAGCATCTACCCCTAAATAACCCCGAAATAAAGGGTTTATTACTGCAACTGATCTCATAAGTCACTTTAGTAGTGGATAATCAAAATAATATAAGCAATGTGGGGGACACAGCACGCATGTTGGAAGACTGCGCTGGCGAGATGAAACATGCAAAATGCTACTTGTGTAGGACAATGGTCACTGAGCCATTTAACGAGAATGTTTTTCAGTAGCAATATGGAAATTGTAGGGTATATTCAGCAAGCCAATGACCTCAGACATCCAGCTAGTGCCATAAAATAAATCCTCAGTTTCTCTCTTAAGCACTTCAGAAAATGTTAAGTCTACCAAGTACCATCATCTTTGCATACTTTTTTAAATAAGATTGACACATTGTTAGGTGGGTTCTTACCTTTGGAACGACTGGTTTTATTTTCAATTCTATTTTCTACTTGGAAGTTGAAGCTTCCCATTTTAGATTAGAAAACTTCACATTATGTTTCCCATGAATTTGGAACATCATGTTGGAAATCTGTTGAGTTCTCACTAAAAATTTGATCTCAACATCCAATATGGCTTCTTTGGACTTGAGGCCTAGTGAGAACTACTGGGATCTCTGTTGAAAATGCTGCTGTGTTTTAATGGGAGCAGTCGGTCTGGTCACTGAGTAAACATGAAAGCAGATCTCAGTGGTTTACTAATCAACAGTGAAGTCAGATTTGATGTCAGTCCCATACTTTAATCTCTCTTGATATTAAAGCAAAGATAAATGTGCTTGAATCTTTCATCTCGTTAGCTGCAGATCAAACTTCAAACTTAAAATCTTGATAAATAATCCCTATTTTTATTAGCTAAAACGATTGACACTTTCGATCTTTTTTCTTCCTCTTCACTATTATTGACTATTTTGTGTTGCTCTACTAGCTTAAAAATTCCAACACTGCAAAAGCACAAAATCTTACCAAGTATTTTTGGTCTAGTTTCTAGTGCACTTGAAACAAGAAGAAACTAGCTTATAAGTAACGTTTCAGTAAGAACCATGAGCTTATTTTAAGTCAATAATTCCTTAATACTGGTAAAAAAAAAGAAAAAAAGTACTATTTTCACCGGTAGATTGTTTCACTTATAATATGGAAAAAATGTCTTGCCTCACTGACAGATAATTTCACCAATAACTAGTAATTTTTCAACAATATTAAGGAATTATTGACTTAAAATACCGTATTTTCCGCACTATAAGGCGCACCTAAAAACCTTCAATTTCCTCAAAAGCCGACAGTGCGCCTTATAATCCGGTGCGCCTTATATATGGACCAATATTGAGCCACAACAGGTCTAGCAACTACGGTAAGCAGCCGCCGACTTCATTTTTCCCCGTAGAAGAAGAAGTGTGCGGTGCATGCTGGGATAGTTGTCAGAACGCTGGTTTGTTAATAAAGTTTGATAATACATTTAAAGCCAGGGGGGAAGGGGCAGGGGAAGAGAGACAGAGACTGTGGCGGCAGCGTGTCGGTTGGTCTGTGTTACCCAGAAAGCAGTTGGGCACAATATCTCAACACCAACACCGTGAGTGAAGCAATGACTGGGGCAGCCTACTATATAAAGTACTTGGGGAACACTTCTTTACAAATGTGCTTGTGTTATAATAGAGTATGGAACAAATTGGCAACCCAAACGGAATCGTCTATTCTATGCACCTTAAAAAAGTTTTAAAATAGGCCATTCATTGAAGGTGCGCCTTGTAATCCGGTGTGCCTTATAGTGTGGAAAATACGGTAATCCCTTATATCTTATTTCAAGTGTGCTACAATATTTGCCCTTGAAATTAGACCAAAAAATAATAGAAATGCGTGGCCGCATCCAGTAGCATTCGAGGGCTGTGAATACTTTTTCATGGTGCTATAGGCACTGTGGCGCTTTAAAAATATCTGAAGGTCATGTCAAAGCAGCTTAAACGGCTGGAATGATTACTCGATCATGAGGACCTCTCATGGTCCACCACTGCTGACCTTTAAGCTCCAAAGTTTGCCCATCTCAAACGAAATTAGCCGATTGCCCAAAACCCCGCCGGCGTGCCCCACGCTGGAGGCGCTGATGCAGATACAGACAGCTGCTGACGGCTTCTCAGCCGCCATGGGGGCAAGCGCTCTAAGATGGTGATTCTGCTTACTCTCATAGTTGTGATGCCGGGAACATAGCCTCATAACTCATAATCCAATTTGCTCTTTTTTTTTTTTTTTTTTTTTTTTTTGTGGAACTGCTCTATGGGAGTGATTGTTTTCTTCTCTCTTTTTTCTCGCCGTTGAACAAATAAATAAAAACGAGATGGAGGAGAACAGCGACACTCTGCGCTACCTGGAAACTATATTTCATCATTCTGCGCATTAGGAAAATGTCAGAGAGGAAACCAAGCAACACATTTTGCATTCTTTTTTCTTTCTTTTTTTTAAGAAAAAAGAAAGAGCAGATCTGTGTCTCCGGTGTGCGGCATATAAATCAACTTCATCTGAGGAAAGCCGTGAGCCAAACTGCATTACTCAGTGAGCGGTTATTGTTTACTTTAACCAAAGGCGAACCACTGTTAGGTTATCTGCTCCTCCCCTCTCAAGGACTGCGTCTTGTTGTGGCTACAGGGCGCTCTGTGTTTACACCCCGACCTAAAAGAGGATCTGAGCCCGACAACAACGCAGAGGGGATTCAAATAAAAATAGCTGCACTTTGCGCTGGTATCATATTATGCTGTCTGCACTATTTTTATTTATTTTTTGCTATGGGTCCCAATTTTTTTTCTCTCTTTTAACCCGAATATATAGCCCTGAAAAAGCAAGAAAGTTTGTCATGCACCAAGGGTGCCATGTCACATAAGGCCTGTGAAGGGGGGAAAAAAAGAAATCAGCTTGTATTTTTAGAGTCTCCAAGAAAAAAGAAGTTCCAAAACGACAAGAAAGGAATAAAAAAAATAAAATACTTTGGCAAGGATGTGATTACTGCTGAGAGCGACAGAGCATCTTCACATGCCGCGGATCAAAGGAAAAATGGATGTTATTCCCGCTCCAAACTGAAGCTGATAGGATCCTCCTGGGCCCTTTAGCCACTTGCTTTATGAGGTCTCTCTACCTGATTTAAAAGCGTCTCGAAAAAGCCTCTGGATGTGAAGTGCCAAACTCATCAGTGATGACTCCATCTGAGGACCCTCTTCTTAAGAGGCCCGCCTCCTCCGTGTGTGCCAAATGCCCATTTAAACGCGCATGAATATGCATTCTCTTTCAAGAGCGGGTGTGTACAGTGGGGCTCCCGATTATTATGCGCACATCAAGCACGCTCTCGCCCGCGCTGCCACTGCCTTTCATGTCCAAGCGCCATCAGGACCGCCTGTTCCCCCTGACGTGAGGGTTGGGAAGGGTTTGGCCCGGCTAGCTTTACCAAGCAGGCAGAATTCTCCTGGGCCAAGCAAAGCCACGGATAGACGAATCGAGCAATGCCTGACCTTTGCTGACAAAAAGTACAAGCAAGGTTGAACAAAAGGCAGCCTGCCACGTGCAGCTCCATGTCAGCCTTGTCCCGCTCCAAGGCCGCCTGGCGAACATTAGGCGGAGAGTGATGTGGCGACGGAATGGACTGAGACACTTAGTGAATGAATGCAGACTGCAGTCGTAATAGAGAAAGGTGAAAAAAGTCTCCCATGTACCCACTGGATGCATATGAATAGGAATCCTTTATTTAGCTGCCATTATCCCGAGTGGCTGCTGTCCTGTGGCACAAGTGGACTCTAAAAAGTACACAGTGTATTAGGTGAAAGAACACAGGTTGAGCTTCGCCATAACTAGCAAAAGTTTTAAAAAAAAGTCCAGATTTCACCATCATCTTAAAAACAATTATAGGCACGATGATGGTGCAGTGGTAAAACACGCGATCCACATACAGTCTTAGTCTTCGATGCGGTCGTCAAAGGTTCTAGTTCCGTCCGTTGACCTCTGCCCCATGACTTGCTTCTCTCTCACAATCCGCCACTACAGCTGCAAAAACATCTTTAAATATATATGTATTCAAAACTGTTAACAGATTTTTTGTGCCTTTTTGGTTTGGCACCATTCTGTGGGTCTATTTACACCGACCTCAGATATCGAGATCCATTCTCATAAAAACCAATCACATGGTGAGGTTTTTTCTTTCTAGACGTTACAGCTTTTAGAGTCCTCAAACCCTAAATCCTTCTTAATCTGGATACTGCAACTTTTTTCAAAATGTGAAAGTAAAATATGAGACGGATTAAAGCAAGAAGTACACTCTAAAAAAAATTACTTGTTGGTTATGTTCCAACATCCAAGTACCCTAAGGAATTTGGATGTACTGTGGTACACATGCTAATCAGCTATGGATCTGGAAAGGATTCAAGTTGTGAAGAGCCTGCATGACCAAAAGGGCACCATGCAAAGAAGTGGTGCCATCACAAGTCAAAGTATTACGCTATGAGGCTGTTGCCGGGGTTTCTTACTGTTAGGCGGTTAAATAAAGGTCATCAAACACACAGGATGCCTTGTAGATGCAGTAGATAGCAATACCAACACTTGATATGAGTGATGTATGATTATGTGAGAAGTACTCTTTATAACATGGCACAGAATGATGTAGTATTTATGGGTGTAATCACTGTCACCAAAATACAGCAAGTCTGTAATCTGATACTTTGCTTGCATCAAACTCCCTGACTGTGTCCTTCAGCAAAGAGATCAAGTAATTTAAGTGATTCTTTAATTAATTTTGTCGGTCCAGTATAAAAAAAATAGAAGTCACTAAGTTCAGAGGTTATTTATACACAGGTTATGACTAGTGTTTAAAGCTCTTTTACTGTTTGAATGTATTCTTCACAACTGGAGTTATTTCTTATCTAGGCAAGGTGAAAAAATATGTCAAAGTTTCAAAGATTTTCTTTGTCACAGCACTGCTGTGAGAGTGAGCCCATTTTTGTGGTTTAATAGGGATATCTGGATCCAATCCTATAAGCTTTGGCTCAGGTCTCCAATCACCGTGTTTTTAGTGATTAGTGTCTGGAGTCCCTCGTGAAACTTAGTTTCGGATATCTGTTAAAGAACTGCTGTCTGTGATTATGTCAGTCGCTCCCTCAGCAACGCAAGAAGAGTTTAGAGTTTTTTCTGTCGACTGCTGCACTTTGTCAGTGTTTGTGTGTGACCTGCTACCCCCACCCACCACCACCACCACCACTACCACCACACACACACCGAGTTCAGATGTGCTGAAGACAGCTCCCATTGTTGGGGAGAGTCACTGGTCACTCACTTTGACAACATTCAGGAAACGAAAAGTTTCTAACCTTGGAGAGTACATTTCTCTAAACTTGGTCCACACATCATTGCTACAACTGCACTGATGTATATTATGAACAGGATTATAAAGAATGTTAATTTAATTACATATATATTGCCTAGGCCAAAAAGAAATGTCTTGCATTGATGATAGAAGAGTCTGACCAGTGGTCAAAACCTTCTCCAAAACATCGCAAAGATTCTCATTGGGGTCAAGGTCTGAATTCTCGTTCATAAATTCATAAAGAAATTCATGATGCATGATTTTGTAAATTATGATAATTTAATGCAAAGTTGGCATTTTTAATGGACTTTCAATACAACTTTTAGAGCAGCGTTGCATTAAAAGTGTCATTATTTACCGAATGACACTTAATGACAACTGTCATAAACATTCATAAAGACTTCTTTATGATCATGACAGATGTTATGTCATGTTTTTAACAGTGTCATGTCAGTCTTATGCACAACCCTTCAAATAAAGTGTTACCAGACAATTGCCATGCCGTCTCTTAACTCAACACACGGAAGTTACGTAGGTTTGGAAATACCTTCTTCAGTCTCAGAATACTCCATCTTTATCTCCACCAAACTCCAGCTTCCATCCAGCAGGTCAAAACACACAGACTTGCTCTTTTGTTTCATTATTAACTGCAGTTTCTCCAGTCCAGAAGTGAATCTCACTTTACATCTGAAATTAATGAGCTAAAAATAATGCTCTGTTGGCACATTGGAGTTTTATGTCCAACTTATCTGACTTTTGATTGGCTATGTTCAGTTTTATTGCACCGGGAAGACAGAAACGTCATTACCTGGATCATCAATCGCAATATCACAAAAAAAGAAAAAGAAAACATCAAAGAAAAGTTGCCAATATAAGCAACGGTTCCTACAATTAGCTTCAACAAAGAAGCACTATGGGGAGGAGTGCCAACGAGTGCCGGCTTCATGGGACAGATCATGTATTCACCCAAATATGCAATTTGTTTAGTTTTCCAATTCCTTACTTCCAAGTTCAATCGGTTGGGATGGGATGCCACAGACAAACAGAGGATCTGATTTGCAAACCGTCTTCAAAACTACAAACTGAAGCCAGCACTGATGTCAGAAAAGTCAGTATCTCAGGGGAACTGTGCAAAACAGCTCCATTACAAAATGTGCACAAAACTTTGTCGATATTCTTCGACTGACGTCGAAAAAAACTAAATTTTGCAATCGCGGTGTTTCCTTTAAATAAGAAACGCAATCAAAATTTCATGTGAATAGGTTTAACACAATAAGTCCTTAATAAACATGAGGTACCATCATCCTTCTACCACTTCTTCTCTTGTTCTTTGTCATTTTCGCCAGTAGTAACATCAGGCATTGTAGTTTTGCAAAAAACACTAATTCCGACAGCCAAGAAAACCACCTCATCCTCGCGAAACAACTTTTCATCCAGTTTTTTTTTTTTAATTAGCAGGTTCCATTATGCGAATTTAATTTTGTAATTCCAATTTGCGAAACTTCATGGTCAGTGGAAACACGGTTTGTGACAAAAATTACCCAATGCACAAAAATGGAATCTTTTTTTTGTTTGTCAGTTATCTGGATCGGATATGGGAAGGACAACGAGACGAATTTGTTGCAGATGCCAGTTAATCACTGTCAGTGTGTTTACTTTAACAGCTGCAAAATCAACCCCTCTAGTTTCTCTCATTCTGCACATTGAAGCCTCCCGCATCCCTGTTTTTCTTTCCATCTCACTGGCTGCTTTGTAATATCTCATTATTCTCCATCTGTGTGTTTGCCTCTCTTCATCTGATAACACCTGCCTCGCCTAAGAACCTGCCGCCTCCGCCGCCAATGACGCCTAGCTTCCTGGACCTTATGTGTTCTCCATACTGAGTTCTTTTTTTTTTTCGTTGGGGCTGGGGGGAGATTTAGAGGGCGGCATTTTAGCGATTGATGCTCCCCGTCTGCTCTCTGAATTGCGAGGTTAAATCACGCCGAGCAGCCTGGCTCCAATTCACCCACTGACTGAGCGAGAGAGGTCGTCACTTCCAGCCTGTCAGAGTCTGTGAAGTCCTCACTGCCCCGCCAGCCTGTCATTATCTCCACTAAAGGGGCCGCTTCCCCCCCACCCTCCCTTTCTCTCTTTTCACCCCCTCTATGCTGCTATATATCTCTCTCTCTCTCTAATAGGATGATTACAGGATGTTTCTGTCGGCAATTATACCAGTGAGCAGGTGAGGAAAGTTTCTCCGAATTCTACATGAGAACAATAAGCACGCTTCACAGTGAAAGACACAGAGTTAACTTCATACAGGTATAACACCTCAGCAGATGCGAGTGGGGAAAGCTGCGGCGCTTTCAGAGCAAAGTGAAGATGCGCAGAGAAATCGGCGGATGACCAGAATCGGGCTATTTTCTGCTTGATCAGCCAGTCGGAAACTCTGAAATGTAATCTTTTTCCAGTCAGTGAATGCACCATACACAGAGCCGCTAGGTTGCACGGAACAAAAAAAAAAAAAGCTGAGTGGAGTACAGGAGAATTGCTCTGCTTTATCCTTTGTTTTGTTTTTTTAGCATTTCTAACCTCTGACTACATTTTGGAACATGGTGGAAATGAGAGTTGTGCTAAATGCTAACACGCTAAAGAGCTTGAAGAAAAGCCACAATATCAATTCCAGCACATCAATCCTCTTGCAAAAAATCAGAGATCAGAAACTGGCCTTAAGTTTCTGATCAGTGCATTTCTAACACGCATCACAGACGAGGGTCCAGGGGGGGCTTACCGTGGTTGGATTTGGAGGAATGCACGGGGGTGTAGTGATTCTTCGACGAGGTTCTGATCGGCGTGTTGTCTTTTGGTGAGCCGTTCATCGCTGCAAAATTCTCACAGTCATATTGGGAGATGGGGATGGGCCCCTGTTGCATTAGAATGTCTGCGAGGGCCCTGGAGAAGGCAACACAGGAACAACTGTTACACATGAGATTAAAGGAACGAGAGGGTACAGGTGTTTGAAAACTGCTCTGATACATTTACTCTTTTTCCACGTCTGGGAACATGACGAAAAGGTAATTTGCAAGAGGAACAAACACTGGATGCTGCGCACATCCAGACTAATTGGGTTGAATTTGGATGTTTTTCAGACGGCACCAGGTGCAAATGGAGGGCTGAAGCCCTCAAGGGGGGGAGGAGGGGGGGAATCTGAGAGGGGTGGAAGGAACGGGGAGAGAAGCAATCATGATGAAAGAAAGTTAGAAAAAAAATGTTTGTTTGCTCGTTCTGGCATGGCTTCTGGAAGAGAGCGGAGGGGGGGAGGTGGAAAACAAAAAACGGAAGGAAATCTAATTACATCTGCAGAGCCGCGGCTCAAAGCTTTTGTACGACAAAATGTACGAGCCGTGTAACCTTTTGCTTTGAAATTAATATTTCACCCCTCCCTCTCCCCGTGCATGCCCGCACACTCGTCCTCTTGCGCTTTATTGGACGTGCAGCAGTGCATGCATGTCACGCGCTCTTGATGCGGCCCTGTGACATTATTCACAGACTGAAGGATGCTCAGGTGCTGAATAATGCACCGTTCGCCATCAGCGCTGTTTCTAGGACGCACCCGCAGTACGGGAGGAGGCGTGAAGCGGCCTGTCACCATGGCAAGTGTTCATTGTGGGGGGATTGGTGTGTTAAGATGCCCACATGAAGCCCACAGACAGAGGGCGGGGTCAGTGGGAAGGGTATGGGGTGGTGGGGTGATGGTGTTGGAGCTAACCACTCTGACTTATCTGCCTCACTAGCTAAGTACCTGGGAAGGAGGCAATGTGAGGCACAACATGCAATATGAATGTTGGGTATTAATCTCTTCAGGGTGGATGTGCACTTCCACAAAGATCTCTTTCAACTCACATGCAATTATTTCAGGCTTTTGACTCTTTTGGGGGTTTAACGCCTGCTTCAGATAACCATCACCCTTAATAGCAGCTTTCACGTTTCTAACGCGGCTCTCCATTAACACGTGACACCATCATCCTCCTGACCTTTGCTCTCCAGGCAGAAGTGACGGTACTGAATGGTTTGCAATGTTTTCACTGACTTCCGTCCTGGATGAAGGACTCACCTGTGTATGTTCATTTCCTGAGGCGGACCCGTAGCCTTGTCATAAGCCACTTTGACCGACACCCCCACCACTATGATGAAGGCTATGACCCCGCCGGTGATGTACACCGCCGTGTTGGTGTGATCCATGCTCAGCTCGTTGATGGTCGGGATGGGCGTCGAGGTGGAGGTCGCGTCCGGGACCGGCGTGACGAATTTGCAGCCCGCCTGGTTCAGCCGGTCCTTCTTGTGCTCGCAGCAGAAGCGCATGGAGCACGTCCCGCAGCAGTAGCGGTGGTACGTGTTGTTGCACTCGAACGCCATGTCGAACTGGCCGCTCACGTCGTAGTAGCCCTGGCAGGTGTCGTGGTCCTTGGCGGGCGCCGGTTTCGGGGTTTTCTGCGGGACGACCGTGGGCACCACCGTGGCTTTGGGGGCTTTCCTGGGGGCTTGCTTGGGCTTTTTGCCCCCCGTGGCTGCGCTCAGGACGCAGAGGGGGTCCAGGTATATGAGCAGCAGGAGAATGTGCCTTATCCCCATGGCAGCGCGAAAAAAGCTCTTCAAGTTCTAGACGTGTTGGCGAAAGACACTTTTAACTCTGGTCAAGCATTAAAAAAACGGGCTTCTTAATCACAGTCTTGCCCTTGTTCGCGCAGTTTCCCGTGCAATCATTGCGAGTACAGCTGGGCGCAAAGCGGTCGTCAAGGGCATTCTCTGCTTTTATTATGCAATGAACGCTCTAAAGCCCATTGCGGCGCAAGAGAGAGAGAGAGAGAGAGACAGAGGAATAGAGAGAGAGAGGTAGAGAGAGAGAGAAAGGTAGAGAGAGAGGGAGAGAGAGAAGCGGTGACAACAGAACGCCCGATCCCGGCAGGGACAGGAGCTGAGGGGGAAGCCCCGGCTCCGCGCGCTCTCCTCCCCGGCTGAGCTGCGGCGCGGGTCGCTGTCCAAGGTGCTGATACCCGGAGACCCAGCCACTTCTCCTGGAGGCAAACTTAATCTGAAGGGAACACAAGTATACACCAGACGACTTCATTAGGATTTCCGTCACGTAACAAACCCCGTCGTTAATTAATAACAATGCTTTCAGCTTGAGCCCTAATAACTTGGCCTGTTTTGTGTGTGTGTGTGTGTGTGTGTGTGTGTTTTACGCATGCTGATCAGCTCGGTTTTTTTCTTTCTTTTTTTTCTTAGCTGAGTAATAACACGACACCCACACAGAGATGTAAAATGTAATCGAAAACATTGATGATATTTCAGTTGACAGAGGAAAAACTGCGCAAAACTAAACCGGATAACATCTTTTAAGGCTTTTCGGCGATTCAAGTTCGGCTCAGCTGGTGTTTTTTCGGAGTGGGAGGATGAAAAGCCACCTACCTCTGGTTGGATCCCCGCTAGGGACTCGCTCTCTGTCTGGGTCTCCGAAAGTGAGGAGCGCATCAGAGCTCCTAGCGGCTCTGTCACTCTCTCTCCCTTCTCTCCGCACTTCTTCTCTTCTCCCTCCCTCCGTCTCTTACATCACTTCGGTGCTGGCGTCAGAACTCAGCCAAGTATCGGTAAATTGGACCTCCTTCCCTCCCTTCTTTTTTCCTCCGCCTCCTCCTGCTTTATGAAAGTAAGCCCCGCTTATTGGCATTAACACGTCTAAATTAAACGGCGGTTCGCAGGTCTGTGTTTGCAGAACACGGTGGCCTCTCTCTCTCTTTCTACACGCACACACACACACACGCACACACACACACACACACACACACACACACACACACACACACACACACACACACACACACACACACTCGCCGTGCTTGTTTATTTGCCCATACAGTCCTCTTGGCAGCTGCATATTCCATATAATTATGGGGGATTCGATTTTTGTGTTTAGTTTGAAGTTCGGACAAATCAGCTGCAAAGCCCAATAAGAGCTTCTTTTTTTTTCTAATTGGGAGAAGCAGGATGTTTTCCCGAAGCCACCTTTAGAAAATCCAACATGGCTGCGGATATCGTTAAAAAATTACAAATTTGGAGTAAGAAAGTTGTTATTTACACCTAAATTAACAGCAAACACTTGCAATCATATATGTATTTGTTTAAAAAAACGAAGAAAATGAGAAAAAAAGAGAAAAATATCGATTTGTTTTTGCATGTTTTCTTTGCATCACAACATTTGAAGTTTGGCTAAGTGACGTAAAATTAGAACGACAAAATAGCTAATGCTAATTGTTCCGCGACTTGTAACCTGAACATTGTTAATAGTTTCTTAAGTTTTTTTACTTAGAAGTCACACTTTTCACATTCCAATTGAGGGAAAAAAATTGTTAATTTTCTGTTCAAGTTGAATTTCCAACTTTTAGAAAGCAAGCTAACCCGATTTCAAATCCAACATGGCGGCCGCGTCTTTAAAACTTTGCGACAGCTGCAGTAATAAACAGTTTTCTGCTCTAGTTGTGAACATGTTTAGTTAGTTTTAGTGCCTAACTGCAGAGTAATACTGATGCTAGCTTATATTGCTAATAACCAGTCACTGAGCAAAACATAAGAAAATCCCACGTTTTCTGAGTGGAGTACTATTGGTCCTGTCAGATTTTTATTGGAAGTAAACAATATAATCAACTTGGACAAACTTTGGGGTGATATTGTCATGGAAAAACAGGAAGCAGCTCACAAGCTCCCACTGCAAAACCCACTACGTGTAACAGCACACATCCAGCTGAAACCACAAGTATACATAGGCATACCCTAAAGAGACTAAGTACATTTTTCTGTCTGAAGTTAAATCAGACCAAACGTTTTGTGCTTTTGACCAATCAGAATTACCAAAAACATTTCTGTCTAACTGCCACAATAATGAGAGCAAAAAAAAAAAACTGATTTATTTAAACATGTATTCAAACGTAGGAGTTTACATACAGAATGATTATCTCTTTAAACAATGAGGGAAAACCCAGATTACAAAGTAGCTTCAGAAACATCTGGCACGCTTGAGTTAATCGGAGCCACGTCTGTGGATGTGTTTTTGGGACACACTGCGTTCTCGCTTGAAGTCAAAAGAAAACACCAAAGATGACAGGAACAGAATGGCAGAGCTGCAACATCCTGGTTCAAAGCTGAAAACAACTTCCAGACGGTTGAGGTGTCTGTTCAAACAATGTATTCATGTTTTAGTCAAAGTGGGAATTACCTGGCTATCATATCGCTCAGGGAGAAGACAGGTTCTGTGTACCAGAGAACATGTTTTGGTCTGAAAATTCAAAGACGATTCTACCAAATACTAAGGAAGTGTGTTTAAAATTTTGACTTTGAAGATGTTACTAAATAAATCTCTAACATATTATGTCATTATTGTGGTATTTAGCAACATAAAAATACTTTAGGTAAGTCTAACCAACCTAAAGATTGGTCCGATTTAACTTCAGAGCAAAAAAACGAAACAAAAAAAAAAAACAGTGTGTCTTTTTATTTGGTATTTCTGAACTTCAGATTTCAACTGTATAAAAAGTACTGAACGATTCTCTAAGTCAGTGGAACACACTTTCTGTTCAAAATCTAGTGAACACGTTTTACTGCATAGATTAAAAAGAACTGGATTGTAACAAGATTTTTTTTTTAGAATAATTAAGTACTTACTAAGCACAACTGGACAATATGTGTTTATGTAATACCTGGGACATGCGACACATTATTCTGAGAAAATATCAAAAATTTCCTCTTTGTACAAGAACTTTGACATGGAAACTCTGAATCCCCTTTCAAATGCTCACCTTAAATCCTATAAACCAAACATACAAAACCTACCTCCGGCTACAAAAAACCCCTGCTAATTTACATCTAAATCACCAGCTACACCTACATCTCTATGTGTATATATTTTACTTGTTTGCTTTGGCAAATACAGAGAAACTAATTGCTACTACCACTACTATTTGCCTACTGCTATTAGGATGCTGATGTTAAATCCGGTTTTTGGGCAGACATGCCATTCCATTAGGAAGCAGAATTTTAATACGCAGCTCCTGAAATATTATAGCACGCCATTCGTCTTTTACGATTGCAATATTCCACAAATGAATGTTGCAAAGACTAAGTGATTTGACATATAGTGCACCTCTTCTAATTAGCTAAAATGATTAACAGACACTGGCGCTTCTCCAACCTGCATCAGGAACGTTATTAACGGTGCCTTTTAATTTGTACTCAAGTCAGAATTTTTCAGCTGCAACCAGTGAAAGTCGGCTGCCTCGTGTTATCACAATGCCACGTTCATATTCACTAAATTGGAGCGTGTTCTAAAATTGCTCCTTTGTCAGATTAAATGTTCATTTTTCAGATTCATAACCCGTTATCTTTACAAAAACAAAGAGATTTCAATAAAATCATTCGTACTTTCTAATTTATCCTAGTTATCAAACAGAACAGTCAAGTTCAGTTTGTTATTCAAATTGTTTAAAGGGGCAGTGCTGTGTAAAATTGAATCCCCTGACCTGCAGTTCCCAAGTTTCCAGACTTCTGCCTCACACATGTGAGCCGTCCGTCCTCTGCGACTCCTCCCCTTCAAGCCCTTCAGACTAGCCAGCAGCAATTAGCAAACACCTGGAGGAACTACGTGTGTGCTGAGCTCATTATGCAAGCTACTCTTAAGTACCATGCCGCTAAAAGACATTGTCAAAACATCAATAGAGGAGGGATGTTACGATGACTTCCTGATTCAGAATCTCAGCAAGGGCTGGGGTTTCTTAAAGAGACAGAGTCCCATTTTCGAGACATTAAATTACAAAGTCAAATTTATTTTTGACTTTGTGTTGTTTTTAATAACAGCTCCTTGCTCGTGCAATAAAATGGCAGTATGTGGCTAGAAAACACATAACACTGTCCCTTTAAATGAGTTTTTTCTTTCACAAGGCACTTTCTATCTGGCAAACAAAACTCATCAGGACCTATATTGTAATTTATTGAATATGATCATACTTGAAAACAACAAGAAACTCAAATTTACGAAAGTCCAAAGTATACAGCACATGAGAAACAAAAGTTGGTCAACATAACCAAGAGCTTTCTGACTGAGAGGTAGAGTTAGGGTTAGGAGAGTTGACTGCTGAACCAGGATTGGGTGGTTGATTAGAAACAGGGTGCAGCTGTGTGGGAAGGCAAGAAATCCAACTTGATTGAGGAAATTGGAGAAATAGCTATTAGAATGTGGGACACAAAGAAACAAGCTAAACACACACAGAGAGAGATGCATCTTAAAACCCAAACAACCGCAGATTTTGTGACACATCCACATTAAATCCAGCGAAAGCTGGAGAAATAAATAAACTGTTTGCTATTTAGTTTTCAAGCTGCTTTGCGCCTGATTGTACTGTTGCGCTGCCAACAGACGGTACCCTTGGCGTTGCGGATAACAGTGAAACTGTCTTCACTGGTTTTCAGATTTTGCGCGACTCTGGAGGTGAATGGAGCGCCTTCCACCGCGCCACAGTCGTACCTCGGTGCAGAGATGCCTTAATGCGCTCATTATTGCAGATAAGGTCACTCATGTCGGGTCTGTAGGCCAAAGGCACCTGGGGGATGGTGGTGGAAACCGATGGGGGTAAATTACAAGCAAAGAGTATGCCAAGACGAGCCAAAGCCGCGAGGCACACTCCTCCACACGGCTTTGTTTTGTTTTTCTTCGACAAAGAAAAAAAGAAAATCCATGGTCACCGGTTTGGGGTGGGAGAGAAAGAAAAAAGAAATGATAATATGAAGGTTTCTAAATAAAGACGCTGACTAATTACGGCACATTGAAGCAGCCCAAACATGGCAGGAGGAGCAGGGCTCGATAATGATGGTATGAGACCTGCACACACAGCTCTCGGTGTCACTTGGTTGGAGCGTCAGATTTGCACCCCGGATACTTCTCTGATCACGACGGTGCGGGTGTCTTAACAACAGCAGCTAAGAGCGAGGTGTGGAAGCCGCAGGGCGGGAGCGGGACCTTAAATCGCAGCTATATCCTCCTCCTCCTCTTCGTCTTCCTCCCCCTCGGATGGGAATGCGAGCGACGTGACGAGCATGCAGCACATTGTTAATGGGGAAGTGTTCCGGGGCTGTAATGATGTGGGCCAAAGGAACGCAAGTAAAGATCAGATGAGAGAGAGTGTTGGAGTGGAAGAGCCTGCAGAGAGAGCCAGGAGGGGGAAAACAGAAAAACAGCTGGAGGAAGCTGGGTGGAGATTTTGAGTTGTTTTTTTTTTTGTTTGTTTTTTTTAATCTGGTACTGTGAATATCTGATAACAGATTTTAGCAGATACGTACGGTTAAATGTTTGTGGCTTTGATTTCTTGGACAATATCTGAAGTCAATACAAGTCTGGAGTACTGTGGAAGGATTTGATTCTGTGAAATAAAGCAGAGGTTTGGTTTTCTACGTTTATCACCACTGATTTTACTGTTTCTGCTGCCACCGCAGAGGAAGCTGTGCACCGGTGGGAAGAAACGTCTCTTCTCCACTTATGAACTCCTCACCTTCAAGTTCTGAAGAAGGAAGTTGGTTTTGTAAGATGAAAAAAATAAATAATAATAACAAGTAGAAGAGATGAGAAACTGTTAGCAAAATTAAACGCTTGGACTTCACAGCTCGTCACTTCGAAAACGACGACACGGGAGAAGAACGTGAAGAAATAGAAGATATTTCAGCATATTGGAAGAATTTAGGAAAAATAACACAAAATAAACATTCAATTACTTAAATACATGGACATTCAGGAAGTAAAAATATTCTAATTTACATTTTTTCTTTTACGGAAACAAATGTGATTAATGAATTGAACAGATAACGTAAAATTGCCCGTCAATTGGGCACAAAAACTTGTTTAAACTTTTAAAAAATTATTTTTACTTTTTGTCGGTTCGAAATAAATAAATGAATAAATATGATTCATAAATATGAAATAAAATAGTGAGCCACACTCCATCCCAGTATAGGTGGCAGTAATGGGTACCATGTTTCTTGAAAATGGGCAAAAAAACAACAGCAAATAAATAAACAAATAAAAAACAAGAAGCAGATGCCAGATTGTTTTTCTCCAGGAGGAATAATCAGGCCTGCTATATTTCATCTTCTCCATTTTATGGTTTTTCAATTTATTTATTTATTTATTTATTTATTTTTTGCTGTCTTTCCTTCAGGAAACCAGTTTCCCAGTTCACGCTGTGTTCGTAGTCTCTGCCGTGTCCCTCTCTGCTTGTTGAGGATCTCTCCTCTGCGGCTCTCGCTCCTTTTGGTTCATGCGGTCAGGCCTCCTCTACAGCACCGTCCACCCTGACTCGGGTGTCCGTCTGCCCTCCAACGCTCCTCCGTCTCTCACGTCTCCTCCTGGAAGAAGTGACACGAAAAACCATTACCGACAAGCACCACTCACCACCTCCTGCTGATCTCAGGCTCACACCTTCCTCCTTCTAGCCGTCTCGTCCATCATATCCCAAACATATCCCACCTCTTATAACAACCGCTTACCACTGCTCCTCAGTGCCGTCCTTGATTTCTCTCTTTCATCCATTTGTGTCAAGGAAAAATTTCAACTTCTCTTTGGTGTCTCTTTCACGTAACCTATTGGACATTTTTTTGCACAAAATCGGTCTTAGGTGATGAGATTTCAGTCTGCTCAGTTCTGCCTATTTCAAGCTCCTTTTTGGAATGAGCTGTTTTAGGGCTTCTTGTCACTTTAAAACAAAACAAGCAGCTGCTGGCCACGGCCTCACCAATTCAACGGCTGCAAACACGTGTGCAATTGTACAAACGTACATCCGCGACAAGCAGAAGTAGAGTCTCTTGCGCGACCAACGAGAATGCAGGAAGCGGTTTCTGGATGAGAAGACAGCAACAAAAGCTTTTGTCTTTTTCCAGCAGCCATTGTACAATGCAAATCTGGATTTAATGGAAGAATGGGGAGTGGAGGGGGGAAATGGCTGCAAACACTTGTGCAATTGTACAACCGTACATCTGCGAAAAGCAGAAGTGGAGCCTCCTGCACAACCAACAAGAATGCAGGAAGCGGCTTCTAGATGGTAAACAACAACAACAAAACTTTTCTTTTTCCACCAGGATCTGATCTTTATGGAAGCGTGTGGGCACAAAAAGTATGTAGAAGAAGGTGATCTGCACAGATGCGACCAAAATGGAACTTTTTATGGCTCCTTTAATAAAAAATATGAAGACCATATGCTTTTTGTTTTTCATTTTTTTTCATCATTTAGTCTTATTCTCTCATGTGAAATCTCATTAAAAATACAATTCTTTAAGGGATGTCACAGACTCGATGCTACTTTCACATATAGATGCGATAAAGAACCTTTTTATCATATAATGGAGTGTGATATGAGTTCCGGTCGATTCCTTTTACAAACCACCACGAAACCATCAGCGTGGGGATATTTTTGCCGGTCAGCCAGTAATTTTTATTGTCCAAAAATAGATTTAAATATTCCTCCAGTGTTGTTCCACAGCCGATTCTGCTACCCTCAGGTGCCCGGGAAAAAAAAAACTTTAATTGGTCCGTTTTCCGCGGTTACAACGGCTTTAGACAAATATTTGGGGCAATAAAGCCACAGGAGCAGATTAAGGCAAGATATAAAGCGAACAAGTTTTATACTCATGTGAACTACTCCAGGGTGTGCAGTTGCATGATTTACAGCCCAACTAGCCTGGTATTTCACATCACTGCTGAATTGAGCATGATCTGTGTGTGTGTGAAGTGTGTGTGTGCGTGTGCATGCGTGTGTGTGTGTGTTGGCACAGGAGAAGCTGCTGCATTTGGACTGGAAGCGCTGCGTTCAGCTCATCAGGAGGCAAAAACAGGCTAATTAAAGCTGCTGTGTGCCACATGTCACAGACGACTCGCTCTGTGCAAATGAAAGCAGATTTGCTAAAGCGTCCATGCTGTGGATTGGCCAAATTAGAGATTAAGCGAAGATTTAAACCGTGTACATCTCCTTCCTCTGCCTGTGTGCCTCGGCGATCTTAGTGAGTTATGCTCATTTTAACGTCTTTCTTGCAGATCCTTGTGACGTGTGAATGCCTCTGCTCACAGTCAGTGTGAAATGATGCTTGTTGGTTGTGCAAATATTCAGGGAAAAAAAGAAAAGAAAAAAAAAGTTGGGTCTTCTGTTCTTGTGAGCGTTTCCGTGTCTGGTCTCAAGTCTTGATATCGCAGCGTGTCACGGTTTCAGATAAGAGCAGAATTACTCAGTCTTCACATCAGCCGCTGCATCACTGATCCTCGGATTAAAGCAGAGCTGAAACTCTGAAAGCGGTTTTTGTTTTACGTCTAACATTACAGCTTCGTGTGTAGCTTGAAAGCACTCCGTCCGCTCCAACTTTCATTAATTATTGATCAGATGTGGCCATAAACCTGCTTTTGGCCTGGATCTCATGGAACAGACCAAAAATAAATGAATAAAGTTTCATAACTGTAGAGTGAAAAGGGGAGATGTTAGGAATATTTCTGGCTTCAGTGTGGACTGTTCGCTGTTCCTAACTGACCTTCATGAGCAAAAGAACATAAACTATGATGTCAACTATGAAGTTTCCCCCCGCCCCTACCTTCTTCAAATCAGACAAAAATAGTGACAAAGGTTTGTGCTATGTTTGTCCCGGATTGTGCCGCTATCATTTTGAACATATTAAGAAATCTTTCCAGAGGTCACTAAAGGTCAACCGGCCCTCACCCACCTTCTTCAACTCAGACTGTAAATCAACTCGACCATGTTTGTGCTGGTTTGTGCAGCAAAACTTTTTTGTTTGTTTGTGCTGCTTTGGCTTTGAAGATATTAATGACATTTTAAAGGTCATTTTGATTTTGTAAAAGTGGGAGGGGGGGCTGGTTGATCTTTTGACCATTAAACTTTCATAAATATCTTTGCACAAGCAAAACATTTTGCTGCACAAACGTAGTCGAGTTGAAATAAAACCCATCTTGCTGCATGATGCTGTCATCACTATCTTAAGTTGGGATGGTGTATTCAGGGTGATTTAATATCTTTGAAAGAGCTAATTACAAATGCATGCTGGACTTTTTTCTTTCTTTCTTTCTCTTTAAATTTGCTTTTCTAAGATTCTAACATTATCTGGATGCACTTGGTTACTCTAGATCTCCGTTCAGAGAGGACTCAGTAGAAAATCACGCCATAACGTCCGAATTCTGTTTTTCAAACAGCTGTTTGGCCGCTTTTTCTTTCCTTTCCACTTCAAAATTAGGCTTTGGTCTATCAAATAAAAGCCCCGATAAAATCATCGCGGTTATAAAACGACGACGGGTAAAAGAAAAAAAAAAAACACTTTGGGGTTATAAATATTTTTACGGAGTGCTGTCGTGAAACTGTCACGTTTGTTAACTGCTGCCGCGTCGGCTTGTAACAGTGTTAACGACGGAGCCAGAAATTAACTCGGTCTGTTAAAAAATGCCTGAAAATGAGACTCCTTTAGAGCTCATTCATTTTTCATGCTTACTCTTCCCATCGACGCCACGTGGCAGCCGAGGCTGATGGCCGCTGTCATCAGGGGAGAGATGAGCTGCACCCTGAAACAGGCACTGCTGGGTCACATGGGAGACTTTACATTTAGATGAACTTAGAGTGACTGGAAACGAAAGAGACTCTAATCTCAGAATTTTGACTTTAATTTGAGAATTCTGACTTTCTGAAAATTTTTTTTATCAAAATGTTGACATTTTCCTCAGAATTTTGACTTTATTAATGTATAACCTTTATCATAATATCCTACCTTTATTTTGACTTTACCAGGATTCTGACTTGATTCTCTCCTTAGTGGCCTTTTTCCCCTTTTGTAAACTACTAGGGCTTCAAGTGAGAGAAAGAGAGTAGCTTGGTAGTATTTTGTTTGTATGTCTGCTTCCTTTTAAACTGTTTAAACTCTGTTGTTATAAGCTCCAACCACCAGCAGTGACCCTGAACCAGCTCCAGTAAGTAACTGAATGAAAACGGACAGACTGAACATGATAAAAACTAAATGAATCTGGCTGAAATAGAAAAAATTACAGGTGAAAAAAACTCCAAAGGAAAAAAAAAGAATATCTAACCTTAAAAATCTGCTAAGAAACTGAATTTCCTTCTTCAGAGAGTGAACATAACAGTTCTACTGTGATCTTTCTCAGAGAAGTTGTGAAGACCTGTCTTTGAAAAACTGTAAGAACAAAGCAGTTGCTTTAGAAAGGTGGCAAAGAACAAGCCTGTGCTTCTTGTTTTCACCATCATTAAAAAGTCAATCCTAAACGTTTACCTTGGTGAATCTGTAGATTTACTGAATATTAGACGAAACGTGGAAACGTTGTGGTGTGGAAGTGTGCATACGTACATAATAGGGAATTAATGAAGTTCCTTTAATCGTTTTGTTTGAATGTATTCATTTTCATGGGTGGAATGACCGTGGTTTTTTACAGAAACAAGAACTGGGTGCATAAGTTTGACCTCGTTGTGGAATAATCCAGAGAGTTAAAAAAATGATGTTGTATATTTTACTCATAAATCGCCACTCATTCTTTTCGAAAATCTTTGTCAAACTGTCACAGTTGTGTGATAATGTGTATCTGTAAGGTCCCAAAGCTCCAGTTGTAGAACAGATGATTTGTTATCAGAACACGTGTCCTCTTATTTTTACTCAGAAAGAGTAGAACATACTTTTTTACTTTTAACAAACGTGAATCTATCAGTTTAGAACCAGCAGCCGAAGCGCAGAGGCTTCCCATGGACCCAGTTTTTATGTTGGACCTTTGGGGAGCTTTGCTATTAGCCGCGTGTTGCTGTGCAAAAATATATTCCCTTTTGTCAAACAACATATACAAAACTGACAAAAGTTTGAAGAGCCAAAAAAAAAAAGATAATTCCTGATGGACCATAACCTGTGGAAACGTATCATGTAGAAGATGGGTCCACTGAAGAATGAGATGAAAAGACTGGAGACTTTCCATCTCGCTGAAGCACCGAAGAGGAATGAAAAGATGGACAAAATTCAAAGAAGACCTTTGAAAGGCTTGTGGAAAATGGGCAGTGAAAGTTCAAGCCTGAAACGGCTACACCGGTTGTAAACTCCGCACTAACCTTAGCGATAAATATTTTACAGTTGGAGAGTGTTTATTTCCCTTCGTATGACGCCTCGTTTGAAAGGAAACGCAGAATGGCCTGAGCAGCAAAACCGAGTATACGGGCCATGGCTGTGAAAAAAAGTTGAAAAAGCAAATCCGCTCTTCAGACACCGAGGAGGTTATTCCTCAGTCAAACGTTGTTTGGTGTCAGCAAAAAAACTCATGCTGGCGATTTAAGGATGTTTTAATTTAACTAAGAGGGAACTCTGTGATGCTACAGAGAACCGTGTCTAAACACAACAGGCTGAAACGGACATAGATGACTTTCCAGCACATGACTGAGAGTGAGAGCTGAGCAGAAATTTATACAGGCAGCAGCGAATGTGGGAGCAATCAGCAGCAAACAGGAGGAGCAATGTGTTAGAACAGGATGCAACCTGTCATTAACAGGGATATTTAGACACATGTTATTATTTTATTTTTATTTTTTTACCTGACGTTACTGTCCAGAACTGTCTGGGGAGCTAACTTTTGTAGAAGTTTCTAGCTTCTTTCCTGAAACTTTAATCGGCCCTTGTGATTACTTTCTTAGAAATGACTCCACTAAAATGACTAAACCTGTTTAAAATTGATATCTTATAAGACAACGCGGTTTTTAAAATATCACTTTCCTAAGACTTTAATGGGATCTTATATGTTATTTTTCAAAAACTTGCTACATTGTTTCTCCAGGACTTGCCACGTGTTTTCGAGAACATTACTGGAGTTTCTACATGCACCACAAATCTGGAACAAACTTCCCAGAAAAGTGCAAAATGGCTGAAACACGGAGCGCCTTTAAACCTAGACTAAAAGCCCACAGGTTTGGAGTCACTTACGAAGCACAATCGATTAAGATTTTGACAATAACACTTGACTACATGTAATGTTTCAATTGTTGATTCTAAGTTGCATGACTTTGTGTTTTTATGATGTAAAGCACTTTGAAATGCCTTGTAGCTGAAATATTGATTGATTGATTGATTGATCGGAGCTTATCAAGTTCTCACGTGGCTTGTTCATAACTTACACACTTTATTGGTTACATTTCTAGAACTTTCTGGTTACTTTCTTGAAAATGTGTAAAATTCTCGGGAAAGTTTTCTTGTAAAATATCTAGAAAGTTAGACAAAGAAACCATTTGATATTAGGAAAATAAAAACTATTATGTAATGCTACTTTAATTTATTGATTTTTTTCAGATACCCTGGTTGTAGCTCTGTATAGTCCAGTCACATCATAAAAAACATTAACACTAAAAACAGGGTAAACTAAATGTAATACTGCAGAAAAACAAACATTTAATATCACACTCGAAAAGTAGGCATCATCAATCACGTTCATCGCTCCAGAAAAAAAAAAGAAAAAAAAAGGATGAGAAGCGGAAATGAAAGAACCCCTTGGTCACAAACTGCAGAGCTTAAACGCTGAAGAAGCTGTAAGTAAAACAATAACTTCTGTCGATCAACTTTGGCGGCAAACGAAGCGGCTTCGAGCTGTTCGACCATCTGGTGGAGATGCAGTAAAAAAAAAAAAAGGATGGCTGATGGAGGAGCGGCGTGGCGCGTTCAGCTCCGCCGTGCGCTTCTCATCCGCCTGCTCGACTTCCCGGCTCTGATCCGAGAAAGCATCCGCGCCTCATCTCACGGTCCCCGAGACGAGTTCGGCGTCGGGGAGTTTACATTTTTCATTGCAACAACAATGGCTGGCATCGTAAAACGTGGTTACCAGGCAACTGCTGCTCTGCCTCCCAATCAGGGCGCGGAGTTGGTTTTGGAATTCAGATTCAAACATCATCACACTCTTTTTTCTTTTTTCCTCTTCAGCGTGTGTCATTCATTGTGTACAAAAAAAAAAAGAGTAAAACTGTTCTGATTAAAGAAAAAAAAAAAAAACACTGTTTCTTGCTGAGTTACAAATCAAGCCTCAGCCTGATGTGCTGAGGTTTTATAAACCATTCAGGAGATACTGTAAGTTTTATAGAAGCCGCTTAGACTTTAAATTAGAATCTTCGGCTGCTTTAACCTGGTGCCAGTCACACCCACGGTGGCAGTAGGTGGTGGTGGAGGGGGGTATAAAAAAAAGAAGAAAAAAAGATGCTTATGCAAAGCTTTTTCCCCCCTAGTGTTCCTGTCAGAGAGCTTTTGAAATCCCTTTTCTAATGGGAGCTGGCATTCCACCTCCTTTCAGTATTTTCTCTGGAGGATGTGCAAGGAGGGTGAAGAGGAAAAAAAAGAAAGAAAGAAAGAAATAAAGAAAAAAAGAAGATGACAGCAGTCAGAGTGCCTTCGTCAGGAAAAGTCATTTTGTACAGAAGCTGCAGGAGATTTGTCTCTTGTTTTTTTTTAAACGGCGTCACCGATCTGCGAGGCAGTGGTCAGCCAGGTAACCTCTTCCTCCTCTTTCTCCACCGTCCGGATCCAAGACCACCGGCTGCTCCTCAGACAGCCCTCTGCTGATGGAGCTCCATTCATGCAACATTTATTTTCTCCTTTTGCTCTTCAGTTATGTCACAGCAAAGAGGAGGAGGTGAGGGGGGGAAACAGAGGCTGTGTTATTTATGCATCTATATGTGTTACAAAATGAACATATTTAAAGAAGGATGTCAGCTGCTCAAATATATATGACTGAGCCAGAAATTGTTGTAAATTCCTGATGTGGACGAATCGCATTTTAGCAACAAAAAGACTCATTTATGTGCCTGAGGGGCTTAAGACGGCTACATGGTGAATAGCAAAACACCTGCAGCGATAAAAAAAATTAAAACTAAAACAGAAAACGATATGTGGATGTCACGAGTTTTGGCTTTTAGTTTGTGATCAGCTCTTCTTGGATATGTTTCAGGTTTTGACTTTGCTTAGTTTGTTGTTTTTTGTTGATCAGCGAGTTGATTTGCGTCACTCCATTCACCTGAGTCTCGTTTCGTTCTCATTCTTGTCGTCCCCCCTTGAACCACACTGATCCATTTCTCTTTATCCCTCACTGAGTGGCTTGGCTCATCTACAAAAAACCACACAGGAGCAGACTTGGACAAACAATCAGGTCTGCAGAGGAGCTAAACGGGCCTCACCTTACCTCCGTCCAGGAAATGAGCAGTTAGCATCTCTGCAGACCACACACATCCTGGACACAAACTGCTTAACATTTTAACTTCCGGATTTTGTTTGCAAAAACCAGCAGTCACAGAGGCAGTTCCTTCCCCCAGGCTGTCTGATGAGCACAGTGAACATTTTACAACCAGAGTAAGTCAGCTCCTCTGCTGCAAAACAAAAGAAGTATTTCTGCACTGTCACATCATGCCTTATTCCCCCATATCTATAAGATTTGGCTGCAGATATAGTAGTATGTTAATATAGTTCCTTTATCTTTATTTTATTCCCCTTAAAGTATGTTTACTGTGAAACCAAAGTCAGATCCTTCTATTCATACTTTACGTTTTAGCACATAAACAACCAGTCAGAGATGTATAGTTTTCACTACAGGCTCACAATGTTCAGTTTTACCGTCTACGCAGAAGGAAAAAAAAAAAAGAATTGAAATGTAAGAAATGACGGATTTCTCGATTATCTCCGCTGGGAAAAAAAAGAAAAAAAAAACTGCAGGAGAAATGTAGGTTTACACAAAATGACAACATCCCTAAAGACCAGCAGACTCCAAGGAGGAATTCAAACAATTGTAATTAAGTACAAATTGCTCTGATGATTCATTTTGCAAAGAAGAACCAAATTGTTCTAGTTTTGAGGTTCAGGAACCACACAGGAGCAGGGCTGTACAATGTTAGCAAATCTTATGTTGATTAGTATTAATATTTGTGATAATGACAAAAGTTGCAATATACAACTATGCCTACTTCTTTTTTTTCCTCATCTGTGCTTCCAACATTCAGTGACCTTTAGCTTTTTTAAGCAAAGCCATTTGTGTCCAGAGGTATTAGACTCTATCCAACTGTACGAAATACAAAAATACAAAAAGAAGAGTTAAATATACACCAGGTAGTGTTAGGTCACTGAACAATAACTTTGGTTTGACAGAAAGCGGAGTTAAAACGGAGCTAATGAGCAGTTTCTAAAATGAAAATGTGACAACTTCCTTGTGGAATCCCAACTCTGATTACTCATCCAATAAAACGACGTTAAAAATGATGTGATTGAGACGAACGATGGATGTTTCTCCATTACTACATGGTCCATAACTGCTCAAAAACATCTACCGACTTCTATTCTCCTTCACAGTTAAGATATGTTTGTTTTCCTGAAATAATGTACTTTCCTGCAAAAAGATCAGTTCGTGGTTGAGATTTGAGGCGGAGCAAAAAGCCATGGAAAAGCTTGGGAACTTGAGCCTGTGCGGTCATAAGAACCGGTTTAAAACTTCACAGAGAGCAGCCGAGCAGAATAAAGGCTTCCCAACTGATTTCTGAGTGCCTCGGATCGGCCCCCCCTGAGCCCCCTCCACACTGTAATTTTAAACTTGCAATTAAAACTAGCCATGCAGAATAAAGACTCCAGACAAGTTTTCCAAAGGTGTTTAGATTTACTCCTTTTTGTTTCTACCAAAAAAAAAGCACTTTTTATGCAAAAAATAACAATAAAAAAGGCACTAAGCCTCTAAATGTAAGCATAATTTAACGCTCAGAAGCCCTCTAAGCTTCTTATGTGTTTATGAAATGAACTCCCCCACCTTTCCCTACCTTCTGCCTCCCAGACTAGCCCCCCCCTTTCCGCTGCCTTCAGGTGATGCGTGCTCCCTCCGGTTGGAGTTCACTTTTTCCAGCGTTGTGGAGTTTGCTGGTACAGCACTGACAAAGCAGTGGAGCACGTCCCGGGTCTGAGAGCGGCTCTGCCATTGTTCCCCTGCCCTCTCTCTCTTTCTCCCTCTCTCTCTCTCCGGGGGCCAATCCTTTATACATGCCATGTTCTTCTGCCATTACCATGACCCAATTTCTTTTGAAAACTGCGTTTTTCAACTTGCAAAAAGAGGCAAAGCCGGTGGAGGAGCTTTTAAGAGAAAACTGTCCCCTTGAGTTTAACTATGCATGCTGCTGAGTCCGACTCCAGAATGTGCTGTGTCAAGATTTTTTGCTAATGCCTCTTTTTTTTTGTGCCCATGAGGCTACAAGCTTAAGCCATAGGTTTGGAGACGATGGGTTGTCAAGTTACGCAGTGATTTAAAACAGACTTTTTTTTTTTTTGCTTCATGAGAAAAGTGAACAGATGTGCCAATGCTTCCTGTACTGCTGCGCTGATTCTTAATAAAAAAAAATAAAAATCAAGCCACACACCCCCATTCACGTTTATGACACGCTGAGCTGATGTCATAGAAATTTAGATGAATACGTCACATCGTTTTTGTTTTGTGTTTGTTTTGTTTTTGCAAGGAGCTCTGAGCCGTTTGCCAGTGTGTGGAGTTGAGAGTACTGACATTCGCCAGCATGCCGTCATCGCCTTCTCCTGTCTTGTTAATCTAAACTGCTGCCCCGGCCCCGGCTCCGGCTCCTGGCACCAGATATGCCACGCTGTAATGTCTCACTGAATTACCGGCAGACTTACAACTGAATGGGCCCGTTTGATGTTCACTGCTGGCTTTTGATCAGGCCCATATATTCAGCCACGCACTCAGCCGTTGAGGTTGTAAATGATTAGCACCGAGGTGGGACTTAGCGGGATGTAATGAATGGGAGCTGATGGGATGGTTGTAGAGCTTGGGGGAATGGGATCCATTTTTTTTTTGCAGTTTGGAACTTTGTGCCAAACTGTGTTCAGCCGTAGGTTAAGGTCATCGATTGCGGCGACGGTCATGAAATCGGGCTTCAGATTTAGTAAAAAAAAAAAAAAATTGTTACAGGTGTGGATAAGAAAGAAGAAATAAGATTAGTGAGATATTTATGATTTATGCTCCGTTACCATAGCACATATCCCCAATATTAAAACTAGTACAAAATCAAAACCAGTTTGATTTTGTTACTGGTTTTCAAAAAAGATCCAAATTAAAGTCATAAGCCCAGTTTATCTGCATCGCACGTTTCAGCAACAAGGCAGTTCAAAGTGCTTGACGCCATAAAAGCATAATACAGTGACCAAATATGAAACAAGCAAACTTTGCATTTTGTCAAGTGACATCATCAAAATAATCATATATACATCAAATATATTGATCGATGTTCCATTTACTACTAATCAAAAACAACTCTAAACTGACAGGGTTGTAGATTTAAAGGAACTTGGTGTTTCAGCTGTTTAGCAGTTTTCTGGAAGTTTGTTCCAGATTTGTGGTGGATAGAAGCTGAATGCTGCTTCTCCTAGTTTGGTTCTGATTCTGGGGATGCAGAGGAGAACCAGAACCAGAAGACCTGAGGGGTCTGGAAGGTCGATACAACAGCCAGTGCAAATCTCCATGTGCTCCCTGGTTTTAGTGAGAACGCGAGCAGCAGCGTTCTGGATCAGCTGCAGCTGAATGATTTTTTTAGTCAGACCTGTGCAGATACTATCGCGGTAATCAATGCAACTAAAGATAAGCACATGGATGAGTTTCTATAGATCTTGCTGAGACATTAGTCCTCTAATCATGGAAATGTTCTTCAGGTGATAGAAGGCCAACTTTGTAGCTGAATTTATGTGACTTTGAATGTTCAGGTCTGAGTCCATGGCTGCAGCCAGATGTCAAGTCTGATCATTAGTTTCTAGCTGTAAACTAGCTGTCCTAGTTGCACTCTCTCTGTTTCCGAGTCTCATTTGCCATCCTTCAATCCCATAAAAAATATCACCTTCCATCCAGAAAGAGGAAAATCACAGACTGGTGTCGGAAAGTTTTAGGATTGATAATCATGTTTTCCGAAGAACAGAGAAAACTTTTAAATCATCATGAAGGATACTTTCAAATCTGTAAATTATTACAGATTCTTCTTTCATTCTTCCTCCTTCATTCTTCGAGAGTGAAGAATGAAGGAAAAGGCTTCGGCTGCACTGTCGTCACACTGTCCGTGTTCAAATTGTCTTACAAAAGTAATTGCTGACAGTCGCCTGGAGCTGCAGTAATTTAGTAAGACCGACAAATACATCCTCTGAATATCAGAGCAAATAAAGCTGAGCACAAGAAAGACATAATGAATATGTATATAGTCTAGAGTAGGCTGTAGTGGCACAAAACAAACAAATTTGTGGGATTTTGTTGTGTGTGATTCATCTCCTTATGCACATCTCTCGATTATTCTAAAACAGTCTTTACCCTTCTAGAAAATAAATAGAAGCTTTTAGAACATTTTATATTGTCTGCTGTATGTTCCAGTTAGTTCTATGCTTTTCTAGGAGTTACTAGCATTTTCCAAAGTTCTTGAAAATTCTAAGTCAGTGGTCCCTAAACTTTTTCCTGTGAGGGCCACATAACTATTCCCTTCTCTGGTGGGGGGCCGGAGTCAGTTTGTAACAGAAAAAGATTACAGGAGTGCCTAAATGTAAAAATGTATTGTTTTCCAGAAAGCACAATCAAATAACCCTCTCTGGGTTCTTCACAGAACAAAATACAGGAAGGATTATAGTCCGTATTTTCCTAACTATGAGCCGCTCTGGACTATAAACCACAACCCCAAAGTGTGGTTTTTTTTTTAAAACCAGTAAACATACACATATAAGCCTCAGATTTCTCTCCCGCTCCAGGTTTTCCGCAGCGATGCAACAGCAGCAGAGGGGGGCGGACACCCAACATTTGAGTCATAACAGGTCAATTGAATATCACATTTATTACGTTGAAAAATAAAAAGTTGCCAAGTTTAGATTTAACTGAACTGATTAGTTTCCGAACGGTAACTGTAACAGTAAAAGTGCTGATCCTTCGTGTCTGTTACTAGCATGTGTTAAATGAAAATGGGAGCTTTCTTCTTCTTCTTTAGATTTCAACAGCGGCTTGCATCCATTATTGTTGCACTACTGTCATCTACTGGATCCTAATATCTATACCTCAAATTCTCATAATGATCCCAGTATTCTTTAAAAAACTGTTGAATAGCATTTCTCCTCAATGCTATTTAACTGATCAACAACATTCTCAAATTTCAATTCCCTATTAAAACCTAATTCAGTTTTAATGGGCGCGTTCTTTTATTTCCAACGTTGACTTCCAATGATTCACTTTGTAATGGTCTCCCTATGGTGTCTTGTACCAGTACTAACCATCAACCAAACTCCTTTCACACGAGTCAGGATTAATTAGTTCTTCCTTTATTTCCATGTAGAATGGAGTGAAACTGTCAAAACACAAACTCAGGATGAGCTCAGAGCAGCTTGCAGAAGAGTTTTACATTCAAATACATACATTAGAAGTACAAGTGATACAACAGCTACCTCTGAATGCTATGAGCTGCAATGCTACGTAACACCTGAGAAATCTTAGCAGCCTGCTGGTTAGCAATGACGTAGCACATAATCAAATCGCCCGCAAGTATTTCCAAAACTAATTCAATAAACAAGTTACTTATTTTATCATATGTTAACATAAAGACTCATTTTCAAGTATAAGCTGCTACTTACAGGCATTGCTTCGAAGAACTCGACTGGAATGCGGCGTTCATAACAGACACGTGTGTTCATCTGCTCTACTGCTAGCAAACAACCGTAGTGATTAAATAACATAAAAGTCAAGCAGTTCCCTAAAAGTCCAACAGATGGCAGCAATGCGCCATGCAAAACAAAACACCCCCAGTTTACAGGACACACTTTCTGCTAAAGAGCCCCCTGGTGGTTGAAAAAAAATCCACATATAAACCGGAAAATACAATATATGAAAAAAAAATCTGAATGCTCTCTGTTATTGTTCAAGGGGCTGGACCAAATGTGGAGGCGGTCCGGATACGGCCCGCGGGCCATAGTTTGGGGACCACTGTTCTAAGTAAACAACCACAGCATTATTGACCTTTTGCACGTGACGTCACGCTCTTCAAAACTCCGCCCACTCCGCCATGACGGACGTCATAACAACCTATGCGCTCCAGTAAAGCCTGTCAAAAAAGCCCCAAACAGACATCTGTAACCTAATATTGCTTTTATTTAGTTGATTTCACTTTAGAAATGGTCGTAGGGTGCTGCGCGATCGGCTGCACAAACAGACAGGGATGCAGACCAAACTTGTCCGATACGGTGGCGACGAATAGACGGCAGTCGTCGATCACAAATGACTGGCACTCCTCGGGAAATCGCGGATTTGCAGCGAACACTTTTTACAAGGTAAGAAGATTAACGTTCATGTACTTTATAAGTATCGAATATGGCATTATGGAGAAGGTATGTGTCTAACCATTAGTAACCATGGAGACAATGCCGCGCGCCATCATGTTAGCCTAGCATGTATGGGGAAAAAACCCCGAAACAGTTAGCATCTCCTGTTTTGTACTTTTTTAATGATGCTCCGGTGTAAGCGGAAACGCTATTTATGACGTAGTGACATAAATCATGTGGTATGAATTTAGGCGACGTCGGTAATTTGATAAACACATCAGGAGGTAGGAGGTATGGGTCGGTTTCTAAGCTAGCTAATTCCAACGTTTGTATATACCGCCGTCTACCCCAAGCAGGTGTGCTACGTTCAGACAAATCAGTTTGACTCGAACAAGTAGAAGCCATGGCTAAACTGGCAAAAACAACTTGGGAAAACAATTTCAGTAGCTCTGTCCAACGTCTGTCATGGCGCCGCAAGTGACGTAGTTGTAAAGGGTCAATACAAGGCAGACTGGCGGGTTTCTGGTCCCAGCACTTGTCCTCTTAACTTTTCTTGTAAATAGCTGGTCTTGTTTATAAAGTATTTGGAGGTCTCTCTGTAGAAAACAACAGATATTAATACTTCTTTCTGTATTTTGTTGAACAGTAAATCACATTTTCCCAGCCACCACCTTCCCTTTATTAGCCCCTTTTTTCAACCTCTTTCAAGCCACAAGGTGCTTCTGCTGTAGATCCTCTTTTCTGCAGGACAAGTCCAAACCACATTTTACTGTGAAATACCCAAAGTCATCTTTTCCTCATCATCACATGTCCTATTGGCAGGTACTTTTTAAAATCCAACTGCACATGTTTTTTTTTTTGTGTTTTTTTTTTTTTTTATTCCAATGACTGCAACCTGGGCCTCAGTGATGCGTTTGGAAATTCAAAACAAGTCAAGACCGTCACATTCAAGGAAAAAATACTAATACAAAAAACATTTGTCTATTCAGCTTCTCCCGAGCAGCAGGGAGCTGAAAACGCTTCCCATTCCTTCTGAGTGAGCGCATAAAGTCGAGTTAAACATTGATGTGCAATTATTTATACATCTTGTGGTCTCACATGCCTCCTCACGGTGCTTCGCCTCCCTTCCTGTCAGGAGTGCGCTAATGTGGCTTACCAGCTAGTTGAGCAGCCATTATCAGATGCCACAGCGTGTGCTCTGGGAAGTCGCCCGGTGAGGCACTTCACTACCAAAGTTATGGCAAACACAACGAGCCCCCGCATATCTCGTCGACGGCTCCCACAGGATGATTTTTTTTCCAGATGCGTTCGCTTTCCCCTTCACTGACACGCTGCAGCGTGCATACGAACATATGAGCATGAGGAAGTGTGTGTGCATGTATGTGTGTGTGTGTGTGTGTGTGTGTGCCATAGCTAGAGCATGTATGGGTGAAAGTGGGTCACAGCTGATAATATAATAATTTAAAAGAAACATTTTTCCAAGCAGGGGCTTTCCTGGAGCAATGAAGAGAAAAGAAAGAACGTGAGCTTGGTTCTTTTTTTTTGCCCTCATTCACACTTTCACCCGTGATCATGAAAGGGTGAGCAACAGCAAGGCGAATCCGGTGCCTACGTTTTCTAAATGGGCTATCTCCCTCCATCTTTCATCCGTCAGCCATCTTTCTGTCCCTCTTTGGTATCAGCCATGGCGATAACACTTTATTTGAAGGGGTGTGCGTAAGACTGACATGACACTGTCATAAACATGAAATAACGTTTGTCATGAACATAAAGAAGTCTTTATGAATGTTTATGACAGTTGTCATGAAGTGTCATTCGGTAAATAATGACACTTTTAATGCAAAGTTGATCTAAAAGTTGCATTAAAAGTCCATTAAAAGTGCCAACTTTGCATGATTTTGTAAATTATGATAATTTAATGCAAAGTTGTCATTTTTAATGGACTTTCAATGCAACTTTTAGAGAAACTTTGCATTTAAAGTGTCATTATTTACCGAATATCACTTCATAACAACTGTCATAAACATTCATAAAGACTTCTTTATGTTCATGACAGATGTTATGTCATGTTTATGACAGTGTCATGTCAGTATTATGCACACCCCTTCAAATAAAGTGTTATCGCCATGTCTTCCAAAACTGGAGTGAAGCTTGCTTTTCTGGCTGGTTTTATTTATTTTTGTTATGGGGAGGAAAAAACCCCCATCAATTTTAGAAGCTCGCATCTTCAATTTCTATCTACTATTAGGCTAAGGAGATTCTCTGAGCGTTCCAGTTGGTCTAACAATAAATATTAAACTGTGTTTTGTTTGTTCTAGTTTGTTTTAAAGGGTGTTTTTACACCTGATAGTCCGGTAGACTCGGTTCGATTCGAGACTGAAATTGTAACATTTGTTAGATTTTTAACTGATGTGGTTCGCTTTCACACCTCTTTGTGTCAAACGATCCAAACACTTTGAAAATCTTGTTCCTCCCCTTGACTGTGGTGGCGCTGCACCAAGAACCACTGAAAAAAACAACATAAAAACCTCAGAAGATGACGTGGGGACAACTTCCACCATCACAAAATGTGAACAAAACTGGAGTGGCATGAGATTTTAGTGGGTGTAGGATTTTTTTTTTTTTTTGGTTGTTGGTGAAAGACCACAAGCCATTTTCCTGCTAGCGCTACAAACAATTGTGTGTTTGGATTATATTTATCCAGAATGCCCTGTGCTGCAGCCTGCTGCCTGCTTTTGGAGTGGTCTCCAGTCCGCTTGATTGCACATATGCACTTGAACCGCTCCAGAGTTCACTTCAGCCGAACCGTCTGAAGTGGATTTGAGTTTGCTTTCTGGTTGGCATCGGAATCTGATTGCGTGTTCACTCCTCCCCAAACGGACCGAACTTTCCAGACACACGAACTGGAGTTCAATTAAAGTGAACTAATAAACAGGGCTGGTGTGAATGCACCCTAAACGATTTCACAAATTTCCACGAGTAAATAAAGTAATCCTCTTGTGTTTCCCCTATTTGCCTCCCCCACCTATAGGCTTACATAATTAAACAGCCTCCTTCAGATAAAGAATAGTAAAAGGGCTTTTCGAGAAATTGAGACCACACCTTGCACATTATTTATCGATCCTGACACAACCACATCAGACCTGCCGATGATGACCTGCATTACAAATGCCTTTTTTCCAGCTCATTATCCAGAAAACCAGTGTGTGTTGGATCTCTCCCTGGAGAGGTGTTTCCATGTGCTGGAGGGCAGCGAGGGGGGCGGAATCTCACAGAAAGAAAGCAGACCATGAATTTGGTAAAAACGCACACTCCGATAATTGCACATCGAGAAAACAAACAGGAGCTGATGCTAACGGCTTTCACGATTTGTAGAACACCAAATGGGAAGTTCTGCGTCATCCGTTCGTCCAGCGCCACATTCACGTGACGTAAACGGCCGCGACTGTAGTCTCTGCTGGCCCTCAGCTGTTCGTTACGGCGTCGTGGGGATTGAGGGAGGCCTTGGGGCTTACATAAAAATAAATGACTGCTCTTCATCTGCTCTGTGAAGGACACATTTTTAGAGATTTTCCTGAGCTTCAATATTCCTTCCGACAAAAAGACAATGTGTATTTTATGGCAAAATAAAGCTCTGTGTAAAATGAGTTTGGAAGTGTCCGTGTGGACAAATAACAGTCACGTTATTGTGTTTGGGTTGTGACTATCTATATACGTTTATATCTCGTAATTTTGTTTTTGTCGTAGTCGTTTGCTCTCACTGCACAAACTTAAAATGTTTACACAATCCCAGGCCCAGTCCACACGGAAAGCCTTGGGAGTACAAAGGATTTCTTGAAGATGATTAACGAGGTTCCTCGATTGAAACGTCATTTAATATTTAAAAATAACATCAGATGGACCAAATTTTGGTATTTTAAGAACCAAAATGAAATCAATTAATATTTGTAGCATTTCAAAATTAACAAAATCAGTCACAAGGGACTAACAAAATCCGCATGCGTGTGTCTGGTGAATTTTTGGTTACAAGTTTGTTTTTCGTTCAGTGAAATTACTCACAGTGGGTAGAGAATCCAGACATTTTCCTCGATTAAGATCAGCAATACGTCCTAATAAAATTACTCAAGTAAAAGTAAAAAGTACAGCATTTTTAAAATTTCACACAAGTTAACTAGTTACTAGAGCAGGTCATTCACAAGCAATCTTGCTATTCATTACTCACTCGGTGTTTGATGTTTCACAGAATGTAAGAAAAAAGGGGATCAGGGAAAAGACAGAGAGAGAAACCGATAGAGAGATAAAAGGTCGTACCCATGAACAATGTTGCGAAATGAACCGCTCTGCCTGGATGGCTCAGATTTTTGCCTCAGCTGTGCTCAGACGGCTTTGTGTGGATGCAACTGAAAGTTTGCCAGCATCCTTCCATATGTAGTGGGAGAAATCCATTTGTGAATGTCTGTGTGTGTGTGTTGGGGATACAGTGTTGCTATCCCGCTGTGGGCTTGGGAGACTGATGACCTCAGGCTGGCCTTCATTATAAGCCCGTGTTAAGAAGCTGTCTGCTTGCTGACATCGCCCCATACGGGGCAAACAATGGAACAACAGCCGCGCTGCAGCGTGGCGCCGCAAACTGTTTTTCCGATGCATACCGACATGCTCAGCGCTGAATTGCCTGGAAGATTTTGACACATTATGTAAACGCAGTAAGTCACTCAGCTTCTGGCTTTCAGTAATTTACACTGCTCCTAATCTGAAGGCCCCCACATGTATCACAAACAAGCAGGCTTAAAAAGCAGTTAACATGAATAACTACATCACTGACACTGATCAAATACAAGAGTGCTTCCTGAACAGTGCAGCTTCTTTTCATCATTTATTATTAAGCACTGTAGGGGGCGGGGGACAAGTATGCAAATCTTTCCCGGTTCTTTCTCTGAGGAAATTTACTTTAATGATTTGCTAACAAGTTTGTTAAACTAAAAAAAATAAATAAAAAATCCTCAGTTCATCCTGGCTCCTTTAAGATTGATGGATGACGCTTCTGTGCCAAATTATGATTTCAAATTGCACCCCGACTTTACTCGTCAGCAATATTATTCCGGTATAATTGCCAGCCCCTTAATTGCCGTCACCACAAGTTTAATTTTGTTATGCGGCCCTTTCGGAATTTGCAGGAAACCACTATCGGCATATTACCCAATGAAAAACAATATATATATATATATATATATATATATATATATATATATATATATATATATATATATATATATATATATATATATATATATATATATATATATATATTTCATTTTTATTTTTTTTATTTTTTTGAAAACTCACTGGAGTATTGCAGTGCAAATCCACTCTTATTGCTACTTCTGGTAAAGCCGTGTAAAAACCCTTAAAAATAAATGTATCTTTCTTTGCAGTCACCCAGCCTTACATTAACATCAATGCAGAACCTATAATTTTATTATATTTGGCCCCTGTAGTGACTACACATTTTAAAGAATTATCTTTTTTTTTTTCATCTGTGTGTGTTTGCAGCTCCTGAAATGATTTTGTACGGCCCCTTGATTTTATGAGTGAAACAAATTTGACCCCCTCTCCTCCAGCACAGGAAAGTGTTAGCTACAACACAAATGAGATCTCTTAATAGCCACGCTTTTTGTATTCTCTTTAGTTTCATAGAAAAAAAAGCCCACATCTACCCACAGCCTTTTACTCAAAGGAAGACTTTGATTCACCCAAATCCACTTTTAATTAATTTAAATATTTAAACTTAACTAAATACAGCAATTAGCAAAGAGCGGTCGGCTCAGAAGGCATCGTCATCACACACTAATCTACATCTTCTCTTGTTTTGAACATGTACAAAGCTTTCCCAATGAAGTTGTGGTAATTTTACATCAAGCTGGCGGTGCGTCGGGGTCATGGTCTTTCAGGACATTAATCAGGAGTGCAAATGCCACACGTGCAGCCGTAGTGTCCAACTCATGCCAGTACACACCCTGGAGTCTGGAGTGGGGTACAATCGTGAGTGTAAAGTTGCTGTGGGAAGATGCTACTGGTGTATCAAGCATAGTGGAGCCACAAGTATACATTCCAGGGCAAAAAAAAGGCAGCTATTTAATGAGGACTGATTACCTTCACACTGAAGGATGTTTTCCAAAATCGGCCAAGGTGTTGATGCAGTTTGGAAGTAGTCCTCAGTCACGCTACAAAGGAAGGTAATTCTAGGTGCTTGTACTCTTTTGTTCATTACCTGCAAGTTGGTGAGGATTTCAATTTAACTCAGCTGGTCAAACACTCAGTTCTCTGCTCACCTCAACAGACCAGGGTAGCATCCACATCATGCTGAGCACACACACAGTATCCATCTATTGATCTACCGCCATGTTGGGCAGTAAATCCTTGGGCGGTAGATCCGAAGGTGACCACAGCTAGCTTTATATCCTGAATTTAAATTGCAGTTGTCTAAGAGTACATTAATATTTAAAGAGGGGAAGCAAAGACTTCTGGTGAGGGCTGATTTAAGGGGAGGGGAGTATCAGGTCCGTGTTACCTTTACAGGTGATACTTTTGAATCCCTCTGTCCTGGAAAACAGCAGTTGGTTTATTATCTCAACGCTACAGTCGGTCCATTTTTAGAAGTGCGTGTTACTGGCAGATACTGAATGAAATCATTCTGTTTCAGATCATTTACAAGAAATTCTTCTAGTGAGAAGCACAATCTTTCTCTCTGAAGATTGTCCCCTCATAAGCGCTTTTACTACTATCTTGCTTAGAATATGAGGTTTTGATTGCTGTTGGCTTTCTTGGCTGTTATGACTTGGGCAAGAGAAAGTGTGACCATTGCTGGCAAACATTGCCTGGATTGAATTTAACACCTCGTGTCTACCTTTTGGCCTGAAATAGCTTGTTGTAATGCATCCTGTCCTTCTTGCCATCCCCTCACTGCAGATATTCTCCATTCTGTGGACTGAAAAACAAAGAGGCTAAAATAGTTCATTGTCACAATAGGTCATTCAGTGACTGTGTGGGAAACAGACACCACATCACATACTCACCAATACTGATCATTAACTGTGTCTCCAAGAGACTCAGAGGTCTAACAACAGCTCTCGCAACCTTTAATTTGGTTATAGCACACAAAGGTATGAGGAACATGCATAGATTTTGGCACTAAGATGCTTTTTCTAGAAAAGGCTGTTGTGCTGACAGACATGGACGCTCCAGGAAGTGCCTCTGGTTTCAGTTCGGGATGTGCCAGCTCTTAACAGAAAAACATTTGTAACCTTAGCGCTTGTTTACATGGGCATCAAATGACTTCCAACTCTGTCCAGAGCCTCTGGGTACTTAAAACTGAAGCATGTAACGTTTACAGAACTGTTTTTTTTTCTTTTTACATATTTGTTAAAACTTTGTCACAGTTTGGCATGAGACATAATAAAAAAAAAATCAAGATCCTCCACCTCTTCCCAAAGATACTTTCACCATTTGCTGAAAACCACAGCTCAGTCAGAAACATCCATTCAGAGCCAGGAGGAGGGTCTTAGCACTGTCAATCAAGCTTGTGTATGCAGTGCTTAATGTGCTAATGGAAGAGAAACAACCTACTGTTGCAGGATGACCATTTAGCCGCCGTCTTTGGTGGCTATGATAACTAGCCGTAACACTCACGCAGACTCTGCAGTCGGGAAGAAGATAAGTATAGTAGAGTACAAGGGGGATGCAAGCACATGTACCAGCATGATTGACAGCTTTAAGATCCACCTCTTGACTCTGATTGGTTGGTTGTTTCTGACCAAGCTGTATATTTCTGCGGCTAGCACTGGGAGAAGGCAGAGTAGATTGATTTTTTTCACAAATTATCAATCTCTTACTATACTGTATAACACTGGCAGTTTTAACAAATATGTAGAAAACATTTTTGTATGTATGTATATATATATATATATATATATATATTAGAGATGTGCCGATCAGGTTTTTTCCTCCCGATACCGATACTGATCACCCATGAGGGCCGATCACCGATACTGATGCCAATCACATAATTATTATTATTAGTTTTAGTTTTTTTATCATAAACACTACCGGTTACATTATGTGGATAAAGGAACCATAAATTCACCTTAATTTAGACAAAATAACTGATAACATATGAAGGCTCTGAAGAGGCTAAATAATAATGCCGATCGATCGGTCACTGATCATAATCGGGCCGATTTTCGTGAACAAGTGCATGATTGGTGATCATTGGCTCTTGTTGCCATTACCGATCACCTGCATCTCATTTCGCAGCCTGCCTGTGCAGCTGGTCTCCTCTTTCCTTCACACTGCGCAAACGCGCAGCAACAAATCCTAAGCGATGTGGAACTATAACGCACTGAGTGAATGGGGAAGTTTGCGTGTTGCGGCGGAAAATTGAAGCAGGTCAAAATGCATCAACACAACGAAGCTAATACGTGATAAAAACAATGCCATACTTGACGGAGTTTGGCTACATCAAGGCTCACTGCAGTAAAAACGACATATGGAGGATCAGATAGCAGGTAAAGCAGCGCACAGCTACAAACACTCACCCGGATTAACCTGACAGTCAGAAAGCTAAACAAATAACCCGCAAAATTATTTAAGTCTTCGAGCTGCGATGTAAGACGCTGGTTCTGCTCTCGTTGTTGAACCGCTACTACGCTACAGGTAGTAATATTTGACAGACGGAGCGCCGCTTCTGCTCCACCTGGTAGTGACTCTCACACCGAACCTCTGTTTAAAGCTGCAGTATCTAACTTAAACAAATAAATTTTACATACGTATTAAAACTTTCGCTGTCCTAACATGAGACAGATAATCTCTAAAAAAAAATAATCGATCTCCTCCCTGCTCTGCATAATTACTCCGCTCAGTTAGAAACAGCCACTCAGAACTAGCAGTAATCAGCTAACCGCCATGCTATCAGGAAGTTTTCATTCAGTAACTCTGGATTGTTGTAATGGAATCTGTATTTGCCTTTGAATGTTAAGTTTTATGTTTGAATTTTTTTGGCAATGTTGGGAGGTTTTATTTTGGCTCTTTGCATTTAGCCTCTTCAGAGCCTCCATATGTTATCAGTCAGTTAAAGATAGTATTATCAATAGCAGTACAATTTGCAGAATGCCTGTTTTGTTTAGTTTTCTTCTTGGAAAAAGTTATTAAAAACAAGTTTTTGCCTAAATTAAGGTGAATTCATGGTTACTTTTTCCACATAATGCAACCGGTAGTGTTTATGATAAAAATAAATAAAATAATTATGTGATCGGTATTGGTGATTGGTATCGGTGATCGGCGATCGGCCCTCATGGGTGATCGGTATCGGCAGGAAAAAACCTGATTGGCACATCTCTAATATATATATATATATATATATGTGTGTGTGTGTGTGTATAAAAAAGATACATGCTGCAGCTTTAGCTTTTTTTTTCATGTTGCCAAGCTTAGGTCAACCTAAAGTGAACTTGACATGCAGAGTACTGATTGTTCTGGTTGTAAGGCAACAGTTATAGTAAAACACAATCACAGCATAGCTAAATATTTAAACTGGCTGTTTTGTTTAATCACACTCAGAAAAACTCTTCAAAAAATAACTAGTCTTCATTAAAGTTTCATTTTTACCGACGAAGCAAAATATACTTTTCACATATCCACCCCATCTTTCTTCATGCCCCAGCTTCACCTGAACATCATTGTCCACACATAAAACCACAACGGTCGCGGTTAGTCTGAGCCGTGTTTGCATGCAGCACACCAAGCAGGCCATAAATACTGCATAAGCAGAGAGAAAGGGTATAATTCAGTCGAATGAAATATTAACACCTGCTCACACACATATATGTAGAGCAGAGTAGCGTGAGCGGATTTCACAATTTCTCCGGGTGTTCGGAGCTTGATGGGTCCCGGCGGTAAGAGTGGCTGTACATTGCGATTCAAGGCCTGGTGAGGAACATTGCACCCACGAGGGTATTGTTGGGCGGGTGCCTGGGAGTCAGGAAAGGGTCTCCCATTTGGATCATTGCTACTTAACACAATAAAGGACGCTCTCTTTGGTCTGCAGCCTGTTCTGCTGCTGCCGCCGTTAAAACTGAAGGACACAGAAACGTCTTGCCCATTCTAAACGGAGCCCGGCCTCATCAAAACAGCCGAGAGACATCATGATGTGGGAGCACAGGCGCACTTTTCTTAGCAGAATGAAAAAGGATTTAAGCATATCTCAGCAATCTCACACGCCCCGCTCAAGGATGTGTCATTTGTATGTATGGGCTCGTGTTGGTGGCCCCTCCCCTCTCAGTCTGCCCGCTCCGTAAACCTCAAAGGTTTGTCTTCAGCACTTTTCATCAGAAATAAAAATAGATTCCAAGTGTTTTTTAATTTAATTTTTGTGTTTTTTTTGTTTTTTTTTGCCTAAAGAAGCTTTTTTTTGCCTAAAGTAGTTTAATCTTGCCTTCTCGTTATTTTAACCAGCCTCATGCACGCAGATAATAAAGGGTGTGAATGTTAAGTATCTGTGTAATAGATAATGCACCAGCTCTGTTTATAGCGGAGGACACCTTCAGCAGAGCTTCCTGTCCACAGATTAACTGTATTATCCTTTCCCTAAATTATCCCGCTAAAAGCCCTGATGCGGGACTTGAACAAGGATGAGGCTTTTTTTTTTTTTTTTAAGTGTAATTGCTTCTGTGGCACACAGAAAATTGCCCTGGGTCTCTTGGCAGCATAAAACGCAGACGAAATGAACTAAACTGGAAAACAAATTTTCTGCAGATAAAAATGTGCGAACTCTCTGGATGTTTTTTTTTTTCTTCTGCAGCAAATTCAGTTTATTCATCAAACCTGAAGTACCAGAGGCTTTTCATGTCACCAGTCTGAAAAGGTGACCCACTCAGAGGATGAGTTGATGTTGTGTGATCTCTTGAGATCTGTGTATTACCAATTAAAAAAAAAAAAATCTGTTCTGTAAACTACTGGTTCTTGGAAAGTATTCGGACCGCTTGGAATTTTTCACACTTTTTACAGCAACAGATTGTGAAGTCTTCGTCTTTTCCGCCAGTAGCAACATCTGCTTGTTGATCTCGACTCATGTAATGCCAAAAAACATTTGCGAAATACACACATTTCAGTGTACGGCTGGAAAGGCAACACTTCATGCTAGTGCAAAAACTTATCAAAAATTTTGATTTGGTTTTTTCAAAATTGCTGTGTTTCCAGTAAGGACATTTATTTTCAAAATGTTACGGTCAATGGATAACGATACATGGTTTCCAAGTCTTTTCATAAATGAAACTGTGAAATGTTATGTATTAATTTTCAGTTGAAACTCTGTTGGGGTGAACCTTTACCACCATTAATCATCCTAAAACCTGATTGTTTGTTGTTTTTTTCGTTTAGTTTTTTTTTCCCCTCAAAATTTCTCAGATTCATATCTATCATGAGTAACGGGAAAACAAATATGCTTTTATTTTAACCTTTACATTGTAGCTCACGTTAATTATGTGAACCTCTAGCCAAGTCTCAGTTCCAACGTAGCCTCCATTTTAAATTAAAAGGGGCTAAATCCACAATTATCAGTTTTTTGGCCATGTATTCTTGTGTTTTGTTACAGTCTATGCCAACAAGACACAAAACTGTGGCTGTAAAGTGACAACACATGGAACAGTTTAAGGAGCGTGAATACTTTTGCACGTGTCGTATTGATATCCAGAGCGCATCGTCACCCCCTCTTATCTGTTGGCTCTGAGTATATCTGTGCATAACAATCAAAGTACAGTTAAAGCTGCCCTAATCAATATTCATTTGGGTCAATAATTAATGAAACAACAATGTAACATGAAAGCGGTTATCCGCAGTGATGGGAACGCTTTGGTCCCCGTCCTTTTAATATCTCTCTGTTTGTTGTTTTAGTAAGGCTTGCAACTTTACAGAGGTTATAGTTTGGCTTTAGGCTTTTCTTTCCCTAATACCCTGAAGTGTTAAACAGTTGTTTTTTTTTTGCGTGCGTAAAAGTTTTTTTAAGAAATTAAAAAAAAGACAAAAGCGTCTGGAGAAAGAACAGTGACCAGTGTTTGTATGATGTCACTGCTGTGTAGCGTTAAACGACATCATTTGTGCCAGTGCTGGTTATTGCTAAATTGTCCACTGTCCTTAACATTTTACATAATCATTTTTTTCTAGCCTTTCTGTCTTTTATCTAAAGGGCATTTTCAATTTCATAAGGCATTACTGAAATGCATATAGTTTTGTCAATACGACAAAAACAACCTTGCTAAAGTCTTTCTGTTTATGATGGCACGTCACGACTTTACTGCCTCTTTTTCTTTCACGACGTGAGATCTTTGTACATTTTATGACCAGAAAATATTCTCCTTTCTGCCTTCGCACACACATGAACTTGAGTTGGCGTGCTGTCGACCGTAAAATAATCTTTTCTTTGCACTACTTGCATCTCCAACTATTCTGTGAAGGGTTTCCAAAGTGTTAAGACGAGTGGTTTTTAACGTCTTTGACTTTCAGAAGCGTCTCCAAACTGTCCCCACAAAGTTTGGAGCTTGAACTTGTGCATTCTTAAGTGCTGGATTTTCCACATGTCTCAGCGGAAGAGATTGAAACCATTGAATTCAAAGGTTTGGAATACTTTTGGCAATAACACAAATCTGGATGTAAACTACCGTGAGCAACCCAAGGCACACTAGACAAAAGACAAAAGTCTGAGAGCTCACTTTGAAACAAACTAAACTACAAACTAATATAGTTGTAAAATGGAAACCAGCTGAATTATGTAATGAGCTACACAGTAGATGGGACTGGCTCCATCTCCGTTGACCATAAAACTACACAAACTGGAATTGCAAAAGTAAATTTGCTTAATGGAAACACGCCAATTTTGAAAAATATTCTCATTTTTCACCAAAAAAACTTTTTGCACTACAACGAGGTGGTTTTTCAACCAGATCAATAATTGTGTATTTTTTGCAAAAATGCAACGGAAACACAGTTAGTATACAACAGCAACATGCCCATTTGTAGACACTGGCTTCCTTGGACAATGTGCAGCTTGCTCCACTAGAGGTCTCACAACATTGCACTCATTATTAAAAGTTAAGTTTGTCATTCCCAAGTGTTGAATCTGTAGCTCTTCTCTAAAAATGTCCACTACAAATTTCCTAAAACGCTGCATAGATGTAACCATTCCCAATTACAAAGGGCTTGTCGCTCTAACGCCGGAATAAGACGCCAATTCTCCTCTGATGGCTTATGAGTGTTAGTGCTGTGGCCGAAATATCAATATATCTTGGTTAAGTTTTGCTTCCATGAGTTACAATGACTTATTGCATGAACAAACTTACTGTGGTTTGAATTGCATTTCTCATTTAATGGAGACAGGGCAATTGCAAAGTTATGCTTTTTAGACATTAGCAGAATACTGAAAAAGTTTTGAGCAGACTTGTAAAAAATAGAATGTTTCAGGATCTATTCCCAGGATGGGCTGTTCTGTATACATCTGCATGCATAGGTTTTCTTTGGTACTTTGGTTTACGCACCGCAGTAAAAACAGACATACATGATGACCATAAATCAGAATATGACTCAATTGAACATATTATAAATCACAAGAGAAAAGGTGTTGGAGTCCCAGAAGGTATACATATAAATAAATAAAAACTGGGTAGAAGACTGGCACACTGCAGGAATCCACCGATGAATAATTTATCCAGCTAAGTTGATGATTCAAGGAATCAGCTGTTCAACAGATTGAGAGTGGTTTCCTCCATATGAAATGGATTAAATCACCCAAAAAAATGTAATAAAAAAAGTTATTGGACCCTTCTCAATATTAAAAAGCAAATCTGCCGTGTTTTGAAGAGATTACTGTTTTTAATATTCTTTTAAAACATAAGACATCAAGTAATTAATGTAATTTGTTACAACAGTTAATACCGTGTGTGTCTTTTATTTGAAGGACTGAAGCTTCACATTGGAATATGGGAAAGATTTGGTATGATTTTCTTAGACGACTTTTTTGGGATTTGAATAAATGAATCTGAATTTTCTGCGTGGCACAACAATTTGACTATCTAGGCCTGTCACGATAACAAATTTTTCTGGACGATTAATTGTCCAAAAAATTATTGCGATAAACGATAATATTGTTTCAAGACCTTTTGACACTGATTTAATAGAAATGACTAATAATGCATGCAATTTTCTGCCATGGATAGATACACTTTATTTTCTTTTGAAAATAAAGTGTATCGGCTGGAACTGATAAACTAAATCAGTTCCAGTGTTAATGGATTCTCAGTCTCCATTAACAAAAAACGTACTTGAATAAAAACTAAACAACATAAAGAAGTGGAAATAAATACTGCATTCAACCAAAACAGTGCAGATTATAAAGTCTGTATACTATATTGCCCATCAGTAATCACTAGATTTAAATAGCGAAGATGGGCACATCCGACTATCTAATACAATAGTAAATACTACACTATTTTTTGCCCCTATTTTTCCCTTATGACAATGTTAGATCGCTGACCGATCTAAGATTGTCGCTGGTGATTTCGTAGCCGATCATCCTGTAGTGTGATTTAGATTGTCGTGACCGCTCTGATCTAAATCAGGGGTTTTCCATTAACGCTGAATGCGACAGGTAGCCAATCAGAAAGCGCGGATTCTCCGCCTGCTTTGTGAGCAGAAATTACGGAGGGGCATCCCAAACAGCTGACACGGCGCAACCCGAAATCCAGCGGACATTGGAGATGATATATGAAAACAACATTAATATTTATTTAACATTTTGTGCAAAGAATATAGAAATGACAAGGAGAGGAGTTGGAGCCAAATTCTACCGCAGTTAATAAACCCTGTAAGTTTTCAGCTGTTCTTCGTTAACGTGACATAAATAAGTTATAATGATTTTCATTCAGTCAGGACTTTACGCTGACTCTAGCCACATGCATCACAGGTAGATTCTAGTAAAGCATTGATTAATGCCTGATTTTAAAATTAGTTAACTGGACTTGTAGCCATTATTTCGTGCTCATGTGGCTGGATACCACACGGCACGACGAACCCGATCGAACCGTTATACTTGGGATTTCTGTCGGCTAATGTGTCTCTCAGGTTTTGAAAATGGGCCGACTGTCGGCTGACAACTCGTGTAGTGTGCGCTGGACATTACACTAAGAAAATGAGGAAGGGATTTGTCAGTGGAGAGCACCGGAGTTGAGCCTTTTTCCTTTCAGTGTCATCAACAGAAAGAAAAAAGGCAGGAAGAGACGATAAAGCCGATAATTAAAATGAGCTTGATAGGTTTAATTTATCGTGCGATTAACTTATTTATCGTTTATCGCGACAGGGCTACTTAGATCTGTACTTAATAAAGCCATGAGAGGACACTTGTTATATGAATTGTTTTTGGGAACAACCTTGAAGCTGAAGATGGTAATATCTTTGATTGTGGAATTGATCCACTTTTTAGAGGGAAAAAAGAAGAAGAAACAATCGCCTCTCCCTGCCATCAACCCGAACTACATTTACGGAGCTGTGTTTGGGAGTGAGCCAGTTGGGCCTTCCAAAGTGGCAACTTTCACTGCCACAGTAACAATGTTTTACTGCATATTAAAATCTTGTTCCATTTTTTTTTTATTTAGGAAATTTAAAATCCCATCCAAAAAACTGCTTTGGGCCCTGTTTTGAATTAGGCCCAGGTCACATTAATTACCAGCTAGCCATTAATCTTTGCATTCGGTAGCCTTTGCAGTCATCACCTGCAAACTTTTCTAAAATGAAAAGCAAGACCCTCATACCAACATTAATTTGGTAAAGGTTGACGGTGAACAGCTTGATCCTGAGCTATATCAAGTGCAGAAGTCTAATATTTTGGCTGTTAAAGCACCTAGACCCAGGTGATATGGTCAAAAATGCACCCGATGTGGAATAAACAGAAATGTATCAGTTTTTCTTTATCTTATTAATTCAATTCAAGAGTTATACTTATTCCGAACCAGCTGTCCTGAGCATCAGTTTCCTCTTTTAGGTAGGACATATTGAAATTGTCGTCAAGATTTCAAGACACTTCATCTCTAATCCAAAAAGATTTTCCCAGTTCTGTAGAAAGGGGCATCTAAGTTGTAGTCCAGTGTTTCTCAACCTTTTCCGGGCCAGCGCCCCCCTAGCCTTTATCCAGGTCCCTCACCGCCCCCCACCAAAGAATTTGTAGGCTACTTTGCACCAACAATTATTTTATTATTAATGTTACTATCATTATTGTAGATGTTTTGAATCGACGCACCGATTATGTTTTCCCGTACACTTCAGCGCGCCTTACGCTCCTTCACCTCGCGCACATAACGGGGTAAATGTAGCGAGTTTTGCCCTAAACGTATCGGCGTCTGGATGAGGGGGGTTGGGGGGGGAGGCGAGCGTATGTTTCTACTCTCCTTTGTGGGGTTGTGCCGATTTATGTTTTCGCATCCACCTGAATAATGTGTAGTTGCGCCCCTGCCCATGGCACTTCAACAATATTATTTTACCTTTTATCTGGAAATAGTGTCTGTTTATTCTTGCCATACAGTCTCTGTATTAATTATTGCTCAAAAGGTCTTGCCATACCAGTTTATTCCTCTGTATTTACTTTAGTTTCTTAGTTTATTCTTGCATTTTGTTCTACATTCATTTCCATTTAGTTTCCTTTGATTAGTTTTATCCTCTCTTGGTTTATTGCTATGTCCACTTTAGTTAATTTCCTGTTGCTAGATTTATTTTATTGTTTATTGATCATCAGTAATATTCATTCATCACCTGCTGCGCTTACTAATCATCATGTGTTTCACATCATGTGTTGATTTTTCACTGTTCAGCATCGGATTCTCTGTTTTTATGCCATATTTCACATCTAGTTCTTAGCTCCGTTTTGCCCGCTTCTCATGTTTTGCGCAATGTGCGCGGCGTTTTTTTTGTTTTGTTTTTTTAACCCCCTAAAGTGCAGCGCGATCGGGAAACATCGATGCGGGAAAGGCAGTCTGACATAAACCTTTTAAAACAACTGAAACAATTTCGGTATTCTGATTATTGAAATTTAAAAGTGCTGTGTTGTTCTATCACCCCCGTTCATGTCGGACCACTTACAGCACCGGTGTTAACGCTATACAATGAACGCTCTCTATCGAGGTATCACTCATGGAGGAATTTCTTTATTTAAATGTGTTCATTTTTCAGAGGGATACAAAGTCGTGATTTTAGTAATTACATGTTTATAAGAGCGATTTTCTGTTGTCATTTCATGGTAGCGGGCAGCTTTCAAACGGAAATAAAAAACTTTTTAATATAAATTGCTGCTTTGACATGATCACAGAACTGCCTAAACGTAGCCTACATAAATACCAGACAAAGTGAATCACAGCAGCGTCATCAGCCGGTGTAACGCTGAACTGATGCGGAGCGGAGCCATGAAGCTACAAACACTGAATAGAAGAAGAGCTGCCATCGATACCGTTGCAGCCAAGCATGATTTAATGTTACACAATACAGTTTTACCAAGTTGCTCAAAGTCTAAACTGGTATTGTTGTGGATTTAAGGTGTAAAGTTTACCTTCGACCAAACGCCCCCCAAAGGCATCCCAGCGCCCCCCTTTTGTAAAAATGTCCGCCAGCGCCCCCTGCCGTCCTCTGAACGCCCCCTGGGGGGGCGGTACTGCCCACGTTGAGAACCGCTATTGTAGTCAGAACAATCAAGCTAATAGGGCCATCGAAGTCACTAATGGGGCAATTGGGACACATAAGTCACTGACCCAACCGTCCATTTGGCTCCAGTTTGTGCTGTTGCTTAACGACCCAAACGTGCATAATGACTCGCCTGAGGAGGCGAGTCGGGGGTTGCAGAGTAGGTGTTAGAAAGATGAAATCGGAGCAAAGCTCCTCTTTCTATTGTTGTTTTTTTCATGTTTAATGAATTGGCTCTTTCCTCTCTCACACCACATGTTTTGCTTGTCCATTACGTAAATATTAACAGCTTTTAAGAGTTATCAACGTAATCCTAGTAGGGTCATGTGTTTTTCTTTGCGACCACATGATTGAGATGACAGAATGTGTTTGTCTTATAAAGCACCTAGGGAAACAAAATAATGCATATTTATAGTTCCTTTGAGAAGGTATTAGATATTCGTATCTGTGTAGTTTTTACATAGATACTAAAAGGTTGCAGTAACATATCTTTTCAAAAAAGAAACTTGGTTGTGTCTTTGTAAACAAAGCAAATATAGTGTAAGAATATGTTTTAAAGAAATGGTTGCTTATAATCATTTTTAAGTGGTAAGTACAAATTTTGGTTACTGCTTCAGGTTTTAACTCCAATATCTAATATTATTCCTGCACGATAAAATGTTATCTCAATTTAATTCTGAAAACAAAATGCCTGCATTAGCTGATGGGGCCAAAAACAAACAAATTTTTCATCGGACCAATCCAGAAGTTGTCGTTTAGCCCATAGTGGAACTTAATACTAATATGTTAATAAAAAGTAGCCACATTTATTTTTATAAAAGTAAATTTTCCTACAAGCACATTGGAGTTACTCTACTCTTAGCTGCTAGCTTCCAATTTTATCAACCTACATAAATGGCATTGATTGAGTTAATTGTATCATAGTAATTCAATTGACCTTTCATTTTTGTTTATCTTTATGTGAGAAATTTAATCTACAAACACAGCAGGGAACATATTGGAGATAAACAGTGCTCTCGCTGAATTTATTTCCCGTCCATCTGAGCTCCAATGTCAACATGCCCTCAGAGGTTCGGCCCCTGGCCCTCAAGAGCCGCGGGAGGCATGTTGGCTCACTGGCTCTTTTTTTTTCTTTCTTTTTTCGTATTCGCGTTTCACTCGCTTTTCCTCTGAGGGCGAATCCAACAACAGTGATCTCACACTCGAGATGGGATGCAATCTGTCTTCTCCCAGGGCTCTTTGTCTAATACAGCTAATTAGAGAAAGAAAGAGAAGGGTTAGTCCTCTCTGTGTGTTCTCCGTAAACACCCTCTCCTATTCTCCCGCTCACTTTCCCGCTTATTCGCTACACCAATTACCGGATTAGAAGATACTCTTAGGAGTCGCTTGACAAACCCAGGGCCTGCACGCGCTGTCACTATCAATATAAGGCAAATAGTGACTGTAACGCAGGCTTAAAGTGGCTGGGAGCGGGTGACAAAAGTTGGCCATTAGCTGATTACTGCGGTTAATGAAGAAGGCCTGGCAAATGGAAACGTTTAATCTTTATTGAGATTTTTTAATTATTTTGTTACTTTTTTCTCAAAAACTCAAATGTCACCAAGCTAGAAACAGAGAGGGAACAGTTCTTGTTCCAAAGACGTGACTTCACTCCCCGACGTGGAGCTTTCTTGAAAATGTAGTGAAACCTGAACTACCAAAATGCACCAACCAGATGGTCTATAAGACTTTGCATACATAGCAAGACATAATTTGGCTCCGCTTCAGTGCTTTTTTTATGTGCAATGTTTGCTCTCTGTGCATAATTTTTTTTTTCAGACATGTAAAAGAATGGGCATCTCAATCAAAAGGGTGTTTTTCCAGCCAATGAAATGGTGCCAGAACCCACCATCTGTTCCTTCTTGGAAGCGGGAGGTAGTCGAATTGTGTGTTAAAGCTGGTAGTCGTTGGAGGGGTGGGAGGGAAGCTGCTCCTGACCAACTGATCATTTAAATGTCCTTCATACCTTGAGCTGACCTTCTATGCAGGAAATGAATGGCCAGTTGAATTGTTCAGAGATTAGCGAGCGCTCTACCGGGATATGGAAAACACCTACAGGTGACAGATGGTTGGAAAACGTCAAAGAGGCTGGCAGTTTAGCTGCAGCGTGACTCCTGTTTAGTGTGTTGAAACTGTTTGATAACCTCGTATTCAATGCATCACTGAAGTCAACTCCTACACCAGACAACCAGGTCTCGCACAACTTCTAGATTCACAGTGAGGCGTTTAGTAGTTGTTGATCTCAGACACCAGGCAAAAAAATACAGCAGTTAGCCATGGTTTAAACAAAACCAGTAATTACCAGTAGGCCTGTCGCAATAAACGATAAATCAATTAATCGCACGATAAATTAAACCTATCGAGCTCATTTTAATTATCGGCTTTATCGTCTCTTCCTGCCTTTTTTCTTTCTGTTGATGACACTGAAAGGAAAAAGGCTCAACTCCGGTGCTCTCCACTAACAAATCCCTTCCTCATTTTCTTAGTGTAATGTCCAGCGCACACTACACGAGTTGTCGCCGACAGTCGGCCCATTTTCAAAACCTCAGAGACACATTAGCCGACAGAAATCCCAAGAATAATGGTTCGATCGGGTTCGTCGTGCCGTGTGGTGTCCAGCCACATGAGCACAAAATAATGGCTACAAGTCCAGTTAACTAATTTTAATATCAGGCATTAATCAATGCTTTATTAGAATCTACCTGTGATGCATGTGGCTAGAGTCAGCGTAAAGTCCTGACTGAATGAAAATCATTATAACCTATTTATGTCACGTTAACGAAGAACAGCTGAAAAGTTACCGGGTGTATTAACTGCGGTAGCAATTTGGCTCCAACTCCTCTCCTTGTCATTTCTATATTCTTTGCACGAAATGTTAAATAAATATTAATGTTGTTTTCATATATCATCTCCAATGTTCGCTGAACTTCGGGTTGCGCCGTGTCAGCTGTTTGGGATGCCCCTTTGTAATTTCCCCTCAGAAAGCGCTGAGGAGAATCCGCGCCTTCTGATTGGCTACCTGCCACATTCAGCGTTAAGCTCCCAGTCGGGGAAAACCCTTGATTTAGATCGGAGTGGCCACGACGATCTAAATCACACTGCAGGATGATCGGTTACAAAATCACCAGCGACAATCTTAGATCGGCCATCGATCTAAGATTATCTTAAGGGGGAAATGGGGGCAAAAAATGTTGTAGTGTGAACTATTGCATTAGGTAGTCGGATGTGCCCATCTTTTAGACGTGCCTCCATATATACTTTGAATGTAAACCAGACGTGCCTGATGCTCAAAACGCGTTTGGTGTGAACACACCATCAGATCAGTCAGCCAAGGTATTAGTTGCAGAGTTGAGTTATTGGAATATTTGCTAACTTTGACCTTTTTTTTCTTTTTAAATCTCAAAGCCATCTGTAATTTTTATAAAGTACAATTCACACCGCTTGATGCAGACATTTTGAATTTTACACACAAAGTGGAGAAAAATGAATTCATCAGCTTGACGTGTGATGGCATGGTGTGGATTCTCTGCTCACCTTCTTGAATATTAACTGAACAAGGTGAAAATGAAGTGGAATTAAATGTGCCATAATCATTTTAAAAAATGATTGATTAAAATAGATTATGATGGATTTTTTTTTTTTTTTTTACCTTGTTCAAACTGACAAACAACAAAAAAAGGCCTGGCTTCATTCTGCTTTAGAGGGATTTTAGATCATTCTTTAGAATTTCTATAAAAAAATAACAAGATATACATTTTATACCCAATATCCATCCATCTAGTGTCTAATTCCCCTTCTCTATGCAGGGTCTTGGAGGTTAATGCCCATCTCCTGGAGTCATTGCGTGAGAGGCAGAGTGCACCCAGACCGTCACATTACTAAATAGCAATTATTATAACCATTTATCAACATTATAGATGAGACTTCATTGCACCATAAAAGATTGGTTTAAATTTTCACATAGATACTGCAACACTGAGACAACCATGGCATTTTTTTACTCAAGCCAACAAGACAGCAACAAAATCTGTGTTCAAACATAGGAGATATTCACTGACAGATTGAGTACAGTAACTGTGTAATGAGATACAAACCACCAGAACTGGAAATGATAAGTTTGCTGTCGTAATTCTTGTTGCATTCTATGTCCGTAACAGCCATATTGAATATTTTTTTAGGTCATATCTACATTTTCACTCGGAAATCCAACTTTTTTCAGTCCACCCTCCTAAACGAGCAAAACAGTGGGGCAGTTGACTGCATCAAGTGGTTAACTTTGAATAAATTGATCATACCGCGCATGATTTGAAGCGGTACAGAGGCTGAATTTTGCAACAACAATAATGTTACGTATGTTCTCCGGAGCCCTTATTAATTTCAATTTTAAAAGGAGCAACACACACACGCACACACACAATAAAAAATTAAATCATTTTTCTTTCAGGCTTTTTGAGTGCACCTCCCCTGCAGCGGGTCCCTGAGTGAACAGTACAACTCAAGCCTAATCAGGATTAATGCAAAAACGAAAATGCCAAGACAGACACATCTGTTGCATTACCTGCTTTTAGCATCTCAACAGAACCTTCCATTACAAAATACCAAACTAACCCCTGAAAGTTAAACAGGTGATGTGATCACACTGAGCTCATTGTTACAAAAACTTCAGTGTAAGATAAATTTGTAATTTAGGGCTCGGAAAGCCACAAAACCTGAGGATGATTTCTGCACCTTAGTGTGAACCGACGATTTCTAGCTAGCTGAGCCTCAGTGGCTTGTATTGCTCGGACATATTGTACGTATATTTTATTTTTTTTGTAAACTTAAGACTTGGTTTTCTTTTTATTATCTCTTCCTAAAGGAGATGGGAGTTGGGACCTATCCGATGCGTTCCTTTATGTCGCTTACGTGGTAATTTGAGGGTTCATTACTCTGAGATTCATCTGGAGGCATCATTACTCGTTAAAGAGGTGACTTGTAATCGAAACGTGAGCCAAGTAGAGATCCACAGCTCTCCTAATCATAACGCCACCCGCTGATTCTACAAAAGATTTTCCATCCTAAACCATTAGGCGCTGGAAAGAAAAAAAAAAGAAAGGGGGCTTGGGGGGGAGAAGTATTTCCCTCGGCAACAATCAGAACCTGCCGAGAAACAAGGTAGGCCAGAACCCAGCGTGGCGGCGCAGACGTTCCCTGATGGCTGCGGCTATAGTTATGCAAATGCCCCAACATGTGAGTAAAGGCATGATGACTCACAAACTAGGGGGGACAATTTTCACCCGAGATGGATCACTGCAAGGTCCTTCAATAGAGAGATGCATTGATTTTTTATTTTTTTTTAGCCTCTAAGCTTTTTGATGTCATTTTCCCTTCACTTTTTCAGCACGGTGAAGCGCAGAATTTCCCACAGATCTCGAAAAACGCCTGAAAAAGTTGAGAAACCCAATTCACAGCAAATCAAGCCTCTTTTGAAGAGGAAAGGCATATCCCTGTAAACGACTTGCCCCCCTCCCCTGCTCCCCTCTCCAGCCCTTCAGCTTGTTAGCCCGCCTGAGCTTTGACAGCATTTAATTGATTAAACTATAAATGCCTTCAAAGTCTCAGTTGCAGCAAGCGATGCGGTGCGGAGACGCCATATGGGCGGCAAGCAGCAGCAGTAAGCCAAGACACTCCGAAATGACTCACGAGTGCAGAAGAATATGGCGTTGATTAGATAATTGTGTACATGTTTACTCCAGAAACTCTCACCAACTTCAGCTGAGATGCGGCACGTCTGTCGTTAAAGCACATTTGCGTCTCCACTTTGTGTATGTACATATAATTTATGGGTCTTTCAAACTTCCTTCAGAAAAAAAAAAAAGTCTCTCTCTTTGATCTGCCAACATTGTCATGTTTTTTCCTGTTTTTTTTCCCCTTCACAATGCCAAAGGATGCTTGTTAGCTGTGATAGTTTATTGGTCTTAGAGGTCCATTTTGGATGTCGTGTGTCGTGACAGCCCATCCACTGAGGGGCAGCGTCTCTATAAATTGACCTAAATTATGCATGGCTTTCTCAGCTCATGGAGGGATGTACAAGCCACAATGAGCCTCCAAAAATGATTTAAGGGTTTCATGGCTTTTTTTTTCTTTTACTGATTTACAGTGCATGTAATGTGCTGTTTTTCTGACTCTAGCCTGTTGAAGAAAAGAAGATGCAACGTGTATGTCCGGTGAGTAAACCGACTCCAATTATTGATTAACAATGTCTACATTTAGAGCTGTTAAAAAATAATGCTATATTGTAGTATCTCATATCATTACATTATAATGAGATAATATTATATTTCATTGTTATGAGATGTAACAATGAGATATGAGATGCCATCCCTTTACACCATGAAGACATCGTAGAGATTCATCCTAACTGGTTTGGTGATCTTGTGGGGCTAGGTGCCCTTCAGAGAAACTCTGTTAAGTTTTCTAATACCTGATCCCTCCAAGTTGTCAATGTTTTCTCCAACAGAGCAGAATTTATATGAGACTACCTCCAGAATTTGATCAAATAAATTAGTAAGTTGCTGGTATTTCTTGATTCTTCAAACTTTAATCACTGTATCCAATAAAAGAAAAAACACCAAACAGGAGGACTTTTGCGGTTATCTTTCAGGTTTCATTATTGAGCGAAGTGGGCCCCAATAGCTTTAGAATTGCTTGGAAATCGTTTTATTCCTTCAGTGCCTTCACTTTATTACATGCCATCGCCCATACAGAGTTCTCTACAGCTACAGCCACTTAGAGACATTCTCAATCCAGCTATATATTTTTATTTTTTTTCCCACAGCACACTTGAACTCTCCTACTGGACACAGCTGATCTCAGTTTAACTTATTAAACCTCTAAAACCAATTTACTGAACTGGTGGAATTAAGTGCGACTTAATATAGAGAAGATTGCGCAGTTTCTCCGCTGACTAATGTCAAACGCACTCATTAAATCCACTTTGCTTTATTGTAATAACATTAAGGTGGTTCTCCTCAGAGATCCTCTATTTAAAAGACTCGGCTGGAGAGACACAAACACAGTCGATGGCAACCGGGACAATTAGGATTTGACAAAGTATACATGCAGAACATTTGTTTCCACCTCGCCAAAAAGACTGCAGGGGCGAGAGTTGGAAACACGCCGCTGCAGACAGGCTTTAGACAGATTACCCAACAGTGCTTAATAAAGAATATGGATAATTAGTTTCAAAAGCAGGACTTGCCAATTGTTATTTATATAACTCCTAACGACAGTCTTTGTTAAGAGATGATGCAAAATGCCCTACAGTGCGTACCTACGTACAGAAGCCAGACGGTTCTTGGGCTCCCGTTGGCATTTGGATGTCCCGCTTTACGTTTCCAATCATATCAGCGGAGCTCATTTCTCAAAGAATTCACGGAGGAGTCGACCCTCCTGACAAAGCTGTCAAACAATTTTTCACATCGGGTTCGTTTCTCGGGATACATCTTGCCACCAATTAAGCTCGAGTGGTGTTTATGCACAAATTCAAAAGCACACATTAATCTGGTGTGTGTTTCTAGCTCATTTATTTTCATTTCACCCCCCTTTTTTCCTGCACCCAGTTTCGGCTGTCAAAGTTTATGTTACATGGCTGAGAGGTTTTCTATTAGCCGGCACGTCTTGCAGATTTATCCCATTCGGGTTCGAGCAAACAAAAAAAAAAAAAAAGAGAATTTGTTAAAGAGGTGAAAGAGAGCTTTTTTCTTCTTTTTTTTCGTGCTACAGCAGTATGTCAAGGAGAGCAAATCAAGTCCAGGTCAGGGTGCAACATCTTGAAAGTGCATTCACACCTACAATTTGTTCTCCTCAGAACGAACAGGAGTGAAAAAAAGAGACAGCCTGTAACTCAGTCAATTCAATTTCTTCTCCATTTTCTCTAAAAATCCCCCAACTTTGCCACTCGAACATAAACCATGAATACAGATCTCTTATCTGTCTATATTACACAATTCCTTGTGACTTATGTGAGTATTACTGACAATATAGGTGAAAAACAAAGTTTCGAGAACCACAGTGAGAGGAAATAACTTAAAGTTGTCATATTATGTTTGGATTGAATAGTCTCTTAGATTGCTATGGAGACATTTTGGACCATTTTTTTTTTATAACAATGGTTCAGTTCAGTGAGATTCTGTATATTTCTTCTAAAGTTTACCACTGCCTTTCTATCTGGTTGAGATCTGGACTTTGACCTGGCCATTGTAGATTATTTTCTGTGTCAAGCCAATTTTTGAAGATTTGCTGCTTTTCTCACGATTGTTGTTAAGTTGTAAGACCCAGTTTGTGCCAGGCTTTAGTGGTTGGATAGATTGCCTCACATTTCTTATGTGTGACATATCACATTAAGAGACCTTTAGTTAGGGGCATTGCAGCAGTCAGTCTTTTTCCAAATTGTTAGCCTCATAGCATAATTGCCTAAGCCATATTTTAAAGGGGCAGTATCACATGAAATAGAATTTTTTGAGCTGTACATCGTGTCATAATGTTATTCCCTCAACAAAAACATACCTGTAGTGTTGCCTTAATTTGTTTATTCATGTTTGAGAAAACCTTTAATCTCCTGTGGCAACCACTCGGCTGTGCCAAACTCCTTCTCAGAGTTGCAGCTCTGAGAAGGAGGTCCAGCTCCTTCTCAGAGCTGCAACTTCCTAATTTCCGATTCACAGAGCAGCCCTCCCCCATGACTCCCTCACTCAGCTCCTTCAGACTAGCCAACAGCAATTAGCAAACCACCTGGTGGAACTGTGAGTTTGCTGAGCTTGTTATATGAGCTACTTCTCAGCACAACGCTGGTGACATAGTTACTTGATTGTGTCTGGAAAACCTGTAATACTTCCCCTTTTAATGTTTTTGGAAAACAAGAAAAGACATGAATAAAATGGGATATATTTTTTTAAAATACGGCAAAAATATAGATTTCGGACTGTTGTGAGTGTTCTGAAAGGCTGAGGACATAGGCAAACAGACAGGTTAGAAATGTAAGGAAATCAAAGCAGATATCTAAATTTGGCCAAAATATGACTTACTGTAGGTAATTATGCGATGAGGTTAACAAAATGCACTGCCATGAATTTTAGCATTTAAAACACTAACTGAGGCCTGTACAGTTTGACACTTTGTTCTTGTCAGTTTCTCTAAATATTGCATATGGTCTTGACTGTATGACAACCATCTTAAATGTTTCCCACCTTTAAATAACGCTAAATGTTTTGGAAATGGCCCTTTAAACCCTCCCATATAGACAACAGTAACACAGTCGCATATCAAAGCAAACTGCTGATTTCTTTCCCCCCTTGGCATTGTGTTAACACACAACTGTATGTAACCAACTACTAAAACTGCATTGCTCACAGTGCTGGTCACCCCAACTGAGTTAACTCAGTAGCTTCATTTACCAGCAGCCGGCTGCTACTTTCCCCTCTAGATCCCATAGAAGCAGAGAGGATGTACATGACATGTATTTCTCAAGAGTGCATGATATTTACTCCATCTGAGCCACAAGCTTCACATTCATACCGCCTCACACCGAACACTTGGTTTCCAACATTTTCTTCCACTTCTGCAATGAGCTGACATCAGCTCATCACAGATGTATTCTCATCATCTCCTTCAGGCACAGCAAAAGCGATACTTCCTTAAAGCAGACATTCTGCACTTCAGTCAGCAGTTTAGGACATTTTCCACACAGACGCCTCCTAACGCGGTGGTATATAGCATAAAGTCGTCATTCAATATGCAATAGCAGGCACATATTTCCCCTCAGAGGTTGCCACAGCCTTTGCTTTCTCCTGCTGAGACTGTTAAGAACTACCTACTCTGATAAAAGTCAGGCTGCTGCTGCTGTATATGTACCTCTGCTGTGGATAAAAGAAAACAGACTGTCTTGGAGGTTTTCTGATGTGCCTCTTCTCTAACATACCACATTCAAAGACACTGTCATTTGTACGATGATGGGAAAAAAAAAAAGTCGTTGGTGTGTTGGATCCTTTACACTGACTGAAATTCAGGCTTCTACCCCAGTCACACATTAGAGATCTGCTTTGAGTTCCTATAGCGTATCAAGACATGCAGCTGCAAGAAAAAAGACTTTAAAGCACCATCTTTTCACGTATCAGACACACTAGTGTATGCAGTGGGATCTTCAGCGGTGCCAGGCTGCCATAAATTTATTAGTCATGTTGAATAATTCTATAGCATGAAATCTCTTGAAATCTCCCATGTATCAAATGGGGCTGGGCAGCTGTCTCGCTCAATCTAAAATAATTTAACGTGAAAAAAGACCACTATGGGAAAACCTTCACCCGCGCTATAATGCTCCACTTCATAGCAAACTTAGTTAGAAGTAGCTATAGGTCGTTTTTTTTTTTCTTTTGTATGTATTGGACAAGAAGGTGGAAAGAAATGGGGAAAAAGAAAGAGGAGAGAAATAAGGAGACGAGAGTAGAGGACAAAGAAAAGACAGAATACAAGATAACCCTAGAAGTCTGGTTATACACCTGCAGAAAGAGAAAAACAGAGAAACGGTGACAAATAACACATGCATGAATAATGACTACAACATGACTGAAAATTACACGCTTACAAGTTAATACAAGATGTATTTAATTGCAACCGCAGTTCAACAGAGTGCATCTGGAAACACCAGAATCTAAACAACTGATCCGATCAGAGAGAATTGTGCACCTGAAAAGAAAACAATGTGCTTGTTTTTGCAAAATTGTTACTCCAAGACTAAGTAGCCTGAAGTTGCTCCGCAAGCAATACCCTGTCCCACTGTGTTTGACATGGTCAGAGACGGGGAATGCATATAAACAGAATATTGTTGCTTGTATTTCATTGTGACAGTGGTGACTAACTCACATATTTCCTCAGCTGTCAACTTTGTTTTCCATCAGCAGAAATGACCCACTGTTTTAGTGAGCTCCGGCATCTTAATCTCCAACAGCAGGTTTGGACATCGAGGGCAGAAAAATGTTGATCCAATTGGACAAACACAACAGAGACATTTGGTAACATAATAGACACTGGAAAGATAATAGCACAATATAATATACACATTTGATCATTATTTTGTGGTTGAGATAATGCCAAAATTTTTTGCAATGATGATGATTTGATATGTTTTGCAGCTGCAGTTGGACTAGTTGCAGTCACTGTTGAGGCCCATCAGATGACCAGGCTGCTATTCTCTGATCTCTAACAATATTTTCAACTCCTATGAGACACTCAGTGTACTGTAGAACAAGGGGAAAACAGTACATGCTCCATTCAAACTGCAGATCGAAGAACTCATCCTTTTTTGGGGTTTCTCAGCTAAAACTTGGTGCAATTTGGAGGTGTGTGCACTTCTGTGTCACAGACTCATACACCCTTATGTCAGATGTTCAGGGTGCTGATGTTTTAGTGTTAGGTCCATGTATTGATGTAAGGTTAGATTTGCTTACCAACAACACCACACATATGCCATGTAACTGGAAATAATGAGAAAATGTGTCAACCTAGCTTTTTTCAGTTTTCTAAAAAGCAACATGATTTACGTGGAATAACAAGAATACATCGAGAACATTTGACATATGTCTCAGGAGGACTCCGCAACATGCTCTTTATTTGTCCACGTTTTAGCCCAAAAAGCATTTCTATACCGGCTGAGATATGTGGGTAAGACTCCAAGCAGTGTGTCAGTCAGTGGCTTTATTTCTCCTAGGGGGTCGCTTCTGTCTTCTTCACTTTTAATTATTGCCACTAAGGCTCAGTTGATGGGTGAGGAGAAAACCTTCCTAAACCGTCCACTTTTACAGAAAGCTTTGGTAGCATCTAGAATTGAACCGCTGTTTGCTGAACAAGCCGGCCGGGTCTGCAGTGAAGGAGGTAAACACTCCGGCAATTGAACACGATTGTGCTGTAAGTGCCATGGATTTCAGCGGGACACAATGCACAAGTAACCGCTCTGCTGATGAAAATGGTCCGTAGATAAATACAGTTCCAATTCAGTGGAACACTGAAGACAGCGAGTCATTTCCTTCTTTTTTCTTTTTTTTTTTTTATTTATTTATTTTTTTTCTTTAGAGCTGACTCAGTGGAGCAGATGAGAGTTGGGGCTTGTAGAAAAGAGTTAGATTCCTCTCGGAGAAAAGGTAGCCCTGGAGACTTAAGGGCGAGAATTTGCTGCACGCATCGTTTGCTTCTTTAATTTGAGGATCCTAACAGGAAGAGTGTTGCTGTATGGCTGAGCGGTTCCATCCCTCATTATAGAATGGCTGCTTGTCTCAGTCCATAGGCTCAGTCCTATTACTTCCACTGTTGCAGCACAGGTTATTATGAAGGCCCCGCAACTTATTCACAACAGCAGTGTTGATTGGGAGGGGCTTCTACTTTTAGCATCGGAGAAGTTTGACACAGAGTTTGGGTTTGGGTTGGCGAGAGCAACACATTTCGATGTGCTATTGTTGTTCTTCATCAAATATAGACACCTTCGCTCGTTTGTTCTGTTCAATGACTCTTGGCTTTTTGGCTACTTTGATGGGAAATGGGAAATATATGTAACTAAAAAAACCCCACCAAGATGTACTGCAAGTTTCCATCCAAACTGATAGGTCTTGGTTAGGGGAGCAGCAAGGAGAGCCACGGTAACTCTGGAGGAGGTACTGCGACTCAGTTCAGGTGGAATAATTTGTCGGTGCAACAATACTTCACAAATCAGATTTTTATGGAAGTGTGACAATCACAATGTTGTCACTGAAGCAAAACAAACATGAGCCTTGTTTTAAACTTTGTCACAAGCTTGTTAAGGACATGGTAAACATGTTAATTTACTAGCCTGATAAGAGTAATACAAATTTTAAATGTTACTTAAATTCTGCACACTCTCTAGAACAAACAATCCCTGTAATAAAACATCCACAAAGCATTTTGGCTACGTTAGAGGCTGAAAATGACTTAAGAGTAGGATAGAAGATCGCCTTTGAGCAGAAAAACATCATCATGCAACGGAGAGACAATGCAGAGGTTTTGATAATTTTTGTTCATTCAAATGGACCAGTCAAAGTCCAGACTGAAATTCAGCTGAGAATTTATGGCAAGACTCAAAAGTGGCTGTTTGCACATTCTCCCCCATCCAGTCTGATCTAACAAATGTTCAGACTCAAACCAGGTTGAGGCATATCCCCCACCAAAAAAAAATTGTAGCTGAAACTGCAGCAAGAGGGATTCTACAAATCATTGACTCGGGTCGGTCGAAGACAAGTGCACACCACACTTTTCAGGATGTTTTCCTTTTCCCTTCACTTTCCAGTTGTGTAATGCTTTCTGTTGGTATAAATTCCAACCAAATACATAACTATTTATAATGCAACAAGGCTTGAAAATAGTCAATGTAAATGAATAATTTTGTAAGTTGTCATATCTATCTCCTTATTCAAAAGCGGATAAATTGCCCAGAACCATTCAGCATGCTACACTGATGGCATGCGATAGCAATGTGCAATAGATTTCCGACCAGTATAAACCTCTGATTTGCTCAACTTTTTGGGTATATAGCAGGAGCACAATCACAGCAAGAACAGGAGGAATGGCATCTACGCGTCCTAAAAAGCTAACAAGAGCTTCTGGTTTTCTTTCCAATCTGCTGGAGATCCAACTGCTTCTGTTTCTGCCTGTTTTCATCAGCCTCACAGTACAGTGATGAAACTGCTATCCTGACATTCCTGCTTCTGTCCAGCAGTCACGATCCAGCATCGTTTTCCTCAGCTCACTCTGTTCATTTTTAATTTTTTTTTTTATTTCTGGATGGCCACATTTTCATTAGTTTCCCCTCATTTTTCTTGCATCTGCTCTCATTCTATCTTTTTTTTTCCCTCTCTATTCTCACTCCCACAAATACTCCATGTGAGATGTAATATTAAAATGTGATACGTGTCGGGGAGGAGACAAACAAAAACGATTAAAGCAAACAACACCATCAGTGAAGACTGGTGGCACTACCGGTTCTGGATTAAGAATCGTTCAACACGTAAAAAAAAACAGAAACAAAAGAGACAATAGTAAACCGTCCGCATCCTCATGTCTTTAGCTACAAACATAAACACTTACTTCTTTTTTTCCTCGTGTGTACAGATAAACCCACGCAACATATAATGTAGAAAGAATGTACTTCTGCTGTTGCTAATCAGTTTGTTTAATTGCAAATTTGCACAAATGACAGGATTTGCATTTTGTTTCTGTTCCAGTTTAACTTCTGAAAACCTCCCCCTCTCCTTTCAACTGCTTTTGACTTTCCTTCCTCTTCTGGGAGGAAGAAGAGAAAAATCTTTGCTGCTTTTTTTTCTTTTTCTTTTTCACCTATGGGAGTTTGACTGTCCACTGCCCATGGGCTTTATGGACTTAGAGAAGGCTTAGGGCCATATTCCCCAGGGGAGGGAGTGGTGGGAGGATCCGGAGCTGTAGTTACTTCTACAGCTCTCTTTTATCCAAAGTGAGAGTTGCATCTGTGTTCTCGGAGCAAAGAGCTGCTCTCTCTGTCCCCATGGGAGAGCTAGTCCTTCTCACTGCCTCCATTTACAGTGGCGGTAATGCTGCGCTCTTCATATTTAAAGTTTAGCGGATGACCTTGTTCTCATAGTGGTCTTTAAGCCATAACCTTTGGCACACAGCAGCTACACAGCCAAGGATCTTCAAATCGGGATATGTGGTTTTTCAACTCAAGATCAGCCTCATTTTCACTGAGGATAAAATTTTCTCAAACTGGAGTTATGCACATCGATTTGCTGCAGTTTTAAGCACTGCAATTTAAAAAAAAAAAAAATCAGCTGAAAGAAAAGTTTTAAAAGTTCTGGCTGTAAAAAGTGGTCACTTAAGCTACTGTTCCACCTCCATTAAGTCAAACTGATCAGCCTCTTTGCCTTTGATCTTTGACACCAACAAGGGGTCTTTATCCACAAAATTGCCACTTCATTGACACCAGGTTTTTTAATGTTATTATTGCAATATTTTACTATCTTATTACCATTTGTCATGTACCATTTGTCTTTTTGATTATGATTGATCTAATGGTGTCATATGACTGCTGGTATTTACTTTGTGTCCAGCACTTTGTGTACAGCCAAGCTGCGTTCATAGTCACTTAAATCTCTATTCTGGTATTTGTGTAAACAAGCAATTAAACAAGTGGCCAGTGATTGCATCAAAATCCATATTTAAGGAACTATTTTCTTCTAGGTGTTGTTTTGTGAATATTTTCCAGAAGACTTGTGTGTTTTGTTTAACAAAAGACACCCATGAAGGCTAAATTGACCCAGTTTACATGAATGCACCCAAAAACCAACACAAGCAAAACATAGAAGCCTAATACCAAAACATGTACCTCTTATTACCAAGTAAAGTTTCAGCTCTGTTGAGGAAGCTCAAGCAAAGAAAGCCCAATTCTGCCCAATTCTTTGACAGTGTTTGTTTTTACCACTGAAGGTCTTTCCCTGTCTGCACATTCTTGTCACTCTTTCATTCCAGTTTTGTAGTTTTGTGTTCCTCCTGACTTCCTACCCAGCGGCCTCTTTTGTTTGGTCTTAACAGATTGGTAATTAAAACGCACCTTCCGTTCTTTTCTTTTTTACACGTCTTCCCTCGAGTTCTGCATTTGGCTGTTATACTGTCATCACTGCCCACCGTTGCAGCTTTTATCATGCATCCAAATCCCCCCCTCTAGTCAGCATTCTGCACAGGGTAGATGCACACACAGCACTAAACACTACATAACACTGCCCTGAAGAACGATTTTGCTTAAGGACATCTGTAAAATAGAAACCAGCATCTACAGTCTTAGGAAGAAAGCACACCCTCTCTTAATTGTAAGGTTTTGGGTATATGGAGTTATTAAAATGGAAGTAATGACCAAGATGAAGCCAAAATAGAATGTCTGTGTTCCAAGACTCAGTAGAGCCTTGTTGCAGCCATAGGTTTTTAAAATGGAAGTATGCAATGTCCTCTTTGAAAGTTTTCAATCTAAGAAAGGAATGGAAAGACATTCTCCAAAGAAGAATGGTCTCGATTTCCTCCACAGCAATGTAAAATACTCATTGCTATTTATCACAAGCACTTGATGGCTGTTGTTGCTGATTACTTTCACATACAGTTTTAACTGAATTGGTTTAAATAGCATTTTTTTTCTCTCCCTTAATCAATGCAATTATTATTTCAAAGTTGTATTTTGTATACTCAGGTTATATTAGTCTGATATTATTCTGACATCTGGGAAAATGTATTTTTCAATCGTTGACTTTATTGCTGAAAACAATGTTCACCTACAGAGTGAACATTTCAAAGTAGATTTCATAGAACCATAGGAAATAGATGCTGGACAGCTTGTCTTTAATGCACTCAAGAACAGCATTATATATTTCTGGAGAGTCACAAACCGTTTTCCAGCCCTTCTGCAATTTTTCCGCCCTCTAGTTGCCACCAGCAACCTGGGCTGTCAAAGGCTAGAGAGAAGAGATCCCTTTTTCATATTTCCCGTACCAGACACAGACCTCTGTGAGTGACCTCTTTAAAATGGAGTCTGAGCTGACTCCATTCACTTGTCTTCACTCTTGCTGCTTTTACCCTTCCTGTTCCTGTCATTTGTAATTAAGGGCACTGATGGAGGGCGGGCAGCTTATGTTGTGTAGGTGCACCGAACATGAGGGGAACACACTGGGCTTCACAGACAGCAAGGCATGCACTGCAAACGACATGGCCAAGCTGACCGTCAGCATGCATGATTAATAGGATTTGTGTCTCATTTCCCTAACTGTGCACCTTTCCATCCATCCATCCTTCCATCCATTGTCTACACTTGCTTATCCTTGTTGGACTGTTGCGTAGGTTGCTAGTCCATTACAAAGCAACATCAACACACATAGAAATTACAACCATGACCACACACAATGTCTACTAAGAGCAATTTAGGAAACTTAACATTCATGTTTTAGAACTGTGGGATAAAGCCACAGAACATGCTAACTCCTTGCATAAAGACCCCAGGTAATGATTGCAACCCAGGACATTGTTGCTGCAAAGGAGTAGTGATAGTAACTCTAAATGAGTGCTTATTTGGAACTAAAAACACGGTACACAAGCAGCTCAAACATTCAACCTGCTATCCACACAAATCATAATGACCAAAGGCCCATCCGTCCATGTATCCATCCTGATCGTCTTACCTGTCAGGCTCCAGTTCCCATCTTAGAAACAGATCTCCCCATAAGGTACGTCAACCCAGATTTCCCAACCAGCTCGTTTGCCTGAACCAAACTTACTCTGATTTCCTCTCTTGGGTTATTAAATGTTTCCCTTTGCACCTTCGTGTGAGCCTACAGGAGTATCATGACATTTGTATTATTACTGTGTTGTTCACTACTCTCAGTTCCTGACCAAAAGAGGTTACATCTTTATGTCTCCTTAACACAAACTGAGAGCGTGCGATGTGCTCACATTCCAGAGGTTCAAGCTGAGCCATGGGTTTTGATAAAGAGCAGCTTCAAAGTTTCATGTACACAAGAGATGGTTAAACATGAGTAACTCTAGTTTTGGGAGTAACTCTAGTTTTGGGAAGGAGGGACGTTTATTGACTTTGTCCCTCTAAATTTTGGCTTGCTAAAGAATATTTAATTCTAAGTCTTGCAGAGATATATATACAACCCCAATGTACTTCACTTGTTTAAATTGCTTGTGCTTGTGAGTGTGTATACCTGGGATGTTTGGCTGAGACTATTAAAACTTCCCCAGCTCAGTTCTCAGTGTCCTGAGTGTTTGGGTCGTCTCCATTAAGATGTAAAGAGGCTTTAGGATAACTAAGGTAATGTTGACCAATACAAATCATTTGGGAGCAAGTTGGCCTACAAACCTAACTCTGTTTTTGTTTCCAATTTCTTTTCATAAGATGTGTGTTTTTGTTGTATATTTCATTACTGATATCCTAATTATTTTCTGCTGTGAGAAGCTTGTAACCTCGCTGAACCTGATGTGCCACGACTCTAAATAGGAATTGAACCCTGAGTGATCGCAACTACTTAAGAGTCAAGCACTGGCCTCGTCACATTGTTTATGTCAGCACTCCGCCTGCACCAGTGTGTCGAATGTTCATGCGGTTCCCGGCTAATTGATGTGTTAGAGGGTAGGATATGGTGATGTGCCAAGGTCGTTAACTGAAATGTGAGGAATAATCATTTTTGTTTCAGGGCCATGGGCCAACGCATGGCACAGAGAGTAAGAGAGTGAGAGACGGCTGATTCCGATTGTCCGGCCAACTCAGCCACAATGTGAAGTAAACTCATCTGGAGCAGATCCAGAAGTTGTTCTTGGAAGTCAAGCTCTCCGTAGTTTATCGGAGAGGCATCAATAACCCGGAGGCTGATTTTAGTAGGTACAAAGATCATTAAGCAGGGTCCTGAGAGAAACTTCAAATAAATCTGAAATCAGAGAGATAAACAGCTTGAAAAGTACATTTCTATCCGGCCATCTGTTTTGCTCTGTGTTCTCTCAGCATTTAAATTTCTTCTGGCTCTCATAAGTTTACTTTCGAATATCCTTGTAATGCGTCCACTCACGCAAAAGAGTGTTTCGGTCCCCTACAATTTTGCTTTGCTGATCACTTTATCTTATCCTGACTCATTAAGTATGAGTTAATGTGACTTTCCATCCAAGAGTCTACAATACCTGAGCCGAAGTGGATTACCATAATCATCTCCGCACAATTGTGTGATACAACCAGATTGAATTCATGCAGCACTGGTGATTATATTACAGCATTCTGTGACATTTTTTTTTCCATTTACGCAATTTGTCCCGTATGAAAAAGACTCTAAGCCCTGTGAAAAATTGCCTTTGTGCTTCGTCTTTTTATGCTGCCTTAGCCAGGGAAATTGGGTCGCAGGAAAAATGTGAATGAAACACGGAAAGAGAGCTTGTTTGGTTTCCAAGGAGTCTCTGTGACGTGGCAGCCGTGAGAGGAAAGCGACAGTTAGAAAGCCTTACATGGATTTAGGGGAGCAATCACAAGTGTCATATCTGCCTCTTACTCCTGAATCATTGCTGGAGAGAGACTTCTTGTTCTGCAGAAGTAAATTTTGGCTGTCTTGCCTTTGTTCATAGCAAATGGCAAAGATGAAAGCAGAGGGCTATAGAGAACACCGAGTCCATTTGTTTAGTCAGCAGAGGTTACTAAGAGTAACAGGAAATGGGTCTCAGCTTGTTTCTTTCTGTGTAGAGTTTGCTTGTTCTCCTTGTGCAGGCGACGGTTTTCTCTGGCGACCCCAGAGAAACTAGAGTTCTCTGGGGACTCTGGTTTCTTCCCACAAAATGCTTTTTTTTTTTTTCTTTTTTGGTCTTTTGGTCAGTTTTTTTTTCGAAAAGTCATCAAGGTTGCAACATCACACGTGATTTAAAATGCATGCTCAATAAAAGAACAGGACTGCAGCTATTATTTATACCGCAATGTCTGGAATCAAAGTGTATCATATTTCCACTTTGCACAAAAGGAAGCAGTGCTTTCACTCATGCAGAGTTAAAGTCCAGCACTTTATCAATAATCCTCTTCTCTAGTTTAATTAAATCTGTAGTACAGTTGTAGTGTCCAAATACAGCTTACACACTCGGGTGATGGGCAACACACTGGCTGTGGTCTTCTTCACTGAATGGCCCCGCTATCACTTAGCAGAGATGGTCTGCAGTAGCTTGATAACTGGATGATTCCCTTTAATCTATTTTCATATCCCGCTGATCCTCTCACTATGCGCTTCCACTTTGCCACAACTACACAACACATGTACACATGTTCTGATCCTTTTAGCAGCACATAACAAAGATAGGCCATAATTGTACTTCACGTGTAGAGGAAAGATGAGAACCTGTGGCCGGTTTTCAATAGATAGCAGAGCTCCGGCAGTAGAACTTGTGCGAGTACTTATGTTTAGAGCCTGTATTTTGTTATTTCACACCATGTCCAGAGACGGAGCAACACTCATCCCCACCTAAAACTTTATAAGAAAAGCCTTCAAGTAACCTACCAAACTTTGCCAGAAGCAAATTGCTGTTTTTATTCGTTATTCCTCGCCTTAAGATCATGTTATTTATGACTCACTGGTAAAGAGGAAAGGTATCATTCTCATAAAACATAACACCGAGATTGATCTGTTTGTTGACTTATTTGTTTTGTTTAGCCAAGCATAAAAACTCCCTCGCAGGGGAACCTCAAAAGTAAAAAAGATCTGCAATGAAAAGGTGCTTTATGCATCCAAATACTTTGAAATGGACGTCTAATGGCCTGCACTGCCTGTTATAAGTGAGCTGGTCGGGCAGCACAGCGCAGAGCTCGATACAGGGCTGGTTTTCACAGCGCATACCCCACAAACTCTGCTACAAGGGAAAAGAAGGTGAAGAAAAACTGCTGCATTTTTGCATCAATTTGGACCCAAATAACAAACTTGCAGTCTTTATTTAAACGACATCAAAAGCCAGGACACTGTAGAAAAAGTAGCTCTCGAGAATTACATGTATGCATTTGATATTGTAGCATTAAATATATATATGGTATCTAGATCTTTAGTTTGACATTTGTGGGGTGCATGAAAAGGGTTCGACGTGCTTCAAACATGTCTTAGGACTTAATATTCAAGATAATCTCCTTTGTTTACTCATGTTTTGGCACACAACAGCTGATTTCCAACACATCAGCATGCATGACAAAATGCAAAACAGTGTTTAAAATATACATGTGCTACTGTGACTTGTTGAAGGACATTTCAGTTATTATTGAGCTACTTAAATGCTCAGTAATTTATTTTTTTCAATATTTTTCTGATTATAAATTTGCAATGTCACACACTGGCTTTTTAAACTTCGGTGAAGAAACATTGCTACAGTAAGCACTCTGAAAAGAACTGAACATTTAGCATTCCAAGAAGCCTTTCCTGTAGTTTTAAAATAAGGCTTCTATCCAAAATATGAATAAATTCACAACTAAACTAATAGCAACTAATGAACCCCAGTCATTTAGTTCAAATAGTTGCAGCTGAAAATGTGCTTTGCCTCGCCTACGAGTGAGGCCGTACAGCCAGTGGAGAAAACAAAGGAGCACACCTCCACTTGCATTGTCGGGTTCTCAAGGAAGAGAACGCGACAACAAGGTAATGTTAGACAGAAGCCTGATGCTTTCCCAACATCTCAAAAAAAAAAAAGTCCTCACATATCCTCCTGTCCAAGCTGAGAAATGACTTTGCTGCGAAAGCAAGACAGTGATAAATAGAAGCGTTCAGGAGACTCCTAGGGAAGCCGCTAACAGCTTAGAATGGGGTGGAAGCAGCACAACCGCTTTTCAGAACCTCCCTTTTGTTGGTCTGGGTTTGTTGTGTGTCTCTAGGGTTTGTGGGTGTTTCTGAGTCATCCCAACGTCGGACGGAGCCTTTGATAAATGCTTCCGAATGAGTACAGATCTCCAAGAAACGCACCTTTGTTCTTACCAGGCACCATCTTGTGAAGAGTGGTATGTAAGAAACTCAGTTAAATCTAAAGAATTTCTTTTGTTGTCTGTCGAATAAGAGTTTATATTTTGGTTAATAAAATGAAAAGATTGGCATATTTTGATGTAGTCTAGGTGTGATGTCATGATGCAGCTGTTCAGAGCAACAAAAAACAATTTCAATAAAATCAGGGTTTTGTTGATTTAGTTTCCAACAGAATGACTCCTCAAGAGGACAGACAAAACAACTTCTTTAGAGTTTGGATTAACTACCAAATACCAAATTGAATTGACTAATACCTTGGCCAAGGTATTAAATAAGTCAATACCTTGACTAATTTTGAACTTATTTTATTGTGTAACAACAGCAAAATCTAGTTTATTATATGTGGAAAAATGTTTCTTCAGCCTTATACACTGTTTGGTGTGATTGTTCTGCCGGAAGTCGTGACTGCGCCATTTTCTGACTCAGATCCAATTAAACTAGCAACACTACAGACTTAATTTAATAGACTGATTAAGAAACATTAACTGTTCTACAGGTCTTGTCTGTGTCCATTCATCTCTTGTTTCAGTTTGCGGTCTGGGAAGCGGAGTTAGAGGTTGTCATGGAAACATTTATCTTTAAACATTTCCTCGCCAACTGCAACCAACAGTCAGTTGGTGACTGTAAGTTTTTTGTGTGCATGCTGTACATTTAAACCTGATTGATTGATTGATTCTCACGGAAGAAAAGCATCCCCATTCATAATGCATGTAAGGATATTGTTTTCATGGTTGATGTCTTTCACACATGCTGTGGAGCATGACGATGTATGGGCGTCATGACAACAGGTTGGCTTATTTGACTACGTATGTTTGCATCTCTTGTACACACAACTGTCTTAATGATTCATAGAAAGCCATGGATTTAAAAATCTGTGGTTTTCTACTCGATCATTATTTATCACAAAACTTAGAATTATTTATATGATCTGACCTGTTCCTACAAATGTCTTAATCATGAATTCAGTTTGTTGATTATTAGATTATTTAAATCTCAGGAATGAGACAACATGTGAAGGTGAGTCACAGGCAGAGGCATGACTAAGATTGCCCAGCAACAATCCCACAGCTTAATCAAAAATTGGCAGTGACTAAGAAAAACCAAAAAAAAAAAAAAACGAAAAAAAAAAAAGCTGAAAGAATTAAAAAAACAACAACTGAAAAACATAAGTTAAGGTCAGAGCAATCATGACAAATTTAAGGTTCAACAGATAAATGTGGGCAGCTAAAGTACAAGAATTTCAGTTAAATTTAGTTTGGTTAAATCAAGGCACTTTAGAGAACACGGGTCCAGTTCCTATCAAAGCTCATTTAAATTCATCCACTGCAGTTAGAAAAATATTTAAATCCAGTTACATTCAGCCAAGTATAGTAGATTATCTGATATTGTTCAGCAAAGCTTGAACTGCCTTTCTTCTACTCTTCCCCATGCTTTCACTATGTGTGTTTCTGTCAGTACATGTTTAAGGTCCCTGAACATTTGGAAAACCCATTTGTGCGTAAGCTTTAACTTCCCCTCTGATGTCTTGAGATGATACTGCAGTATTTCCACATAATGTTCTTTCTTTGTGATGCAGCAAAATATTTGAAAGCATGAATATGCCACTACCAAACGTCTGAGTGGAAAGATGTTTCACCTTTTCCCTTAAACAAATGATCAAATTTAGTTTCACCAGACACCAGGGCTTATCTTCAAAAATTAAAGTCTTTCTTCCTGGGTACATTTGGAAGTTTTAATCTAGGGGGTGGTGTTTCTTCTTCTTTCAGTCTGTATCAGTGTATTGTGCTCTCTTTTCAGCCGACATCCTCCTAAGGCTATTGCCTTTTAACTGTCCAATGTTTGAGATTCTTTTTTGGTCCTACAATAATAACAATCTGATAATTGTTAAAAATTATTATAGCCTGAAAGAAAAAAAATACATTGTAAACCCATCTTGATGGAAATTTGTCACTGACTCAACTCTCCCAAAGAGGAGAAAACTGTCCTGCCAACGGCAGTAACCGTTTTACCAGGATGCTTCAGTAGTCTTCAGACTTCAAACTCAGCACTTCAAGTGCTGAGTTTGTCCATGCTATTTCAGAATATCTAGTTAAAATGAAGAAATCAATTGTTTTCACAATCTGATTGGTTTAACTACAGTTACGTTTGTGAACATGTATTAGATAATTGCTTTGAACTCAATCAATTCTCACGTGAAATGAAGCGTTCCAAGGAACCGTCAGAGCTGCAACAAATTGTTAGCATCTGTATACCCAGACGCTGTGGAGGAAGAATATTCTCTGGGTTCATGAACCATTTCCCAAGCTTTATGGTCCCAGGATGCAGCTTTTTAAACTGGTGCTCACTCATGTGTAAACAGTAGGTCAATTAACCTTGTATCTTTGCTTTGCCCTCCCATTTATTCAGCTCATGCTGTATTTCTATTGGTGGTTCCATTTCTACCTTGCTGTCCCACTCAAGATTCTGTCACGCATAATTGGTGATCTGTTTGTTTAGCGCGCCTTATTATGGAGATTGTTTTTATCTCAAAGCTGCAAAGAAAGGGTTTAGTGCTTTTACATGTTATTCTTTCATCTAGTGCTTAATTTAGCTTGCGTTTTCATTACACCGGTCGCAGAGTCGAACTGCGTGTTAGCGGTTAGTCTGAAAAGCGAACGTGTCAGCGGGTAGGAGAGCAGATAATAAGAAAAACAAGCTTATTGTTGCTGTTCGTAATAAGCAAAAACCTGCTTGACCTGGCATTAGTGCTTGGCGCTGACTCATTTCACCTTTGACTGGCTCAGTAAAGTTTAAATCAATTTCTTTGCAAAGCTGTACATTCTTGAGGCATTTTTTTTCTGCATTCAAGGGCACGTTCTGTTCTTATTCAGATCACAATTCTGCAAAAATCCTGTACGTTAATTGCATCCAGTAAGTTCTACAAACAAGTTTAATTAGGGAACATGCCTATGAAAGATTCTTAAATGGAAATTAGCAGGAAAACCAAAAATTGCAAAAGCAGTGCAGGAAATATACACTGGATATATGTACTGCTACAGAATTGAAACAACTGAGACAGAATTCCATCAAAGACCCAAGATTAACTTACTTATTCCCATACTGCACTATGCATATGCGTCACTCACTTCGGCATTCTGGATTCTTGAATTTGAAAGGGAAATTGGTGACATTTCCCTTTCAAATTCAAAAGGGAAATGTCAGCAGTTTCCCTTTTCCCTTTCCACATCTGACAATGTGGAAAACCAAAAGAGCAATACCATTTCATTGTGACATTAAAAAAGTAATATGCTACAGTACTAGGCAGTGATTTCAACATCTTTCATTCTGGTACATACACACTATTCAGAGTGTGACTGCTGCAACTGAAAGATCCTAACAACAGCTGTACCCAAAATTAACTCCCCAGCCAGATTTTGGTTTAAAAATATTTTTATTCAACCAACAAGTTTGTCCCTGATTGGAAATAATATGACTATATACCGTATTTTCCGCACTATAAGGCACACCTAAAAATCTAAAATTTTCTCAAAAGCCGACAGTGCGCCTTATAATCCGGTGCACCTTATATATGGACCAATATTGAGCCACAACAGGCCTAGCAACTACGGTAAGCAGCAGCCGACTTGATTTTCACCCGTAGAAGAAGTGCGTGGTGCATGCTGGAATAGTTGTCAGAACGCTGGTTTGTTAATAAAATTTGACTGAACTATCTACCTACCGACCGTCTAGAACAGGGATGGGCAACTCCAGGCCTCGAGGGCCGGTCTACTGCAACTTTTAGATGTGTCTCTACTTCAACACACCTGAGTAAAATAATGAGGTTGTTGGCAGGACTCTGGAGAACCTGACTGCACTTAGGAGGTGATCCAGCTGTTGGATTCAAGTGTGTTGGACCAGGGAGACATCTAAGAGTTGCAGGACACCGGCCCTCGAGGACCAGGATTGCCCACCCTGGTCTAGAATCAGGTCGTCTGCAGATCATTTAGCACCATGTTCTCCACAAAAATGCTGTGCGCGAACGGAGAAGGGTGACCATCGTCCGGCCACGCCCCGGCCCAGTCGTAGAAGGCTCTCCTCGCCGACCGGAGTCGGACTGTTTTGTTGACGTTCACTTTAGTGCAGCTCCATCTAGTGGATGCATAAGGTACTCTACTGTAGCATCTATTCTATGTGCCTTATAATGCAGTGCGGCTTACATAGGAAAAAAGTTTTAAAATGAGCCATTGATTGAAGGTGCGCCTTATAATCCGGTGCGCCTTATAGTGCGGAAAATACGATGATGTAAAACGATGATCAATTAAAAAAAACAAAGTCTTCTAATAGCTATATCTTAGTATAAGCTATTATAAGCTTACAACATTTTCCAAAATTTGTGAAAAAATCTATATTGTTACCCTTTTGCTGGGTTAGCCCAGTTGAGAAACACTGGGCTAACCCAGTGTTTCTCAATTATTTTCTGTCATGCCCCCTCTAGAGATCATAATTTTTTTGCTCCCCTAAACTCAGTGCCCTTCCCTCCCCAGAATTTAAATACTATTGTGAATCTCTTCATATTTAATAATTTGTCGTAAAAACCACTGGCACTAGCATTGTATAATCTTATCAAATCCGCAGTTTTATTGTTCTAAGCCTCAAAATAATTTCCAAAATCAGTTTATTGAGAGAATCACTAACATTTAATCAAGACTACTCAGTTTGTAAAAGAAAAAGTGCAAGCCTAAAGCCTAAAAATTGCACTAATCTTCAATATCTGATTGGAGGACCTTTTTACTCTCTGTGCTCTCTAAAACTAGACTGGCATAAATTTTATCCATCAAATATTACTAAAACACTCAACATAGTTGGCAGGAATCAAACCTGCACTGGGAAACCCCAAGGGATTTCTAGTCCATCGCCATAACCACTTGGCCACAATAACCCATGTACTAGCTATGTTAGGACACCAGAAGCCACCAATGGATTCATAGGACAAAAGCCTAAAAATTGCTGTCTTCTTCAATTTCTGATTTGAGGACCTTTTTACTCTCTGTGCTCTCTGAAACGTAGACTGGCATAAAATTTGTCCCTCAAATATTACCAAAGCACTCAACGTTTTTGGCAGGATTCGAACCTGCGCAGGGAGACCCGAATGGATTTCAAGTCCATCGCCTTCACCACACGGCCACAACAACCCACATAGTAACAACGTTAAGAAACCAGGAGACAAAACTGGATTTATACCAAAAAGCATAAAAATAGCATCTTATTCAAACTCTGATTGGAGGAACTTTTTACCCAATGTGCTGGCTAAAGTATTGACAGGTATATATATTGCCAATCAAACAGCACTAAACGTTGTTGGCAGGATTCGAACCTGCGTGGGGAGATCCCAATGGTTTTCTAGTCTATCGCCTTAACCACTCGGCCACAACAACCCACGTACTATCTCTGTTAGGACACCATTAGACATCAATGGATTCATCGGACAAAATCCTAAAAATTGCACTAATCTTCAATATCTGATTGGAGGACCTTTTTACTCTCTCTCTAAAACGTAGACTGGCATAAATTTTATCCTTCAAATATTACCAAAGCACCGAACGTTGTTGGGAGGATTCGAACCTGCGAAGGGAGACCCCAATGGATTTCAAGTCCATCGCCTTAACCACTCGGCCACAACAACCCATGTACTAACACTGTTAGGACACCATTAGACACCAATGGATTCCTAGGACAAAAGCTTAAAAATTGCTGTCTTCTTCAATCTCTGATTAGAACACCTTATTACTCTCTCTACTCTCTAAAACGTAGACTGGCATAATTTTTATCCATCAAATGTTACCAATGCATTCAACTTTGATGGCAGAATTCAAACCTGCGCAGTGAGACTCCAATGGATGTCAAGTCCATCGCCTTCACATCTCGACAACAACAACCCACATAGTAACATAGTTAAGACACCAGGAGACAAAATTAGATTCAGAGCAAAAAGCATTAGAACGTGGCTATTTTTCAATGTCTGATCGGAAGAACTTTATACGAAATGCACTCCCTGAAGTTTAGACTGGTACATATATTTCCAATCAAACATAGTGCTAAATGTTGTTGGCAGGATTTGAACCTACGCAGGGAGACCCCAATAGATTTCTAGTCCATCGCCTTAACCACTCGGCCACAACACCCCAAGTAGTATCACTGTTAGGACACCATTATACACCAATGGATTCTTCGGACAAAATCCTAAAAATTGCTGATTTCTTCAATCTATGATTGGAGGACCTTTTTACTCTCTCTTCTCTGTAAAACTAGACTGGCATAAATTATATCCCTCAAATATTACCAAAGCACAAATGCGGTTGGGAGGATTCGAACCTGCGAAGGGAGACCCCAATGGATTTCAAGTCCATCGCCTTAACCACTCGGCCACAACAACCCATGTACTAACACTGTTAGGACACCATTAGACACCAATGGATTCCTAGGACAAAAGCTTAAAAATTGCTGTCTTCTTCAATCTCTGATTAGAACACCTTATTACTCTCTCTACTCTCTAAAACGTAGACTGGCATAATTTTTATCCATCAAATGTTACCAATGCATTCAACTTTGATGGCAGAATTCAAACCTGCGCAGTGAGACTCCAATGGATGTCAAGTCCATCGCCTTCACATCTCGACAACAACAACCCACATAGTAACATAGTTAAGACACCAGGAGACATAACTGGATTTATAGCAAAAAGCATTAGAACTTGGCTATTTTTCAATGTCTGATCGGAAGAACTTTATACAAAATGCACTCCCTAAAGTATAGACTGGTACATATATTTCCAATCAAACATAGCACTAAACGTTGTTGGCAGGATTCGAACCTACGCAGGGAGACCCCAATAGATTTCTAGTCCATCGCCTTAACCACTCGGCCACAACAACCCACGTAGTTTCTCTGTTAGGAGACCATTATACACCAATGGATTCATCGGACAAAATCCTAAAAATTGCTGATTTCTTCAATCTATGATTGGAGGACCTTTTTACTCTTTCTTCTCTGTAAAACTAGACTGGCATAAATTTTATCCCTCAAATATTACCAAAGCACAAACATTGTTTGCAGGATTCAAACCTGCGAAGGGAGACCCCAATAGATTTCAAGTCAATCAATCAATCAATCAATCAAATTTTATTTGTATAGCACATTTCAGCAGCAAGGCATCCCAAAGTGCTTTACACAATCAAAACAAAAACAGAAATAAACAGTGACAAAGAGAGAAATTAAAAAAATAAATAAAAATAATAAAATAATAAAAAAAAAAAAACAAACTCAACTTCTTACCAGAGGACGCCGCCGTCCCACACAGAATTTAACTAACTTATAGTTAGAGGAGTCTGCCCTCCCGCGGACTTTAACTGGTTCCATTCCATTTCCATTCCACTTTAATTTTCATCGTTTTCCACCCTCATTTTTCACTTTCTTACCCATACATAAAAGAAAGAAGAAAAAAAAATTAAAAACATTAAAGACATAAAAACATGGAAGACATCAAAACCCGCACTCTAACCCTAATTTAGCCATAAGCAACTCTAAACAGGTGGGTTTTAAGTTGAGATTTAAAGGCACCCAGTGTTTCAGCTGTTTTACAGTTTTCTGGAAGTTTGTTCCAAATCTGTGGTGCGTAGAAACTGAATGCTGCTTCTCCTCGTCTGGTTCTGGTTCTGGGGATGCAGAGCAGACCAGAACCAGAAGATCTGAGGGGTCTAGATGGTTGGTACAGTAATAACAGATCTTTAAGGTATTGTGGTGCTAAACCGTTCAGAGATTTATAAACTAACATCAGTATTTTAAAGTCTATTCTCTGAGCTACAGGGAGCCAGTGTAGGGACTTTAAAACTGGTGTTATGTGCTCTATCTTCCTGGTTTTAGTGAGAACCCGAGCAGCAGCATTCTGGATCAGCTGCAGCTGTTTGATTGATTTATTAGTCAGACCTGTGAAGACGCTGTTGCAGTAATCAATGCGGCTAAAGATAAATGCATGGATGAGTTTCTCTAGATTGTGCTGAGACATCAGTCCTCTAACCCTGGAGATGTTCTTCAGGTGATAGAAGGCTGACTTTGTGACTGTCTTAATGTGGTTCTGAAGGTTCAGGTCAGAGTCCATCACTACTCCCAGGTTTCGGGCCTGATCGCTGGTTTTTAGTTGTAATAACTGAAGCTGTGCATTGATTCTAGTTCGTTCCTCTTTAGGTCCAAAGATAATAACTTCAGTTTTGTTTCTGTTTAGCTGGAGAAAGGTTTGGCACATCCACACATTTATCTGTTCTAAGCATCTATTCAGTGATTGGATGGGTTCAGAGTCACCTGAACAGTCCATCACCTTAACCACTCGGCCACAACACCCCACAAAGAAACAAGGTTAAGACACCAGGAGACAAAACTGGATTTATAGCAAAAAATAAGTGGTGACTTCAATCTTGAGTGTGCAGGTTCTATTCCCCCTGCACTCTCTGAGGTGTAGACTGGCATATATACTGCTAATCAAATGTAATGCTAAACGTTGTTGGCAGGATTCGAACCTGCGCGGGGAAACCCCAATGGATGTCAAGTCCATCGCCTTCACATCTCGACAATAACAACCCACATAGTAACAAAGTTAAGACACCAGGAGACAAAAGTGGATTTATAGCAAAAAGCATTATAACTGGGCTTTTTTTCAGTGTCTGATCAGAATAACTTTTTACCAAATGCACTCCCTAAACTGTAGACTGATACATATATTTCCAATCAAACATAGCGCTAAATGTTGTTGGGAGGATTCGAACCTATGCGGGAAGACCCCAATAGATTTCTAGTCCATTGCCTTTACCACTCGGCCACAACAACCCACGTATTATCTCTGTTAGGACACCACTATACACCAATGGATTCATTGGACAAAATCCTAAAAATTGCTGATTTCTCCAATCTCTGATTAAAACACCTTATTAGTCTCTCTGCTCTCAAAAACGTAGACTGGCATACATTTTATCCATCAAATGTGACCAAAGCATTCAACTTTGGTGGCAGAATTCAAAACTGCACAGTGAGACTCCAATGGATTTCAAGTCCATCGCCTTCACATCTCGACAATAACAACCCACATAGTAACAAAGTTAAGACACCAGGAGACAAAAGTGGATTTATAGCAAAAAGCAATATAACTGGGCTATTTTTCAGTGTCTGATCGGAAGAACTTTTTACCAAATGCACTCCCTAAACTGTAGACTGGTACATATATTTCCAATCAAACATAGCGCTAAACGTTGTTGGCAGGATTCGAACCTATGCGGGAAGACCCCAATAGATTTCTAGTCCATCGCCTTTACCACTCGGCCAAAAATGGGGCAAAAGGGACTGCTTGAAGTGGGGGGAAAAAGGAGGGGGAAAAAGTGGGGGGGGGGAAGAGAGAAGAGAGAGGAAAAATCTAAAGCTTCTAAACAAATACATGTTTCAACAGCCTTCATGTCATTGTTTTATGCTCCTAAGCATTTTAATACTTTCAAGTTCAATATAGAATAACATCCAAATTACTGTTAATTTTGAATTACTGAATTACTATACTGTATCACTTTTGAGAGGACCAACAAAATTATAGAACCCACAAATAAATGATCAGTGATATTTATTCACTTTTACTAAACATTCTCAGAGGGTAAGATGGCAAGGTATTTATAGCATTAAAGTTTGAAATGTTTGTTTTTCTTTTTTTGCTCTTGTTCATCTCATTTACATGATCATCACCAAACTATTCAATAACAGTCATCTTCAGTGCCTGATGATAATCTCAAATTATAACAATAGATTGGAGATGCCAATGTAGAAGCATGGAACACATGAGGGTAATTGGCTCTGTTAAGACAAATTTCTCACTAAATACAAGTGTTATTAAGACATTACCTGAGATGACATGGGAGAAGACTCTGCCTGGGGAAAAAGAATGTCAGGGGATGGCATTTCCAACTGGCTTTCACACTGTAGCATGTCCTGGGTGCTCTCTGAGAGAATGTCAGTGACATCATCTTGATCCCATTCAAAAATGCAGCAGGACAACTTGGAGCAGAAAGTTCCATAAAGAGGATGATGTTCTGTTGTGAGACCGGTTGTGAATCTTCTCATGTAGTGAAAGATGTCAAGCCTCACATTAGTGTTCCATGGCCGAAACAACTCAAGCAATGGAGGCACACCTGTTTAAGCAAAAATAAATATGTATAAAAAACACAAATTAATAAATTCTACAGCATTTAATTTACCTGATGAGTCACAGCTGATGGTATTAATGTTGCCACATGAAACATAACTGCTACGCAGAACACAATACCTTGTTCACAATACATTTCTCTTACATTGGGTTTTCAATAATTAAACTGATCATTAAATATTTTAAACTGTGGACTTTAAACAAATGTTATAATGAATTACAACAAAGTCTGAGAATCACAAACCTGATTCACTACAGCAGTCTCTGTCGACATAAAGGATATGTGGCTCGGGTTCCCTAGCATTCTGGAAGCGCTTCACAATCCCCTGGCACAGTTCCTCCAACCCTGCTCCTTCACCTGTGGTCAGCACACAGTTCAGAACCTGCCCATACTCGTTGGTGATGTTGGTCATCCAGGTTGCGGTCTCAGAAATTCCACCAGCGAGTTTCTTGGTTATCTGTTTTGTAAAAAAGAAAAAAAAGACCATTATAATTTGATTAGAATTTGGAGTGCAAATTCTAACCAGAATTGAGAAAGTTTTTAGAGGTGTTTTACTATACCTTTTTGGTTGAGTCGAGCTTTAGAATCCTTCCATATGTCGACGTTATGACACCCTTCATCTCGGACAAGTGGCTGAGTATTTCATTTGCATGCACAGTCTCAAACCACTGTGCAAGAGGAAGGGGAATAAACTCTGGTGGATTCTTGTAGACCACTTCATGGCTCTGAGTTAGGGCGCTCTTCTTCTTGTGAAGCTCACAGTCAGAGAGATATTCAATGGTGCGTTTTGCCCATTCCTCACTGTGCAACTCTTCCAGTGCTTGCTGTACATAACTGGAGCTGTTTCCAACAGTCCGTGGCTTCAGGAGAGTCACACACCTTTTGTCCAGAGCCAATTGTGTGGTGAGAATGGCTGGAAACTTGTTTCTATGGGCAGGATCTAACTGATTTAGCACCTCAGTGCTCCATGGACAGACGGGTATCATGCATTTACTGCATCTTGGATAGTCTCCCCCAATCAAATAATACCTTGTATCCAGGTCTATAACTTCTCTGATTTTTGTGTATATTCCAGAGTGATGCATTTTTCTGCTGCACTGATGACATTTTAAAGGAATTCCCCACATCCGCATCGGTGCCCATAAAAACATCCTCTGCCTGAAGTAGGTTGTTGGATCTGGAGGTGCAGTAATAATCTTTGGTAGACTGGGTGGATAAAACCAGTTTTGGGAGAATTGTTGCTTAAGCTGTCCGGTAGGGTGGTAGAGGCATTGTGCAACCCACTCCTGGTCTGCTGGCTTGATGACTCGTACAAACTGCTTTGGAAGAAAGGTGACCCAATTCACCTGTGGAGGCCTAAGGTGGGGAATAGGTGAAGAAGCAACTGAAGGAGTTGGCTGGGGGTGTTGCACAGGTGCAACACACTGTTGTGGCTCAGGTGCTTGTTTCCGGGTAGGTGTTGCTGGTTTCCGGGGAGGTGGTGCTGGTTTCCGGGGAGGTGGTGCTGGTTTCCGGGGAGGTGGTGCTGGTTTCTGGGGAAGTGGTGCTGGTTTCCGGGGTGAAGTTGTTGGTATCCCATGTTGCGTGTTGAAAGCTAGAGATTGGACTGGCAAAGATGGTGACGTTTGGTGTAGCGGATCATGGCCTTCTTCAATGTGATGAAGTAACCCCACTGCACCCTTGACCTTTTTCCCACAATGTTCACAACATTGCTCTGCATGAAAGTCAGACAAATGTTCAGAAAAAAGTTCCACATTGATGTCTTCACTACACAGTGCACACTTTATCTGATTTGGAGTTTGACTGACTGACATGGCTGGAAGTTCGCAGCTCCCTGAAGTTGAACTCCTCTGTGCTGTCTCTTCAGCTGGAACTGTGCCTAGACTTGGACTGTTCTGTGTGGCTGTATCTGCTGCAGCTTCAACTATGATTGAGCTCCTGTGCAAGCCAGGATTAACTGTATTTAAAGCTGAACTGCTCTGTAGGGTTGGACCTGCTGTAGCCCTAGATACACCTGTGCTGCTCCCTGCACCTGGCATGCTTTCAGCTTGAATCCCTGCCTGCTCAGCTGACTGTGGAAAAACAGCATTGAATAAACTTGTGTGACAAATCATTAAATTCTGTCCAGTGTTCTATAACCATTTCAAATTATTGTCTGCTTTTGTCTTACATATTAAGATAGGTAACAAAATAATAATAATAAAAAACTTACGTGAAGCACTTAAAAATTTCAACAGTCACTGGTATGAAACAGCCTTTATATCATCTATTGTTATGTATACAATAAAAGAAATTCACTTACCGTATGATAGCCGCAGTAGCAGGGGATTTTTTTCCCAAATATGTCGATCGTCCGGACATTTTGGTTGAAGGCAGGAGTCAGTGGGCATCCGTCTATCCGCTGGATAACAGACTTCCACCTTCTTGCTCCAGGTCTCTTCCCAGTGGTAAACTTAAACTTCCCCTGAGCATAGAGCTGCATGACACCAGCCCAGTAAGAGTCCGGTTTTCCTGTCTTCGTCATTTTTAAAAACTGTACAAGTTACATCACATGTTAGAATAATAATTCAAGCACAGTATCTCTTTATGGTGGACAGTAACTAGTCACCATATAAATAAAATATCCACCATAAATACAAATTTTACCTCGGTTAAACATGTGTCAAACAGTAGGAGACGGAGGAGCAACAACATTCGTTTTTTCCGCGTAGATCACTGCGCATGACATACGTGATGACGTAGCACGCAACATACTAGGACTTTGTTAGGATTGGTTACGACTTTGTTAGGAATTGTTAGGACTTTGTTAGGAACTTGTTAGGACTTTTAGGAATTTGTTAGGATTGTTAGAAATTCGTTAGGAACTAGATTGACGGCCAGTCGGCAGCGGGTGCAGCCACAACAACCCGAAAAGTAACAAAGTTAAGACACCAGGAGACAAAACTGGATTTATAGCAAAAAATAAGAAGTGGTCACTTCTTCAATTTTGGATTGCAGGTTCTATTCCCCCCGGCACCCTCTGAGGTGTAGACTGGCATATATACTGCTTATCAAATGTAATGCTAAACATTGTTGGCAGGATTCAAACCTGCGCAGGGAGACCCCAATGGATTTCAAGTCCATCGCCTTAACCACTCGGCCACAACAACCCGAAAAGTAACAAAGTTAAGACACCAGGAGACAAAACTGGATTTATAGCAAAAAATAAGAAGTGGTCACTTCAATCTTGGATTGCAGGTTCTATTCCCCCCTGCACCCTCTGAGGTGATGACTGGCATATATACTGCTAATCAAATGTAATGCTAAACGTTGTTGGCAGGATTCGAACCTGCGCGGGGAGACCCCAATGGATTTCTAGTCCATCGCCTTAACCACTCGGCCACAACAACCCACATACCTAAAATATAATGACACCAGGAGACACCAATGGATTTATAAGAAAAAATAAGAAGTGGTCACTTCTTCAATCTCGGATTGCATGTTCTATACTACCCCTGAACGGGTTTATTTATTGCTAATCAAACACAGCACTAAACATTGTTGGCAGGATTCAAACCTACGCGGGGAGACCCCAATGGATTTCTAGTTCTTCGCCTTAACCAGTCGGCCACAACAACGCACGAACTAACTCTTACTACGCCATTAGACACCAATGGATTCATCGGACAAAAGCCTAAAAATTGCTGTGGTCTTCAATCTCTGATTGGAGGACCTTTTTACTCTCTGTGCTCTCTAAAACTAGACTGGCAGAAATTTTATCCATCAAATATTACCAAAGCACTCAACGTTGGTGGCGAAATTCAAACCTGCGCAGTGAGACTCCAATGGATTTCAAATCCATCGCCTTCACCACTCGTTCACAACAACCCACAAAGTAACAAAGTTAAGACACCAGGAGACAAAACTGGATTTATAGCAAAAAATAAGAAGTGGTCACTTCAATCTTGGATTGCAGGTTCTATTCCTCCCTGCACCCTCTGAGGTGTAGACTGACATATATACTGCTAATCAAATGTAATGCTAAACGTTGTTGGCAGGATTCGAACCTGCGTGGGGAGACCCCAATGGATTTCAAGTCCATCGCCTTAACCACTCGGCCACAACAACCCGAAAAGTAACAAAGTTAAGACACCAGGAGACAAAACTGGATTTATAGCAAAAAGTAAGAAGTGGTCACTACTTCTATTTTTAATTGCAGGTTCTATTCCCCCCTGCCCCATTTGAGGTGATGACTGGCATATATACTGCTAATCAAATGTAATGCTAAACGTTGTTGGCAGGATTCGAACCTGCGTGGGGAGACCCCAATGGATTTCTAGTCCATCGCCTTAACCACTCGGCCACAACAACCCACATACCTAATATATTATGACACCAGGAGACACCAATGGATTTATAAGAAAAAATAAGAAGTGGTCACTTCTTCAATCTCGGATTGCATGTTCTATACTACCCCTGAACGGGTTTATTTATTGCTAATCAAACACAGCACTAAACATTGTTGGCAGGATTCAAACCTACGCGGGGAGACCCCAATGGATTTCTAGTTCTTCGCCTTAACCAGTCGGCCACAACAACGCACGAACTAACTCTTACTACGCCATTTGACACCAATGGATTCATCGGACAAAAGCCTAAAAATTGCTGTGGTCTTCAATCTCTGATTGGAGGACCTTTTTACTCTCTGTGCTCTCTAAAACTAGACTGGCAGAAATTTTATCCATCAAATATTACCAAAGCACTCAACGTTGGTGGTGAAATTCAAACCTGCGCAGTGAGACTCTAACGGATTTTAAATCCATCGCCTTCACCACTCGTTCACAACAACCCACAAAGGAACAAAGTTAAGACACCAGGAGACAAAACTGGATTTATAGCAAAAAATAAGAAGTGGTCACTACTTAAATTTTTTATTGGAGGTTCTATTCCCCCTGCCCCTCTGAGGTGTAGACTGGCATATATACTGCTAATCAAATGTAATGCTAAACGTTGTTGGCAGGATTCGAACCTGCGCGGGGAGACCCCAATGGATTTCTAGTCCAACGCCTTAACCACTCGGCCAATACAACCCACATACCTAATATATTATGACACCAGATGACACCAATGGATTTATAAGAAAAAGAAGTGGTCACTTCTTCAATCTCGGATTGCATGTTCTATACTACCCCTGAACGGGTTTATTTATTGCTAATCAAACACAGCACTAAACATTGTTGGCAGGATTCAAACCTACGCGGGGAGACCCCAATGGATTTCTAGTTCTTCGCCTTAACCAGTCGGCCACAACAACGCACGAACTAACTCTTACTACGCCATTAGACACCAATGGATTCATCGGACAAAAGCCTAAAAATTGCTGTGGTCTTCAATCTCTGATTGGAGGACCTTTTTACTCTCTGTGCTCTCTAAAACTAGACTGGCAGAAATTTTATCCATCAAATATTACCAAAGCACTCAAAGTTGGTGGCGAAATTCAAACCTGCGCAGTGAGACTCCAACGGATTTTAAATCCATCGCCTTCACCACTCGTTCACAACAACCCACAAAGGAACAAAGTTAAGACACCAGGAGACAAAACTGGATTTATAGCAAAAATAAGAAGTGGTCACTTCAATCTTGGATTGCAGGTTCTATTCCCCCCTGCCCCCTCTGAGGTGATGACTGGCATATATACTGCTAATCAAATGTAATGCTAAACGTTGTTGGCAGGATTCGAACCTGCGCAGGGAGACCCCAATGGATTTCAAGTCCATCGCCTTAACCACTCGGCCACAACAACCCGAAAAGTAACAAAGTTAAGACACCAGGAGACAAAACTGGATTTACAGCAAAAAATAAGAAGTGGTCACTACTTAAATTTTTTATTGGAGGTTCTATTCCACCCTGCCCCCTCTGAGGTGTAGACTGGCATATATACTGCTAATCAAATGTAATGCTAAACGTTGTTGGCAGGATTCGAACCTGCGCGGGGAGACCGCAATGGATTTCTAGTCCATCGCCTTAACCACTCGGCCACAACAACCCACATACCTAAAAAATAATGACACCAGGAGACACCAATGGATTTATAAGAAAAAATAAGAAGTGGTCACTTCTTCAATCTCGGATTGCATGTTCTATACTACCCCTGAACGGGTTTATTTATTGCTAATCAAACACAGCACTAAACATTGTTGGCAGGATTCAAACCTACGCGGGGAGACCCTAATGGATTTCTAGTTCTTCGCCTTAACCAGTCGGCCACAACAACGCACGAACTAACTCTTACTACGCCATTAGACACCAATGGATTCATCGGACAAAAGCCTAAAAATTGCTGTGGTCTTCAATCTCTGATTGGAGGACCTTTTTACTCTCTGTGCTCTCTAAAACTAGACTGGCATAAATTTTATCCATCAAATATTACCAAAGCACTCAACGTTGGCTGCGAAATTCAAACCTGCGCAGTGAGACTCAAACGGATTTTAAATCCATCGCCTTCACCACTCGTTCACAACAACCCACAAAGGAACAAAGTTAAGACACCGGGAGACAAAACTGGATTTATAGCAAAAATAAGAAGTGGTCACTTCTTCAATTTTGAATTGCAGGTTCTATTCCCCCCTGCCTTCTCTGAGGTGATGACTGGCATATATACTGCTAATCAAATGTAATGCTAAACGTTGTTGGCAGGATTCGAACCTGCGCAGGGAGACTCCAATGGATTTCAAGTCCATCGCCTTAACCACTCGGCCACAACAACCCGAAAAGTAACAAAGTTAAGACACCAGGAGACAAAACTGGATTTATAGCAAAAATAAGAAGTGGGCACTTCAATCTTGGATTGCAGGTTCTATTCCCCCCTGCACCCTCTGAGGTGATGACTGGCATATATACTGCTAATCAAATGTAATGCTAAACGTTGTTGGCAGGATTCGAACCTGCGCAGGGAGACCCCAATGGATTTCTAGTCCATCGCCTTAACCACTCGGCCACAACAACCCACATACCTAAAAAATAATGACACCAGGAGACACCAATGGATTTATAAGAAAAAATAAGAAGTGGTCACTTCTTCAATCTCGGATTGCATGTTCTATACTACCCCTGAAAGGGTTTCTTTATTGCTAATCAAACACAGCACTAAACATTGTTGGCAGGATTCAAACCTACTTGGGGAGACCCCAATGGATTTCTAGTTCTTCGCCTTAACCAGTCGGCCACAACAACGCACGACCTTACTCTTACTTCGCCATTCGACACCAATGGATTCATCGGACAAAAGCCTAAAATTGCTGTGATCTTCAATCTCTGATTGGAGGACCTTTAAACTCTCTGTGCTCTCTAAAACTAGACTGGCATAAATTTTATCCATCAAATATTACCAAAGCACTCAACGTTGGTGGCGAAATACAAACCTGCGCAGTGAGACTCCAACGGATTTTAAATCCATCGCCTTCACCACTCGTTCACAACAACCCACAAAGGAACAAGTTAAGACACCAGGAGACAAAACTGGATTAATAGCAAAAATAAGAAGGGGTCACTTGTTCAATTTTGGATTGGAGGTTCTATTCCCTCCTGTCCCCTCTGAGGTGTAGACTGACATATATACTGCTAATCGAATGTAAGGCTAAACATTGTTGGCAGGATTCAAACCTACGCGGGGAGACCCTAATGGATTTCTAGTTCTTCGCCTTAACCACTCGTTCACAACAACCCACAAAGAAACAAAGTTAAGACACCAGGAGACAAAACTGGATTTATAGCAAAAATAAGAAGTGGTCACTTCAATCTTTTATTGCAGGTTCTATTCCCCCCTGCCCCCTCTGAGGTGATGACTGGCATATATACTGCTAATCAAATGTAATGCTAAACGTTGTTGGCAGGATTCGAACCTGCGCAGGGAGACCCCAATGGATTTCTAGTCCATCGCCTTAACCACTCGGCCACAACAACCCGAAAAGTAACAAAGTTAAGACACCAGGAGATAAAACTGGATTTACAGCAAAAAATAAGAAGTGGTCACTTCAATCTTGGATTGCAGGTTCTATTCCCCCTGCACCCTCTGAGGTGATGACTGGCATATATACTGCTAATCAAATGTAATGCTAAACGTTGTTGGCAGGATTCGAACCTGCGCGGGGAGACCCCAATGGATTTCAAGTCCATCGCCTTAACCACTCGGCCACAACAACCCACATACCTAATATATTATGTCACCAGATGACACCAATGGATTTATTAGAAAAAAGAAGGAGTCACTTCTTCAATCTCGGATTGCATGTTCTATACTACCCCTGAACGGGTTTATTTATTGCTAATCAAACACAGCACTAAACATTGTTGGCAGGATTCAAACCTACGCGGGGAGACCCTAATGGATTTCTAGTTCTTCGCCTTAACCAGTCGGCCACAACAACGCACGAACTAACTCTTACTACGCCATTAGACACCAATGGATTCATCGGACAAAAGCCTAAAAATTGCTGTGGTCTTCAATCTCTGATTGGAGGACCTTTTTACTCTCTGTGCTCTCTAAAACTAGACTGGCATAAATTTTATCCATCAAATATTACCAAAGCACTCAACGTTGGTGGCGAAATTCAAACCTGCGCAGTGAGACTCCAACGGATTTTAAATCCATCGCCTTAACCACTCGGCCGCAACAACCCACTAAGTAACAAACTTAAGACACCAGGAGACAAAACTGGATTTATAGCAAAAATAAGAAGTGGGCACTACTTCTATTTTGGATTGCAGGTTCTATTCCCCCCTGCCCCATTTGAGGTGATGACTGGCATATATACTGCTAATCAAATGTAATGCTAAATGTTGTTTGCAGGATTCGAAACTGCGCAGGGAGACCCCAATGGATTTCTAGTCCATCGCCTTAACCACTCGGCCACAACAACCCACATACCTAAAAAATAATGACACCAGGAGACACCAATGGATTTATAAGAAAAAATAAGAAGTGGTCACTTCTTCAATCTCGGATTGCATGTTCTATACTACCCCTGAACGGGTTTATTTATTGCTAATCAAACACAGCACTAAACATTGTTGGCAGGATTCAAACCTACGCGGGGAGACCCCAATGGATTTCTAGTTCTTCGCCTTAACCACTCGGCCACAACAACCCACGACCTAACTCTTACTACGCCATTCGACACCAATGGATTCATCGGACAAAAGCCTAAAAATTGCTGTTGTCTTCAATCTCCTATTGGAGGACCTTTTTACTCTGTGCTCTCTAAAACTAGACCGGCAGAAATTTTATCCATCAAATATTACTATAGCACTCAACGTTGGTAACAAAATTCAAACCTGCGAAGGGAGACCCCAACGGATTTTAAATTCATCGCCTTCACCACTCGTTCACAACAACCCACAACGGAACAAAGTTAAGACACCAGGAGACAAAACTGGATTAATAGCAAAATTAAGAAGTGTTCACTTGTTCAATTTTGGATTGGAGGTTCTATTCCCTCCTGCCCCCTCTGAGGTTTAGACTGGCATATATACTGCTAATCAAATGTAATGCTAAACGTTGTTGGCAGGATTCGAACCTGCGTGGGGAGACCCCAATGGATTTCTAGTCCATCGCCTTAACCACTCGGCCACAACAACCCACATACCTAATATATTATGACACCAGGAGACTCCAATGGATTTATAAGAAAAAATAAGAAGTGGTCACTTCTTCAATCTTGGATTGCATGTTCTATACCACCCATGAACGGGTTTATTTATTGCTAATCAAACACAGCACTAAACATTGTTGGCAGGATTCAAACCTACGCGGGGAGACCCCAATGGATTTCGAGTTCTTCGCCTTAACCAGTCGGCCTCAACAACGCACGAACTAACTCTTACTACGCCATTTGACACCAATGGATTCATCGGACAAAAGCCTAAAAATTGCTGTGGTCTTCAATCTCTGATTGGAGGACCTTTTTACTCTCTGTGCTCTCTAAAACTAGACTGGCAGAAATTTTATCCATCAAATATTACCAAAGCACTCAACGTTGGCTGCGAAATTCATACCTGCGCAGTGAGACTCCAACGGATTTTAAATCCATCGCCTTCACCACTCGTTCACAACAACCCACAAAGGAACAAAGTTAAGACACCAGGAGACAAAACTGGATTTATAGCAAAAAATAAGAAGTGGTCACTACTTAAATTTTTATTGGAGGTTCTATTCCCCCTGCCCCCTCTGAGGTGTAGACTGGCATATATACTGCTAATCAAATGTAATGCTAAACGTTGTTGGCAGGATTCGAACCTGCGCGGGGAGACCCCAATGGATTTCTAGTCCAACGCCTTAACCACTCGGCCACAACAACCCACATACCTAATATATTATGACACCAGGAGACACCAATGGATTTATAAGAAAAAATAAGAAGTGGTCACTTCTTCAATCTCGGATTGCATGTTCTATACTACCCCTGAACGGGTTTATTTATTGCTAATCAAACACAGCACTAAACATTGTTGGCAGGATTCAAACCTACGCGGGGAGACCCTAATGGATTTCTAGTTCTTCGCCTTAACCAGTCGGCCACAACAACGCACGAACTAACTCTTACTACGCCATTAGACACCAATGGATTCATCGGACAAAAGCCTAAAAATTGCTGTGGTCTTCAATCTCTGATTGGAGGACCTTTTTACTCTCTGTGCTCTCTAAAACTAGACTGGCATAAATTTTATCCATCAAATATTACCAAAGCACTCAACGTTGGTGGCGAAATTCAAACCTGCGCAGTGAGACTCCAATGGATTTCAAATCCATCGCCTTCACCACTCGTTCACAACAACCCACAAAGTAACAAAGTTAAGACACCAGGAGACAAAACTGGATTTATAGCAAAAATAAGAAGTGGTCACTTCTTCAATCTTGGATTGCAGGTTCTATTCCCCCCGGCACCCTCTGAGGTGTAGACTGGCATATATACTGCTAATCAAATGTAATGCTAAACGTTGTTGGCAGGATTCGAACCTGCGCAGGGAGACCCCAATGGATTTCAAGTCCATCGCCTTAACCACTCGGCCGCGACAACCCACTAAGTAACAAACTTAAGACACCAGGAGACAAAACTGGATTTATAGCAAAAATAAGAAGTGGGCACTACTTCTATTTTTAATTGCAGGTTCTATTCCCCCCTGCCCCATTTGAGGTGATGACTGGCATATATACTGCTAATCAAATGTAATGCTAAATGTTGTTTGCAGGATTCGAAACTGCGCAGGGAGACCCCAATGGATTTCTAGTCCATCGTCTTAACCACTCGGCCACAACAACCCACATACCTAAAAATTAATGACACCAGGAGACACCAATGGATTTATAAGAAAAAATAAGAAGTGGTCACTTCTTCAATCTCGGATTGCATGTTCTATACTACCCCTGAACGGGTTTATTTATTGCTAATCAAACACAGCACTAAACATTGTTGGCAGGATTCAAACCTACGCGGGGAGACCCCAATGGATTTCTAGTTCTTCGCCTTAACCAGTCGGCCACAACAACGCACGAACTAACTCTTACTACGCCATTAGACACCAATGGATTCATCGGACAAAAGCCTAAAAATTGCTGTGGTCTTCAATCTCTGATTGGAGGACCTTTTTACTCTCTGTGCTCTCTAAAACTAGACTGGCATAAATTTTATCCATCAAATATTACCAAAGCACTCAACGTTGGCTGCGAAATTCAAACCTGCGCAGTGAGACTCAAACGGATTTTAAATCCATCGCCTTCACCACTCGTTCACAACAACCCACAAAGTAACAAAGTTAAGACAAAAGGAGACAAAACTGGATTTATAACAAAAAATAAGAAGTGGTCACTTCTTCAATTTTGATTGCAGGTTCTATTCCCCCTGCACCCTCTGAGGTGATGACTGGCATATATACTGCTAATCAAATGTAATGCTAAACGTTGTTGGCAGGATTCAAACCTGCGCAGGGAGACCCCAATGGATTTCAAGTCCATCGCCTTAACCACTCGGCCACAACAACCCAAAAAGTAACAAAGTTAAGACACCAGGAGACAAAACTGGATTTATAGCAAAAAATAAGAAGTGGTCACTTCAATCTTGGATTGCAGGTTCTATTCCCCTCTGCGGTGATGACTGGCATATATACTGCTAATCAAATGTAATGCTAAACGTTGTTGGCAGGATTCGAACCTGCGCAGGGAGACCCCAATGGATTTCAAGTCCATCGCCTTAACCACTCGGCCACAACAACCCACATACCTAATATATTATGACACCAAATGACACCAATGGATTTATAAGAAAAAGAAGTGGTCACTTCTTCAATCTTGGATTGCATGTTCTATACCACCCCTGAAAGGGTTTATTTATTGCTAATCAAACACAGCCCTAAACATTGTTGGCAGGATTCAAACCTACTTGGGGAGACCCCAATGGATTTCTAGTTCTTCGCCTTAACCAGTCGGCCACAACAACGCACGACCTTACTCTTACTTCGCCATTCGACACCAATGGATTCATCGGACAAAAGCCTAAAAATTGCTGTGATCTTCAATCTCTGATTGGAGGACCTTTAAACTCTCTGTGCTCTCTAAAACTAGACTGGCAGAAATTTTATCCATCAAATATTACCAAAGCACTCAACGTTGGTGGCGAAATTCAAACCTGCGCAGTGAGACTCCAACGGATTTTAAATCCATCGCCTTCACCACTCGTTCACAACAACCCACAAAGGAACAAAGTTAAGACACCAGGAGACAAAACTGGATTTATAGCAAAAATAAGAAGGGGTCACTTGTTCAATTTTGGATTGGAGGTTCTATTCCCTCCTGTCCCCTCTGCGGTGATGACTGGCATATATACTGCTAATCAAATGTAATGCTAAACGTTGTTGGCAGGATTCGAACCTGCGCGGGGAGACCCCAATGGATTTCTAGTCCATCGCCTTAACCACTCGGCCACAACAACCCACAAAGGAACAAAGTTAAGACACCAGGAGACAAAACTGGATTTATAGCAAAAATAAGAAGTGGTCACTTCAATCTTTTATTGCAGGTTCTATTCCCCCCTGCACCCTCTGAGGTGATGACTGGCATATATACTGCTAATCAAATGTAATGCTAAACGTTGTTGGCAGGATTCGAACCTGCGTGGGGAGACCCCAATGGATTTCAAGTCCATCGCCTTAACCACTCGGCCACAACAACCTGAAAAGTAACAAAGTTAAGACACCAGGAGACAAAACTGGATTTATAGCAAAAAATAAGAAGTGGTCACTTCAATCTTGGATTGCAGGTTCTATTCCCCCCTGCACCCTCTGAGGTGATGACTGGCATATATACTGCTAATCAAATGTAATGCTAAACGTTGTTGGCAGGATTCGAACCTGCGCGGGGAGACCCCAATGGATTTCTAGTCCATCGCCTTAACCACTCGGCCACAACAACCCACATACCTAATATATTATGACACCAGGAGACACCAATGGATTTATAAGAAAAAATAAGTGGTCACTTCTTCAATCTCGGATTGCATGTTCTATACTACCCCTGAACGGGTTTATTTATTGCTAATCAAACACAGCACTAAACATTGTTGGCAGGATTCAAACCTACGCGGGGAGACCCTAATGGATTTCTAGTTCTTCGCCTTAACCAGTCGGCCACAACAACGCACGAACTAACTCTTACTACGCCATTAGACACCAATGGATTCATCGGACAAAAGCCTAAAAATTGCTGTGGTCTTCAATCTCTGATTGGAGGACCTTTTTACTCTCTGTGCTCTCTAAAACTAGACTGGCATAAATTTTATCCATCAAATATTACCAAAGCACTCAACGTTGGTGGCGAAATTCAAACCTGCGCAGTGAGACTCCAACGGATTTTAAATCCATCGCCTTCACCAATCGTTCACAACAACCCACAAAGGAACAAAGTTAAGACACCAGGAGACAAACTGGATTTATAGCAAAAATAAGAAGTGGGCACTACTTCTATTTTGGATTGCAGGTTCTATTCCCCCCTGCCCCATTTGAGGTGATGACTGGCATATATACTGCTAATCAAATGTAATGCTAAATGTTGTTTGCAGGATTCGAACCTGCGCAGGGAGACCCCAATGGATTTCTAGTCCATCGCCTTAACCACTCGGCCACAACAACCCACATACCTAAAAAATAATGACACCAGGAGACACCAATGGATTTATAAGAAAAAATAAGAAGTGGTCACTTCTTCAATCTCGGGTTGCATGTTCTATACTACCCCTGAGCGGGTTTATTTATTGATAATAAAACACAGCTGTAAACATTGTTGGCAGGATTCAAACCTACGTGGGCAGACCCCAATGGATTTCTAGTTCTTCGCCTTAACCATTCGGCCACAACAACGCACGACCTAACTCTTACTACGCCATTCGACACCAATGGATTCATCGGACAAAAGCCTAAAAATTGCTGTTGTCTTCAATCTCCTATTGGAGGACCTTTTTACTCTGTGCTCTCTAAAACTAGACCGGCAGAAATTTTATCCATCAAATATTACTATAGCACTCAACGTTGGTAACAAAATTCAAACCTGCGAAGGGAGACCCCAACGGATTTTAAATTCATCGCCTTCACCACTCGTTCACAACAACCCACAACGGAACAAAGTTAAGACACCAGGAGACAAAACTGGATTAATAGCAAAATTAAGAAGTGGTCACTTCTTCAATTTCGGATTGCAGGTTCTATTCCCCCCTGCACCCTCTGAGGTTATGACTGGCATATATACTGCTAATCAAATGTAATGCTAAACGTTGTTGGCAGGATTCGAACCTGCGCAGGGAGACCCCAATGGATTTCAAGTCCATCGCCTTAACCACTCGGCCACAACAACCCGAAAAGTAACAAAGTTAAGACACCAGGAGACAAAACTGGATTTATAGCAAAAAATAAGAAGTTGTCACTACTTCAATTTTGGATTGCAGGTTCTATTCCCCCCGGCACCCTCTGAGGTGTAGACTGGCATATATACTGCTAATCAAATGTAATGCTAAACATTGTTGGCAGGATTCAAACCTACGTGGGCAGACCCCAATGGATTTCAAGTCCACCGCCTTAACCACTCGGCCACAACAACCCGAAAAGTAACAAAGTTAAGACACCAGGAGACAAAACTGGATTTATAGCAAAAAATAAGAAGTGGTCACTTCAATCTTGGATTGCAGGTTCTATTCCCCCCTGCACCCTCTGAGGTGATGACTGGCATATATACTGCTAATCAAATGTAATGCTAAACGTTGTTGGCAGGATTCGAACCTGCGCGGGGAGACCCCAATGGATTTCTAGTCCATCGCCTTAACCACTCGGCCACAACAACCCACATACCTAATATATTATGACACCAGGAGACACCAATGGATTTATAAGAAAAAATAAGAAGTGGTCACTTCTTCAATCTTGGATTGCATGTTCTATACTACCCTGAACGGGTTTATTTATTGCTAATCAAACACACCACTAAACATTGTTGGCTGGATTCGAACCTGCGCGGGGAGACCCCAATGGATTTCTAGTTCTTCGCCTTAACCAGTCGGACACAACAACGCACGAACTAACTTTTACTACGCCATTCGACACAAATGGATTCATCGGACAAAAGCCTAAAAATTGCTGTGGTCTTCAATCTCTGATTGGAGGATCTTTTTACTCTCTGTGCTCTCTAAAACTAGACTGGCAGAAATTTTATCCATCAAATATTACCAAAGCACTCAACGTTGGTGGCGAAATTCAAACCTGTGCAATGAGACTCCAACGGATTTTAAATCCATTGCCTTCAACACTCGTTCACAACAACCCACAAAGGAAAAAAGTTAAGACACCAGGAGGCAAAACTGTATTAATAGCAAAATTAAGAAGTATTCACTTGTTCAATTTTGGATTGGAGGTTCTATTCCCTCCTGCCCCCTCTGAGGTTTAGACTGGTATATATACTGATAATCAAACGTAGTACTAAACGTTGTTGGCAGGATTCGAACCTGCCCTGGGAGACCCCAATGGATTTCTAGTCCATCGCCTTAACCACTCGGCCACAACAACCCACATACATAAAAAATAAAGACACCAGGAGACACCAATGGATTTATAAGAAAAAATAAGAAGTGGTCACTTCTTCAATCTCGGGTTGCATGTTCTATACTACCCCTGAGCGGGTTTATTTATTGATAATAAAACACAGCCCTAAACATTGTTGGCAGGATTATAACCTACGTGGGGAGACCCCAATGGATTTCTAGTTCTTCGCCTTAACCAGTCAGCCACAACAACGCACGACCTAACTCTTACTACGCCATTCGACACCAATAGATTTATTGGACAAAAGCCTTAAAATTGCAGTGGTTTTCAATCTCTGATTGGAGGACCTTTTTACTCTCTGTGCTCTCTAAAACTAGACTGGCAGAAATTTTATCCATCAAATATTACCAAAGCACTCAACGTTGGTGGCGAAATTCAAACCTGCGCAGTGAGACTCCAACGGATTTTAAATCCATCGCCTTCACCACTCGTTCACAACAACCCACAAAGTAACAAAGTTAAGACACCAGGAGACAAAACTGGATTTATAGCAAAAATAAGAAGTGGTCACTTCAATCTTGGATTGCAGGTTCTATTCCCCCCTGCCCCCTCTGAGGTGATGACTGGCATATATACTGCTAATCAAATGTAATGCTAAACATTGTTGGCAGGATTCAAACCTACGCGGGGAGACCCTAATGGATTTCTAGTTCTTCGCCTTAACCACTCGTTCACAACAACCCACAAAGGAACAAAGTTAAGACACCAGGAGACAAAACTGGATTTATAGCAAAAATAAGAAGTGGTCACTTCAATCTTGGATTGCAGGTTCTATTCCCCCCTGCCCCCTCTGAGGTGATGACTGGCATATATACTGCTAATCAAATGTAATGCTAAATGTTGTTGGCAGGATTCGAACCTGCGCAGGGAGACCCCAATGGATTTCAAGTCCATCGCCTTAACCACTCGGCCACAACAACCCACATACCTAAAAATTAATGACACCAGGAGACACCAATGGATTTATAAGAAAAAATAAGAAGTGGTCACTTCTTCAATCTCGGATTGCATGTTCTATACTACCCCTGAACGGGTTTATTTATTGCTAATCAAACACAGCAGTAAACATTGTTGGCCGGATTCAAACCTACGCGGGGAGACCCTAATGGATTTCTAGTTCTTCGCCTTAACCAGTCGGCCACAACAACGCACGAACTAACTCTTACTACGCCCTTTCGACACCAATGGATTCATCGGACAAAAGCCTAAAAATTGCTGTGGTCTTCAATCTCTGATTGGAGGATCTTTTTACTCTCTGTGCTCTCTAAAACTAGACTGGCAGAAATTTTATCCATCAAATATTACCAAAGCACTCAACGTTGGTGGCGAAATTCAAACCTGCGCAGTGAGACTCCAACGGATTTTCAATCCATCGCCTTCACCACTCGTTCACAACAACCCACAAAGGAACAAAGTTAAGACACCAGGAGACAAAACTGGATTAATAGCAAAATAAGAAGTGGTCACTTGTTCAATTTTGGATTGGAGGTTCTATTCCCCCTGCCCCTCTGAGGTGTAGATTGGCATATATACTGCTAATCAAATGTAATGCTAAACGTTGTTGGCAGGATTCGAACCTGCGCGGGGAGACCCCAATGGACTTCAAGTCCATCGCCTTAACCACTCGGCCACAACAACCCACATACCTAATATATTATGACACCAGATGACACCAATGGATTTATTAGAAAAAAGAAGTGGTCACTTCTTCAATCTTGGATTGCATGTTCTATACCACCCCTGAACGGGTTTATTTATTGCTAATCAAACACAGCCCTAAACATTGTTGGCAGGATTATAACCTACGTGGGGAGACCCCAATGGATTTCTAGTTCTTCGCCTTAACCAGTCAGCCACAACAACGCACGACCTAACTCTTACTACGCCATTCGACACCAATGGATTCATCGGACAAAAGCCTAAAAATTGCTGTGGTCTTCAATCTCTGATTGGAGGTCCTTTTTACTCTCTGTGCTCTCTAAAACTAGACTGGCAGACATTTTATCCATCAAATATTACCAAAGCACTCAACGTTGGTGGCGAAATTCAAACCTGCGCAGTGAGACTCCAACGGATTTTAAATCCATCGCCTTCACCACTCGTTCACAACAACCCACAAAGGAACAAAGTTAAGACACCAGGAGACAAAACTGGATTAATACCAAAAATAAGAAGTGGTCACTTGTTCAATTTTGGATTGGAGGTTCTATTCCCTCCTGCCCCCTCTGAGGTGTAGACTGACATATATACTGCTAATCGAATGTAATGCTAAACGTTGTTGGCAGGATTTAAACCTACGTGGGCAGACCCCAATGGATTTCAAGTCCATCGCCTTAACCACTCGGCCACAACAACCCGAAAAGTAACAAAGTTAAGACACCAGGAGACAAAACTGGATTTATAGCAAAAAATAAGAAGTGGTCACTTCAATCTTGGATTGCAGGTTCTATTCCCCCCTGCCCCCTCTGAGGTGATGACTGGCATATATACTGCTAATCAAATGTAATGCTAAATGTTGTTGGCAGGATTCGAACCTGCGCAGGGAGACCCCAATGGATTTCAAGTCCATCGCCTTAACCACTCGGCCACAACAACCCACATACCTAATATATTATGACACCAGGAGACACCAATGGATTTATAAGAAAAAATAAGTGGTCACTTCTTCAATCTCGGATTGCATGTTCTATACTACCCCTGAACGGGTTTATTTATTGCTAATCAAACACAGCACTATACATTGTTGGCAGGATTCAAACCTACACGGGGAGACCCCAATGGATTTCTAGTTCTTCGCCTTAACCAGTCGGCCACAAAAAGGCACGAACTAACTCTTACTACGCCATTAGACACCAATGGATTCATCGGACAAAAGCCTAAAAATTGCTGTGGTCTTCAATCTCTGATTGGAGGACCTTTTTACTCTCTGTGCTCTCTAAAACTAGACTGGCATAAATTTTATCCATCAAATATTACCAAAGCACTCAACGTTGGTAACAAAATTCTAACCTGCGCAGTGAGACTCCAACGGATTTTCAATCCATCGCCTTCACCACTCGTTCACAACAACCCACAAAGGAACAAAGTTAAGACACCAGGAGACAAAACTGGATTAATAGCAAAAATAAGAAGTGGTCACTTGTTCAATTTTGGATTGGAGGTTCTATTCCCCCTTCCCCCTCTGAGGTGTAGATTGGCATATATACTGCTAATCAAATGTAATGCTAAACGTCGTTGGCAGGATTCGAACCTGCGTGGGGAGACCCCAATGGACTTCAAGTCCATCGCCTTAACCACTCGGCCACAACAACCCACATACCTAATATATTATGACACCAGGAGACTCCAATGGATTTATTAGAAAAAAGAAGTGGTCACTTCTTCAATCTTGGATTGCATGTTCTATACCACCCCTGAACGGGTTTATTTATTGCTAATCAAACACAGCCCTAAACATTGTTGGCAGGATTATAACCTACGTGGGGAGACCCCAATGGATTTCTAGTTCTTCGCCTTAACCAGTCAGCCACAACAACGCACGACCTAACTCTTACTACGCCATTCGACACCAATGGATTCATCGGACAAAAGCCTAAAAATTGCTGTGGTCTTCAATCTCTGATTGGAGGTCCTTTTTACTCTCTGTGCTCTCTAAAACTAGACTGGCAGACATTTTATCCATCAAATATTACCAAAGCACTCAACGTTGGTGGCGAAATTCAAACCTGCGCAGTGAGACTCCAACGGATTTTAAATCCATCGCCTTCACCACTCGTTCACAACAACCCACAAAGGAACAAAGTTAAGACACCAGGAGACAAAACTGGATTAATACCAAAAATAAGAAGTGGTCACTTGTTCAATTTTGGATTGGAGGTTCTATTCCCTCCTGCCCCCTCTGAGGTGTAGACTGACATATATACTGCTAATCGAATGTAATGCTAAACGTTGTTGGCAGGATTTGAACCTGCGCGGGGAGACTCCAATGGATTTCAAGTCCATCGCCTTAACCACTCGGCCACAACAACCCGAAAAGTAGCAAAGTTAAGACACCAGGAGACAAAACTGGATTTATAGCAAAAATAAGAAGTGGGCACTTCAATCTTGGATTGCAGGTTCTATTCCACCTGCACCCTATGAGGTGATGACTGGCATATATACTGCTAATCAAATGTAATGCTAAATGTTGTTGGCAGGATTCGAACCTGCGCAGGGAGACCCCAATGGATTTCAAGTCCATCGCCTTAACCACTCGGCCACAACAACCCACATATCTAATATATTATGAAACCAGGAGACTCCAATGGATTTATTAGAAAAACGAAGTGGTCACTACTTCAATGTTGGATTGCATGTTCTATACTACCCCTGAACGGGTTTATTTATTGCTAATCAAACACAGCACTAAACATTGTTGGCAGGATTCAAACCTACGCGGGGAGACCCCAATGGATTTCT